>NC_137616.1:46724885-46732385 GCF_963280865.1 Gymnoscopelus braueri | reverse complement strand
ACCACAGTATCAGACTGTGGTTGTACCGGTCAGCTCCCAGTATTAGACTGTGGTTGTACTGGTCAGCTCCCAGTACCACAGTATCAGACTGTGGTTGTACTGGTCAGCTCCCAGTACAACAGTATCAGACTGTGGTTGTACTGGTCAGCTCCCAGTACCACAGTATCAGACTGTGGTTGTACTGGTCAGCTCCCAGTATCAGACTGTGGTTGTACTGGTCAGCTCCCAGTACAACAGTATTAGACTGTGGTTGTACCGGTCAGCTCCCAGTACAACAGTATATTAGACTGTGGTTGTACTGGTCAGCTCCCAGTACAACAGTATCAGACTGTGGTTGTACTGGTCAGCTCCCAGTACAACAGTATCAGACTGTGGTTGTACCGGTCAGCTCCCAGTACAACAGTATCAGACTGTGGTTGTACCGGTCAGCTCCCAGTCAGTACAACAGTATCAGACTGTGGTTGTACTCGTCAGCTCCCAGTACAATATCTCTAACTGGTGTCCAGCCAGTTACAATATCCAGACCATTTATTTACGATGTCACAGGTTCAAGACCGGGCTTGTTGTCATCCTATCACCATAGCAACCATTCTGTCCATAATAATAATAAAAGTCAAAGTGTGGTCCATGGACCTCCATGGGTCCCTGAGGGGGTTCCAGGGGGTCCCCAGCTAATTGTTGATTGTTAGGAACCAAACGGACCTTTACAGAATATGTAACTCTGAGAGAGTACACATGGAACCAAATGGACCCTTACAGGTCTGTAACTCTGAGAGCGTACACATGGAATCAAATAAAAAAAAGTGAAGCACTGTCATAAATGAGACGACGTCTTTGCAAAGCCACCCTGCTTCCATCTTCACCCAATCCAATCCAATCCAATCCAATCCAATTTATTTATAGAGCACATTTAAAACAACAGTGTTGACCAAAGTGCTTCACAAAAAAAATTAACAAACAATAAAAACACAGTAATCACAATAACTCACAGTCATAATACAGCAATAAAAACAGAAATAGGCATAAAGGGTTAAAATATAGCATATTAAAAAAAAAACACAAGTAGGAGGTGCTGAATGTGCTGTTTTCCACCTCCAGGGCGTCGCCAAATTTCCGGAAAATTTCCAAAGGTTTCCACAAGGAAGTTAAGCTCAGGAATTTCAGGAATTTAGGAAATGTCCCCAATTTCTTTTTATTTTGGGGTGGGGTGGGTGTGGTGGTGGGGGGGGGGGGGTTAATGTATGTATGGATGGATGATAAGTATGTCCATTTAACCACTTTCAGCTTGGAATCCTTGTTTTGGGCATGTAGAACAAAATAGAAAAAGGACTGGAGAGAAAATACATCTACAAAATCACATGGTGCAACACGTCATCATGAGGTGACGTGTGGAGATCTTGCAGATCGGCTATTTTCTCTACTTTGGCGGATTAGCGTTTTAGTAACTACATTAATGGAGTTAACCCATTAAGCATCTGCATATGACATGGCAAACAGAGCCTGAGCAAATGACGCCTATGTTGACTCCCGTTCATCAGCAGGAAACGCACAACGTACATTATTTCTAAAGGTGATTGGTTGATCATAAGGTGTTCTTCTCTGCAGGTGACAAGACGCCCCCTAGGGCCAACGCGGGGCGTGACAGGGTGGTTCAGCCCGGCGGTCAGGTGATTCTGAACGGCATAGAGAGCCACGCTGTGGCCGACGGAAGCATCAGCAGCTACCACTGGAGCCTGTTGGACGGAGACTCATCTGTGGTCATGGAGGTACCGTTAAACGCCCAGTTTTAACCCATTAAGACCTGAGTGAGCTTGTACATCTGCTAGTTTTTAACAGCCAACACTAAAATCTAAAATGACACCGATGCTTTCCCGGTTTCAATGGGATAAACACTTGAGTTTTAATTCGTTTTTCACCAAAAATAGCTGATCTACAAGATCACAATGCTTCGTGCTGGATACATTGTGAGCTTATATAGATCTGTTATTTTTGGTTTGCGGCACCCCTACGTGCAGCTAAGTAAAAAATCTGGCTTCATAATGGCCTTCTGAATTAGGGGTGTGAGTCTTTCAGTGTCTTTCTTGGGGTCACGATTCGATTCGGTGTAGATTCAGTGTAGATTCAGTGTAGATTCAGTGTAGATTCTCAAATCAAAATGATTCTTGTTTCAGAAGGTGATGGGCACTTTGAGATTTCCTGTAAATGAAAAGTGCGTTACAAATAAAATCTATTATTATTATTATTATTATGGGCCTAGGCTATAGCTACTCAGGAGAAAATGTTGTTTCTGAAACTGCGATTGCGATTCTTACATGAATTCATTCCCCACCACCGCTATTCTTAATCAGAATCAGTTTAAAAAATAAGGTAGTGTGTGTGTGTGTGTGTGTGTGTGTGTGTGTGTGTGTGTGTGTGTGTGTGTGTGAGCAGTCCAAAGATCCAATCTCCCAATCTGCTCACAGACTTTTCAAACATGTTTGATATTTATCTGGATCATTACTTCACGACTGATGTCGGAGTGGGGTGGCGTGTGACAGAGAGAGAGAGAGACACGTCTACAAGGAGACAGACGTGAGGACTTTTGACATTGCGACCTGTGGAAACAACCTATGGTTGTGGTGTCTTCCCAGCTGATTGCTGCTCATGTGGTCAGACTTGAGCGCAGGTGGGGCAGCAGTTAGGGGTTAAGCGTCTTGCTCAGGGACAACATCGACACTTTGCCGGGGCCGGGAATCGGACCTGGGACCTTCTGATTCTCAGGCGGCCTCTCTACCCATTCAGCTGTGGCCACCACCCCAAAACCACTGTCAGAAGTGGGATAGTTGGTCTGTTAACCCCTTGAAACCCCAGCATCCATAGTCTGGGGGGAACATTAGACAAAGAGATTTGGTGTAAACAGAAAAAAGCAGTCCAAGTAACTCGGTTCTAGTTTAAGTCTAGGGCAGGGGTCTTCAATGTGACCCCTTAGCTAAGAGAGGGATGAAGCAAGGACCCCCACTACATAATGTATAAACCTTTTTCACAGATATCATAGATTGCTTCATATACTGTAGACTTGTTTGACAACACTATTGTGTCAATTCATGTTTTTCTGTTTGTTTCAGACATTTAACCATTTAAAGGGCAAGACCACTTAGGTAGAGGTTTGGGTTGTGTATTTACCTTGCCATGATGTAACTCCTAAGGTGGACAAGAAATCAAAAAATGATCGCTCCATTGATTAGAAATTGATGATTCAAAATGCTCCTCATTGACTTACATTGTACAGAAACAGCTCTAAAAGTCACTCTTTTAGCATATAAATGTATAAATGACAATATAGAACATCACCAAACCCAATCCGGGTTGTCTTCCTAATATAAATAGCGAAATCAACAGGAAGTGAACATGTTTATTAAAAAAACAAACAGTACTGGGTTTGGTGATGTTCTATATTGTCTGAATCAGCTTCGTTTGCGTTCGTTTGCGTGCTAAAAGAGTGGCTTTTGAGAGCTGTTTCACCGTACAATATAAGTCAATGAGGAGCATATTTAGAATGATCAATTTCTAATCAATGGAGCGATTATTTTAGATTTCTTGCCCACCTTTTGGAGTTACATCATGGCAGGGTAACTTTGCCTTGCCCACCCAAACCTCTACCAAAGTGGTCTTGCCCTTTAAACCCTCAATACTTGGTAAACTTGACGTGGCTCTGTACTTGGTTTGCTATTTTTTCCCTCTAGTCTACACCAAACCGCGACATACCAAAGCCTTTACCACTTGTGCTATAACCACGCCCCCTTATGTGGCCAACGCGGAAGTGGTCTCTGCCTACAACAACTGCGGGCTATTTTTTTAGCCCGTATAGTTTTGGACCGCGACGGAGGCGCGCCGTCTCAAGCGAACTTGAGCCACCTGAGGCACCACCGAGCGAGCTAAAGCGAGCGAGTTGCCGAGTGCCGAACGTTGCGAAGTTCGCTTGGGGCCGACTCAGCGCCGTCAGAGTTACGTACCGATAGGGACAGAATAGTAAATCATGTTTTGGTGAGAGGGTTTGCCCCAACTGCCACTCAAAGTGGCTACTGGCCAATCACAGCGCGTCCTTGCACAAGTGGTATAGGTTTTGGGATGAACGCCACCAAACCTCTTTGCCGATCTACAAGCTCTACAAGCTTTAACTCGAGGCGTTGTGAGCTTGTAGATCGGCCATTTTTGGCTAAAGTTCTCCTCAGGATAGGGATGCTAGGGTTCAAGTGCTAAGGATAGGGATGCTAGGGTTCAAGTACTTAATGTAAACACAATTATCCTATCACACAAAGATTTGGCGGACCCCCTGTAGTAACCCTGAGGAACCCCTAGGGGTCCCGGACCCCCTGTTGAAGACCCCTGGTCTAGTTTAAGTGGTGAAAAGCACCGTCTGTTTACATCTGCTTCCTCGCGTGATACCATGAGGTGCTGTGTTGCTCTGCCAGACACCATAATCTTAATGCAATCACCATAATTTTTTTTAAATCTTCTAGTGTGTGCATAAGATCATAGAGAAGACAATCCTATATAAGATTATCCTACAGTGTGCGACGCAACCAGATTTCTAAATCGGTTAGGATCTTTTTAATTCCTGTGTTGTGATCCCATCATCCCAGCTTAAAATAGGGCATTGAGTTTGAGAAAGAGGGAATAATTATGGTTATAACAAGGTTTCTGCCTGAAAGAGTGATGATATAATAATAATCTTTATTTATATCTTTATTACCCAGACCCGTGGGTTTCCATATAAAAGAAGACGGCACATAATATGAAAAGAGACAGCAGTGTATAAATATATACAATATATATAAAACAAAACGGATCATTCAAGCGTTTTGAAATTGAGTACTTTTTCCACCACTGCTGGTTCTCGGACACATCAAGCCAGGGGCGTCGTTATGCGGGGGCTTCGGTGGCTATAGCCACCAATGTTTTATCCAAAGCCACCAATAAAATATATATATATATATATATATATATATATATATATATATATATATATATATATATATATATATATATATATATATATATATATATATATAATTATTTTTTTTATATATCCTAACCTAACCCTACCACTAACCCTAAAACCGAAATAAAGTAACAAAAAACGGGGGGAAATGTACCCAAATCCGCGAAAATTTTCGCGCGGGCTGGGGGGCACATGCATGTGTCCGTTGCCTGGGGGGCTAAGCCCCCAACCTAGTAGAGACCTAGCAACGTGTCTGCATCAAGCCGACACATACAATTGTACATCAGCTGTCTTAAAAGTGCATCACATGTAGGCACACCAGTGGACACAAACAATTCACTGGCACCATACCATCTGGGAATGTGGAGCAACAACCTCATAGCATCATTATAAGCCACTCTGAGCCTCTGCATACTCCTCACCCTGTACGAGTACCAGAGATGAGCCGTATGCAGAGGTGTGACATACTGTAGGCTCTGAACAGTGAACACTAAACATCAACAGGAGTCAGAACACGTCTGTATAAAACCAGCTGGTTGCAATGAACACAAATGTCATATTTACATTATTATGAACGCACTCTTTTTTACCACTTTCAACCTGGACTCCCTAAACAAATATATATGTTTATATTGAACAGAAATGCCATTTATATGTTATGTTCCTTATTCAATTTCCCAAAACAATGAAACCATTAATCGCTATTATTTGTATAACAATGAATTGTCAACAATAAATTCATGATCGTGACAGCCCTACTCAGTGAAAACAGCTTGTAGAAACCTTTGTATTTCCATATTTCTCCCTATTTAAACCTTTTATGTTTTTTTGTAACTTAATGCCCTTCTTCATCAGACATAATATCAGACATAACATATGGTTGCTGTCGGGCAGAAACCTCTTATCTCCATATTCTAGCGCGTTTAGTTTTTTTTCGTAAATTAACGCCCTTCTTGATCACACTACAGTGTCACACAAAAGCAGCAGAAGTAACAGATCCACAAGCTCCAGTTTTGAGCTTGTAGATCTGCTACTTTTAGCTATTTTTGAATTTGAATGCTGAAGAATCTTGGATACATGAGGTTTCCACCCGACAGACCATATAATAATCTCTGCTGTCTGGCAGAAACCAGCTAGGCTATGTCCAAAATATAAACTTTTTAGGAAAAAATCTACAAAATGTGTCTTCTAAATCCTGACAGTTTTCTGAAAACCGTTTGTTGCTATAATATCAGCGTTTCTCAAACCTTTTCACGTCAAGGACCACCCATGATTATATGTATTTGGTCGCGGACCCCCATCTCAAAACATTTTGTTCCAGGGACCCCCCAGAAGCAAAGATTAGAGTAAAAAATGTTCGCTTTAAAAAATATGCACAAATTTCATGATTTTTCAAAAATAGCAGATCTACAAGCTCGTAGCACGGTTGTAGATTTGCTATTTTTGAATAGCCAAAGTATAAAATATGGCTATAGCTACAATCTAAAATGACACTGATGGGTTCCCGGATTGAGTCGGATTTTTCCGTCCGACTTCGTCATTCTAATCAATGATGGAAAACACAACTATCTCCAAAGTTGGAGTTCAGCGGTTTGACCGACAGTTTGAGGATCCAATGGAGTTAGGAGGTTTAGTCAGAAGCGCGTTTTAATACTTTGCATTGGTTTGATATTTGTAAAAACCCACATACAGACGTAAAGGGTGTTCAATAGCACTGATTTATACAACAAAAAAAAAAATTTGAAAAATGGAGATGGCTGGTTTCTGCCCGACAGCAACGATATAATGTGAACGTAAACTTGTTTCTTTTTTCTTCAGAAAACGGAGCTGTTGGACCAGCTCGGTCTGTCCAACCTGCAGCCTGGACGCTACGTCTTCCAGCTGCAGGTCACTGACTCCAACCAGCTGTCTGCCACCGCCAAGGTCACCGTCCTCGTCCTCAGCCCTGAGCAGTCCCACTGTGAGTACTCATGGGAAATGTAGTCTTTAACATGGGTCCTCCTGAGCAGCGGTATTGTAGTCAACTGAAACTAAATGAAATAACGAAAACTTTAATTTGAAGGGAAAAAAAGAATTAGCTGGAATAAAAAATGTAATTGAGCTTTACAAAAAATATCTAACTAATAATAAATAATGCCTAAGTCAACAAAACTCATGTTGCCTAAGTCATGTTTATCTGCCTTTATTTATATCTGCCTAACTCTACTCTCCTAACACTGCTGATTCATCCTGCCTTATTGCCTATGTCCTCAGCCTATCTGAATGCTTGTTACATTCAAAATAATTTCTGCCCAAGTCAAACAAGTAGCCTCATAGCTTAATTGTCTAAGTCGGTTTTGGAATGTAACAAGCATTCTGATTGGCTTAGGACATAGGCAGTAAGGCACAATGGTGCAGCAGTGTTAGGAGAGTAGAGTTTGGCAACAATGTCAAATTGACCAAAAAGTTACTTAGAAATCTTTAATCATGGGGTGGCGCAGTCGGTAGCGCTCACAGCTATAAGGTCCTGGGTTCGACTC
>NC_137616.1:46712385-46719885 GCF_963280865.1 Gymnoscopelus braueri | reverse complement strand
AAATAGCATGTTTTGCCAAACATACATAGTAAAACACAGGAGCCGAGATACAGATTATTTCCCAAATTCTTTAACCAGGAAGTGAATGGAGCAGTAAATCTTTGGATTTTTTTTATTTTTTTTATATATATATGTGTATAATATGAATGTGTGTTAATAAAGTGTGTTTTCCTCACAGCTCCATCCGAGACACGCAGCATTCTACCAAACACAGGTAACCTCTACATGATGATGTCACTTCCTCTGTCTACATGATGATGTCACTTCCTCTGTCTACATGATGATGTCACTTCCTCTGTCGGATGCCACGTTTGAAACGACACAATCTGACATCAATCAATGTCCTGATAAAAACCTGATCGTGTGTGCACGTGCGTGCGTGTGTGTATGTGTGTATTGGTGTGTGTGTGTGTGTGTATTGGTTTATAGTTACAAACAGTTTTTAAAGATACATTTACAATTAGAAAATGGCAAAATGTATACAAAATGGCAGTCATAAAATCACTGTCCTAAAATGTTGATATCCTCAGATTCCTCACAAGTATAATGATACAAACCTTTGTGTGTGTGTGTGTGTGTGTGTGTATGTGTAGGGGAGTTGTGCGGAGCAGCGTGCGTGCCAGGTCAGTTTGTGTGTGGGAGTGGCTGCTGTCTGCAGAGAGGTCTGGAGTGTGATGGCGTCACACAGTGTACCGACGCTTCAGATGAAAACAACTGTGACAAACGTAAGACACACACACGCACACACACACACACACCACACACACCACACACACAGACAGACGGGGCCCTATCTAGCTAGCCTGGTATCCAGCCTGCTTCGCTACGTTCGGCGGACTTTTTTTTCTCTCTTCGCTTCTCAGTCTGGAAAGCCTCCTATCTCCAAGGGAGGCGGGACATGCCAAAAGCTTCGAATCGAACCTGGGGCTTCTGATTGGTCTGTGGTGGGGGGCGGGACCAAAAAAACTGTGTGACCGTTGTGATTCGTCATTCGTTTGAACAACATCCAATCAGCAACGACGTTGCCCAACGTAACGTATGTAGTTCCAGTGTAGTTCTGCAAAACCTCCCAATGGGAGGCTTTCCAGACTGAGAAGCGAAGAGAGAAAAAAAAGTCCGCCGAACGTAGCGAGGCAGGCTGGATACCAGGCTACTATCTAGCTCAAATGATAGTGAAACATGCCTAAAAACTTTTGAAGTGGGTTTGCTAGTTTAGTTTAGGTTCTTATTAGTTTTAGTGTCAGGGGCGTGATTATAAGAACCTCATCTGCCAAAATAACACACACACACACACACACACACACACACACACACACACACACACACACACACACACACACACACACACACACACACAGAGAGTAACTGATGTATACTATTTGTGTTGATTTCAGTCAATTCGACATTCAGTCGTCTCCTGGACATCGATGTCAATCAGAAGAGAGGTGAGTTTATTCTCTGTCTGTCTGTCTGTCTGTCTGTCTGTGTCTGTCTGTCTGTCTGTCTGTCTGTCTGTCTGTCTGTCTGTCTGTCTGTCTGTCTGTCTGTCTGTCTGTCTGTCTGTCTGTCTGTCTGTCTATCTGTCTGTCTTGAACCCCAGCATCCATATTCTGGGGGGGAACATTAGCCAAAAATAGTTGATCTACAAGCTCGCGTTGTGAGCTTGTAGCTATTTTTGACGGAAGAGATTTGGTGTAGAGGGGAAAAAAGCGGTCCAAGTACAGAGCCAACTCAGGTCCAGTTAACAAAGTCTGGAGGGTTTATATTTCACTTTAAAAAACACTTCTGAGCGCTGTCGCCTCACAGCTAGAAGGTCCTGGGTTCGATTCCCGCCGGGGGACGCTGTGGGCGCTGGGGGGGGGCGTGTTCTCTCCTCCGCGTCATCAGCGCCCATACCCTAGGTGGGGTTGGCGAAAGGGCCTTTCTGTGTGGAGTTTGCATGTTCTCCCCGTGTTCCCTAGGGTAGGTACCCTCACAAAAACATGTAGTAATCCTGGTCGCTATACCGCCTCCCCCTGGCCAGCCGGGGCGCCTGATGGAGGGGAAAGGAACTGGTTGGAATAACGTGTTCCTTCCACGCGCTACGTCCTACCAGGGAAACTCCCCCCTGTCAGGTGATAAGAAGGTCAGTTGGCTCTCATGCATTGAAGGAGGCATGAGCTCGGCCCTGGCCTCCCTAGGTTGGCAGAGGGAGTGTTATGCCCAGGATTACATAGACAATTGGCACCGGGTGTAAAAAATGGGGTTACAAAATCGTGGGATAAAAAAATAAATAAAAAAACACTTCTGAGGTCAGTAACTTCATACTCAAATTGAACCATGTTAGACTCATTGAAAATCCCTGTTTCTGGTGACTGATATTTTCCTTCTAATGAATGTTAGACTCATTGAGAACTAGGGCTGTGGATCTTCTGCCATCTCACGATTCGATTCCGATTCTCGGAGTCACGATTTCATTAAAAAACCTTTATTTTCGATTCAAAACGATTTTTCAAAAATCAATTCTCATTTAACCCATTAAGACAGGGAAAAGCATCTGTCATTTTAGACCACTTAACCACTTTAACCATTATCTTATACTTTGGCTATTAAAAAATAGCAGATATACGAGCTCATAGCACCGAGTGCCACGCTATGCGCTTGTAAATCTGCTATTTATTTGTTTTCATGATTTTTTTTGCAAATCTTTGAATATATATATTTTTTTTTAAAGTGAACATTTGTATCTCAAATCTTTGCTTCTGGGGATTCTCCAAATGTCTTCTAAATCCTAACAGTTTTTTGAAAAAACGTATAATGCTATAATTAGTGGTTCTCTAATGCTTTCATGTCAAGGACCCCCAAAATGATATGTATTTGGCCACAGATCCCCATCTTAAAATATCCCCCCCCCCCCCCCCCCAAATGTTCACATTCAAATATATATACATCTTCAAAGATGTGCACAGATTTTAATTTATTCTTATTTTTATAGCAGATCTACAAGCTCGTAGCGCGGCACTGAGCTTGTATATCTGCTATTTTTTAATAGCCAAAGAAATCTAAAGTGACACAGATGCGTTCCCGGACTTCATGGGTTAAATATGAATGGTGCATGTGCGTGTGTGTGTGTGTGTGTGTGTGTGTGTGTGTGTGTGTGTGTGTGTGTTTTTTTTTTGTAGCTCGCTGTACGGAGCCTCCCAGGACGGGGGCGTGTCGAGCCAGCCACACCCGCTGGTACTATGACCCTCTGGACCAGCAGTGTCACCGCTTCACCTACGGAGGCTGTGACGGAAATGACAACAACTTTGACGAAGAGGACACCTGCATGAGCACCTGCCGCGGGGTCACAGGTCACTATATAACCCTCTATGTGTGTCTGTCTGTCTGTCTGTCTGTCTGTCTGTCTGTCATGTAGTGTCTCATGTGTTCATGTGAGTGATGAGTCATGTGTTCATATGAGTGATAAGTCATGTGTTCATATGAGTGATGAGTCATGTGTTCATATGAATGATGAGTCATGTGTTCATATGAGTGATAAGTCATGTGTTCATATGAATGATGAGTCATGTTAAATGTCTTACAGAACGCCATGTGTTCGCCAGAGGAATGTTTGAACGCTTTGAGGAAGAAGAAGACGAAACTGAATCAGGTATGAATCACCAGACTAAAGTATAATATTTACCTCTGAGATGTCGAAAGTATTGATAAATGGACATACGCAATTAAAGTAAAAGTATCTTTACTTGGCACTTCCTCTTCCTCTCCTCGTCCTCTACTATTGCTCATTATAATAGAGCGTCGCAGTTCCCGCCCACTTCCTGTTTTTTTTGGTGCCGGAAGAAAAAACTCAATGCATTTTTCCATTGACATTTCCAAAAATATTTATATCTATTAATTTAAGCCTCGAATCAAGCCATCATGACATGACATGAATCATGACCATAAACGTTTGATTCTGTGATTATTATTTTTTTGAAAACGGCAAAACAAAGGGTATTTATTAAATATAGTATATCATATAATTAAATATAAAATAAAAAAAAATCACAGAAAAAAACGTTTTATGGTCATGATTCATGTCATCTCGTGATGGCTTGATTCGAGGCTTAAATTAATAGATATAAATATTTTTGGAAATGTCAATGGAAAAGTGCATTGAGTTTTTTCTTCCGGCACCAAAAAAAACAGGAAGTGGGCGGGAACTGCGACGCTCTATATGGCACTATTTCTGTCTACTCACTCTGTGTCTCAGAGGAGGGCTGTGGACAGTTCAATAAAATAAATAAATAAATGGTGCATTTATATAGCGCTTTTATCCAAAGCGCTATACATAGATTGTGCATTACATTCACACACCGATGGAGGAGGAAACCATGCAAGGCACCAACCTGCTCATCGGGAGCAATTAGGGGTTCAGTGTTTTGCTCAAGGACACTTCCACACTAACTCTGGGGGAACCCGGGATTGAACTGAAAACCTTGTATCTCCATATTTCAACTTTCTGTTTCTTTGTCCATTAAGAGTGTCGCACCAAAGTAGTGAAAATAGCCGATCTACGAGCTCACAACGCCTCGCGGTGCGAGGCGTTGTGAGCTTGTAGATCGGCTATTTTCACTATTTAATAAAAATAATAACAAAAAGGAACGTTTTTTGGACATACTCAGGTTCTCATCCGACACCCAACGATTATTCCTCTCTCCCCTCCCCCCGCCCCCCCCCCCCCCCCCAGGCTCCATAGCCGTGGCGGTGGTGCTGGCGACAGCCATCTTTGCGGTGTTGGCCATACTGTCGTACTGCTTCATCAAGGCCAGACGAGACCGCTCCCGTCACCAGCCCGTGGCCACCAGCATCCCCCACGCCCCCTTCAGCGATGACAGCACGGTTTACACCAGCACCACCAAACCTGTTTAACACACACCATCAACACCTGAGGCACCATTCTACAAATGCCTTCCAAATCACACTTTTTCATCAGTTGATTAGCTGCAGCTGTGTTGCTTACGTCACGGCCGCACTATATAAGGTCAGCCTCAGGCAACGGTCACATCGAGACGGAACCACCTTGGCAAACAGGGACGGTTTGCATACAACGTGTTTTCCTTCTTTCTTTATTAGCTGCCACCTCGTTGCTGTAGGTTAAAAGTAGCATAAATAGCTGATCTACAAGCTCACAACATGTCGCATTGTGACACATTGTGAGCTTGTAGATCTGCTATTTTCACCACAAGAAAAAAGTTATGTTTTTGGACATGCAAGGTGTCCACCCGACAGCGAGGCTATGACAATGAGACCCTCTTGGTTCAAAGCACTGTGACGCGCAAGCAAGACCCCTCGCCTTTTGCTGACAAGTTGAGAATATTTGAGCTTTTAAGCCATTTAGACCAGGAGCGCATCTGTGTAACCACTTGAACCATTATTTTATACTTTAAGCTATTCAAAAATAGCAGATCTACAAGCTCATAGCGTGAAGATTTGTGCAAATCTTTGAATATATATTTTTAAAGGGAATATTTTTAACTCAATTTTTTGCTTCTGGGGGGTCCCTGGAACAACATATTTTGAGATGGGGGTCCACGGCCAAATACAATTTTGGGGTTCCTTGACATAAAAAACGTTTGAGAACCACTGATTATAGCAACATACGTTTTTTTCAAAAAACTGTTAGGATTTAGAAAACATTTGTAGAAGCAAAGATTTGAGGTACAAACGTTCGCTTTAAAAATATATTGTTGCTGTCCGGCAGAAACCAGCTAACTGCATTTTGTTTCCCATAAATCAGGGCCATTGAACACCCTTTACATCTGTGTGTTGAACCAATGAAAAACATTAAAAAGCGCTTCTGACAAAACCAGCTAACTCCATTGGATCCTCAAAGTTTCTGCTGAACCAGCCAACTCCACTTTCTGCCGGACAGCAGAGATATACAGTCAAAGATTTGCACAAACTTTCACGATTTTTCTAAAATAGCAGATCTACAAGCTCATAGCGCGGCACTCAGTGCCGCGCTATGAGCTTGTAGATCTGCTATTTTTGAATAGCCAAAGAAATCTAAAAATGACACAGATGCGTTCCCGGTCTTAATGGGTTAAAATAATGTAATTGTTGTTTTCGTTCATTACATTGTGACAGAAAGCAGGTCACTCACTTATTTTAGAAGTTGAATTGCACTGGAGTTTTAATAGACATTAATTGGTATGTTTTTGCTGTGTGTGTGTGCGACTGTGCGTACGTATGCACATGTGTGGCATCGATTCTCAGGGGAAAACTCTTTCTACTTTAGCTTTTTAATGGATTTATGTCATTAATGTACTTTTAATGTATGTTGTGTTCATACGAGGGTTACAGTCGTATTTGAATTCCGTTTTATTCAAACTTCAATCAAGGAAAAGCAAATGTAAATACTAAATGATTGAGTTATGTGGTCATTATGTTTGGACTTGTGTTTTTGTTCTGCATTTGTTGTAAATATGAAGGTGGAGCTAAAAGTGTTTAATTCAGAAAAGCTTATCACAAATGTCATTTTTATTAAATGTAGGTTTTCAATAAAGCAGTTGAGGAAAGATGATTTATTTAGTTATTTTTGTTCTTTTTAAATGTGTGCATTATAGAAACATTTAGTTTTTGAGATTCCACAGCAAAAGAAAAGTTTAGATTCTAGATCAGTGACAAGGATCTGATCCTATTAGTGACATTACAATCAACCAATCCTAGGAGCAGAGGAAGCTATTAATGTGTTAAATAAATAAATATATTAAAATTACTTTTTTTTAAATTTTATACATTTAAATTACATTCTGATTATTCACGACACGTTGTGAGCTTATAGATCTGCTATTTTCAAACATTTTAGTACTTTTGCTTTTGGTACTTGAAGTCCGGACTTTTACTTGTAACAGAGTACTTCTACATTGCAGTATTGATATACTTTTACTTAAGTAAAACATTTGAGTACTTTTTCCACCACTGCAATAATCGTAATCAAAAATTGCACAGTGCAGATATGACAAATAACTTAAACATACAAAGACATTATTGACATATTTAATCATTTTATACATGTACAAATTGCAGAAATGGCTGATCTACAAGCTTACAACGCATTGTAAGCTTGTAGATCTGCTGTTTGTGCTATTTTTTATATTTGAAAATGTGTGAACATTTCAATGTGGAAACGATTATGACGATTATGCAAAAATAATTGCGATTATCTAAAATAATTGGGATTAGACCATTATGTAATAATTAATTGTGACAGGCCTACTTAGCATTACTCCTGAGGTAGATGCTTAATTGTAATCTCATCATATGACTGGTGGGTAGAAATCAGCCTGAACGGGTTCTTCTAGGCAGGTTTAGACTCGTATTATGTGTGTGATCACATCACAGTCTCTGTTGGTGGGTGTTTACATCATGGGTTGTTGTGTCAGGTTTCTGTCCAATGGACAGATTATACACTAGACTTCTTGTCTGGACATGTTTAAATGGACACAATTACTCGTGTGACCTCATGTGAGAGTG
>NC_137616.1:46274885-46709885 GCF_963280865.1 Gymnoscopelus braueri | reverse complement strand
TTGTAGATCAGCTACATTGTGCAAACAGCAAATATTGTGAAAATTCACAATGTTTTGCCTCTTTCTTATATTATTTGACAATTTGGCCAATGTTTTACAAATACGTATTATCTTTTTTTTATTTATATGTATGTGTATTTGTAGTAAGTCCAGTCCACATAACAGTTACAGTCGGTGGTGGAAACAAAATAAGTATACTTACTCAAGTACTGTGCTTATAAGTACGATGTTCAGGTATTTTTACTTTACTGGAATTATTTTCAATAATTTTACTTCTACTCCACTACATCTCTAAAGGCAAATATTGTACTTTTACGCCACTACAATTATTTGAAAACTTTAGTTACTATTACTTTTTTAGATTTGGATTATTATTGCAAAACATGCATACTTTAGCCTCATATATACTTTGGCCATTTGAAAATAGCAGATCTACAAGATCGCGACGCGTTGTGAGCTTGTAGATCTGCTATTTTCAAAAGATTTGTGAAATGGGACATTCTGCATAATGAGTACTTTTACTTTTGGTACTTTATAAGTACATTTTGATTTGATACTTTTGTACTTTTACTCAAGTACATTTTGAATACCGGACTTTTACTTGTAACGGAGTGTTTCTACATTGTGGTATTGATACTTTTACTTAAGTAAATAGTTGTCATTCCTCTGGTTGGCTGGGTCACTTCACTTATACCTTTAGGGCCTAATACAATACTGTGTGTGTGTGTGTGTGTGTGTGTGTGAGAGAGAGAGAGAGAGAGAGAGAGAGAGAGAGAGAGAGAGTGAGAGTGAGAGTGAGAGAGAGTGAGTGAGTGAGTGAGTGAGAGAGATATCATTGCTGGTGGAAACCTTTTATGTCTAAAATTGTTCCTTTAAAAAAAAAAGAAGAAGTACAAATTGTCTGAATAGCAGACCTACAAGCTCTCAACGCGTTGTGTAGATCGGATATTTTCACAACTTGTGTGTGACGCTCTTGTATGATGAAGTAGGGCAGTGCTTCTCAACCTTTTCAGGCCGCGACCCCCCAAAATAATCATATTTGAAATGAGGACCCCCAAAATAATCATATTTGAAATGAGGACCCCCAAAATAATCACATTTGAACTGAGGACCCCCCAAAATAATCATATTTGAACTGAGTGAGGCCCCCCCCCCAATCCCAACAAGCATGTGGAATTGTAAGAGTTGAGGCATTACATTTACCTTGACTCGGTTCCACTTCCACAGATAAATAT
The DNA here is from genome assembly GCF_963280865.1 of Gymnoscopelus braueri. Taxonomy (NCBI): domain Eukaryota; kingdom Metazoa; phylum Chordata; class Actinopteri; order Myctophiformes; family Myctophidae; genus Gymnoscopelus; species Gymnoscopelus braueri. The sequence continues at coordinate 46,708,650 of NC_137616.1, read as the reverse complement.
TGTGAAAATGGCAGATCTACAAGCTCACAGCTGTGAGCTTGTAGATCAGCTACATTGTGCAAACAGCAAATATTGTGAAAATTCACAATGTTTTGCCTCTTTCTTATATTATTTGACAATTTGGCCAATGTTTTACAAATACGTATTATCTTTTTTTTATTTATATGTATGTGTATTTGTAGTAAGTCCAGTCCACATAACAGTTACAGTCGGTGGTGGAAACAAAATAAGTATACTTACTCAAGTACTGTGCTTATAAGTACGATGTTCAGGTATTTTTACTTTACTGGAATTATTTTCAATAATTTTACTTCTACTCCACTACATCTCTAAAGGCAAATATTGTACTTTTACGCCACTACAATTATTTGAAAACTTTAGTTACTATTACTTTTTTAGATTTGGATTATTATTGCAAAACATGCATACTTTAGCCTCATATATACTTTGGCCATTTGAAAATAGCAGATCTACAAGATCGCGACGCGTTGTGAGCTTGTAGATCTGCTATTTTCAAAAGATTTGTGAAATGGGACATTCTGCATAATGAGTACTTTTACTTTTGGTACTTTATAAGTACATTTTGATTTGATACTTTTGTACATTTTGAATACCGGACTTTACTTGTAACGGAGTGTTTCTACATTGTGGTATTGATACTTTTACTTAAGTAAAACATTTGAGTATTTTCCCCACCACTGTACACTACAGTATAATATGACTTCACTTCCCAGAGTTCAGTAGGCCTACTTCTAGAGACAGTTTGAAAAATGCTTCATCGACACACCACTGTCTTCCTACAACAATAACAACGAGCTTATATATGTTTAATATTAATATTATTTAATATTAACATATATATATGTTATAAACTCGACAGGGAAGCACGTGTCATTCCTTTAATTCATTGTATTAGTTTTTCTTATTTTTAAAGAAGCGACTTTTTGGATTGTTACGGAGAGACACTGAAGGGGCGTGGATTTTCACTAGTGTGTCACAACAACAACGGTGACCCATATATTTCCGTCACCCCGGAAGTCGTTTTTACGAATCTCTTGCATTTTTCTCTAAGTTTTGTTATACGTGAGACACAAATTGTTTTTCACGTCAATCTAGTCGATTAATAATAATAAAAAAATAGTTGTTTTTTTGCTCCACATTGTTTCTTTGGAAGTGGATGGGTCACAGATTGTGACGGGTCACAGAGTTCGGTGTAACACGCCGTTGCCTCCCTCCTCTAGTTCTCGCAACAGCTCGTCAGATGAGAAAAAGCGTTCAAACGGAAAAGTGGATTATTCACGCGCCGGGTTCATAACTTTTATGATTTATAGATGAACATCTGGAGATATTAACCATATAAAGCACTAAGCAGACCACAGTGTGAATGCAGGAGGAGATAGAAGTTCTTCTATAAGGAGGTGAGTGTCTTCTTCAGACTCCTGCTGTGAGATCACATCAACTTTACCTTTTCTTTTGACTGACTTTTGGCTTGGTTTGCGTGCCGGTTAGGTCTTTTAGAGCACTTGAAAATAGCAGATCTACAAGGTCACAACAAGTCGCAGGGTGACGCGTTGTGAGCTTTGTGTAGATGGGCTTGTAGATCGTCTGTTTTCAGTGCAAAAACAAGTATATAAATCAGGCTTTTAAATGAACCTGACAGAAAGTGATGCGACAAGCAGGCTCTGATTTGGTTTTGCTTGATTAGTTTTGAACAGTGGTGGAAAGTAACTTAAGTACATTTACCTAATTACTGTACAATTTTGTGGTATTTTTTACTTACTTGAGTATTTCCAATTTCCAATACTTTTACTTCTACTCCACTACATCTGGAATCCAAATATTGTACTTTTACTCCACTACAATTATTTGAATACTTACTTTGTAGATTTGGATTATTATTACAAAACATACATTAACCTCTTCTTGAAAATAGCAGATCTACAAGCTCACAATGCATTGTGATGTGATGCATTGTGAGCTTGTAGATCTGCTATTTTCAAGAAGATTTTTTTAAATACATTTGCACTTTTGCAGACATGTAATACAAGTCAAAGTCTTGCATTTGAAAATTTTGAAAATTGATTTTCTTTCTTAAAAGTGCATTGTTGGCATTACAGTTACCTACCATAAAAGCAGTCATTATGCAGAATTCCATTTCACAATCATATTGGATTACAATTAGTAAATGTAGCTGTTGAAGTGTTCATCACTTTAACGCTGAGGCTGGTAAAGATGGGGCTGATTTTAATGACTTTATGTTACAGTGAAATCATGGTTTTAAAAAACACAAAACAACAGAACTTCATGTGTAGATGGATTTAAGTAAAAGTACTCAAATGTTTCAAAATGTGTCAAACTATTTTAGAAAATAGCCGATCTACAAGCTCACAAGGCGTCGTGATCGCGCGACCTTGTGAGCTTAAACATCAACTATTTTTGAATAGCCAAAGTGGTTAATGTATGTCTTTATAGTAATAATCTAAATATGCAAAGTAACTAGTAACTAAAGTTGTAAAAATAATTGTATTGTCATCACTGTGGTGTGATGACATCACTGCGGTGTGATGACATCACTGTGGTGTGATGACATCACTGTGCTGTGATGACATCACTGTGGTGTGACGACATCACTGTGCTGTGATGACATCACTGTGGTGTGACGACATCACTGTGCTGTGATGACATCACTGTGGTGTGATGTGCATGTTTTTAGGAATAATGGGGCACACCCACTTCCTCTGTGATTGGGTGTCACCTGGCTGAGGGTGCTTCCTGATTGGCTGTGAGATGGAGACTGTTAATGTGATGCCCATTAGGACGCCATGCCCTGCTGCTTATGTAGTGCCCGCTGTACCCGTTGTACCCACTGTCAGCGTATATCTAGTGCATGTATAGTAGTCTATGAGGTCATTACTATGACATCAAATTGATTGATGACATCAGGGATCTCCATACATGGGCATAAAAGGGCACTCAGGCAGACAGATTAGAGATGTGTGGGTTTCTAGATGTTCTCTCCATAACAGCTGGTTATCCCCCCCCCCCCCCCCCCCACACACACACAGTCCCTCTGTGACACACACACACGCAGAGAGTGAAGTCGACCGGTCAGACGGTTCCTCGAGATCCGCTGGGAAGAGACAGACAGGAACTATTAGTTAATACTGGTAATGGTGTTTCTCTCTGTAGGACGGACTGACAGACAGACAGACAGACAGACAGACAGACAGACAGACAGACAGACAGACAGACAGTGGTGACAGTGGTGACAGTGGAATAATCCCATTACGATGGATGGAGAGATAGATAGGCCAGTGGTTCTCAAACTCCCCCATTCCAGGGACCCCCAGAAGCAAAGACTTGATTTTTTTTGGCTTTAAAATATATACATTTTCAGAGATTTGCACAAGCTCATAAGCTTGTAGATCTGCTATTTTTAAATAGCCAAAGTATAAAATATGGATTAAGTGGTTAACCCATTAAGACCTGAGAAGATTCTAGAAATGTCTTCTAAATCCTAATTTTTTTTTTAAAAAAAACCCAATTTTTTTCCCCTCGATTTTTCAAAAATAGCAGATCTACAAGTTCATAGCGCGGCACTCGGTGCCGCGCTATGAGCTTGTATATCTGCTATTTTTGAATAGCCTAAAGAAATCTAAAGTGACACAGATGCGTTCCAGGTATCAATGGGTTAAAATGATTTGTGACACTATATTGACTAATTTAGCTGGGGACCCCCTGGTACCCCCTCCACGGACCCCTGGGGGTCCCCGGACCCCACTTTGAGAACCAATGCAATTCAGTAATAGAGGCTGTTAAAATGTCCTAATACGGCGTGTGTCCAGGAACCAATCCCAACTCCAAACCAATAGAATTCAAACCCTTTAGTAGTTGAATGTGTCCAATCAGAGCTGAGCTTTCTGTAGAAGGAGGGTTAAAAATAGACCCTCTGTGGTGGCGGTCCCACGTGGACCATTAGCCCATTAAGACCTGAGGCCATTCTTTAAAAAAATCTAAATCCTAACCGTTTTTTGAAAAAAATCTAAAACATTTTTTTCAAGACTTTTCAAAAATAGCCAAAGAACTCTAAAGTCACACAGATGCACTGGCTGTGAAAACCTTGTATGTCCAAAAGCTGTTACGTTCATAAATTATCATTTTAAAATGGTGAAAATAGACGATCTACAAGCTCACAACGCCTCGCAAGGCATTAATTTAGTCCAAAACTGTTACTTTTCAGGAAATAAAATAAATAACCTGTGTTCCAATGCAGTGTTTCTCAAACATTTTTATGTCAAGGACCCCCAAATTAATATGATGTATTTGGCAGCGGACCCCCCCCATCTGAATTTGCTTTGTGCCAGGGACCCCCATACAAGATTTGTGTCGTTGCTGGGGACCACCTGGAACTCTCTCAGGGCTCCAGATCTGCTATTTTCAAAAGATTTGTATACATTTTGAAAACTTGAAATGGGACATTCTGCATAATGAGTACTTTTACTTTTGGTACTTTAAGTACATTTTGATGCCAATACTTTTGTACTTTTACTCAAGTACATTTTGAATTCCAGAATTTTTACTTGTAACAAAGTATTTCTATATTGCAGTATTAATACTTTTACTTAAGTAAAATTTGTAGTACTTTTTCCACCACTGTTCGTTCGTGAAAGAGACATAAGATGTTGAGCTGAGAGAGATACAAGGTTTGTGCCTGACAGCGACCTTATCAAACATTGTAAAATGTGCTAAAATAAGCTCTTGTGTTGGGAAAGCCCTGGCAGCAGTCTGACTCACTTCCTGTGAGACAGGGAATGGTCATGGTCCTCTGTGAGGAGTCTCACAGGAAGCAGATAAAGGAATATGACACGCGCCATGTTGGATGAGACAGTTGTCTGGTCATTCATATCTAAACCACAGATAGTCTACAACAGGGGGTCCTCAGGGTTACTACAGGGGGGGCCGCCAAATCTTTATGTGATAGGATATATATATATATATATATGTGTGTGTGTGTTTTTTTTTTTACATTAACCACTTGAACCCCAGCATCCCTATTCTGAGGAGAACTTTTGCCAACAATAGCAGATCTACAAGTGAGCTTGTAGATCAGCTATTTTCGGCAAAGAGATTTGGTATAGAGGGGGAAAAAGAGCAGACCAAGTACAGAGCCAAAGGTCAAGTTTACTAAGTATTGACTGGAGGAGATTGAATAGTGTTGCATTGGTTCAATGTCCACTCCAGTTCAACCACGTGCCCTTGAGCCCTGCCAGGGGTAAGGGTTCTATTCCCGAAGCCAACACCCAATTGTATTTGTACTGTAAAACCACCTTTGAATAAAAGCATCTCCAGGAGAGCAACAGTTAACCAAATTAATCAATTGAATTGATTATAAAAAAAGAGTGGAAAAACGCATTTTTGAGGGGAAAATTACTTTTTCCCCTCACCCCCTTTTTTTTTAACCACTTATGTACCTTATGTACCTAGTTGACCGGTGCAGCTCACAACGTGTCTTGTAGATTGGTAATGTTTTTAGCTGGATGTCCTCCCCCAGAATAGAGACGCTATACTATATGCTTCAAGTTTAACCTTCAAGGTTAAATAAAGACAATAGCAGATCTACAAGCATTGTGAGCTCAACCACTCGACCACTGGTGTTCACATAAGTACAGTATAGAGACACTCGGCCAAGCCAGATGCACCGTGGATTCTAACCCCCAGACTCCGCAGTGGTGGGCAGGTACTTTAACCCCTGCACCACCCCCTATTAACCCATTAATACCTGGAACTGTGTCATTTTTAGATTTGAGCTAAAAAGCATTATTTTACACTTTGGGCTATTCAAAAATAGCAGATATACAAGCTCATAGCGCGGCACCGAGTGCCGCGCTACGAGCTTGCATATCTGCTATTTTTGAAAAATCATGAAAATGTGTGCAAATCTTTGAACATAATATATTTTTAAAGCGAACATTTTTAACTCAAATCTTTGCTTCTGGGGGTCCCTGGAACAAAATATTTTGATGGGGGTCCGCGGCCAGATACATATAATTTTGGGGGTCCTTGACATGAAAAAGATTGAGCCCCACTGATATAGAAACATACGTTTTTCAGAAAACTGTTGAGATTTAGGAGACATGTAGAATCGGCTTCAGGTCTCAATGGGTTAAAGCCCCTCCTTATTAAAGGTCTAACAGAACAGTCCAGACCTATATACGCTGTTTTGATCTAAACACATTTATCTCCTTCCTCTGATGACATCACACACTATCCACTCCCATTTACTCTGAAGACAAAACGTCTTAGCACCGGGGGACTCTGTGTGTGTGTGTGTGTGTGTGTGTGTGTGTGTGTGTGTGTGTGTGTGTGTGTGTGTGTGTGTGTGTGTGTGTGTGTGTGTGTGTGTGTGTGTGTGTGTGTGTGTGTGTGTGTGTGTGTGTGTGTGTGTGTGTGTGTGTGCGCCAAATGGCCATTTAAACTTTTGAACTGTGCACTAAATCGGTTAAGTTCACCTGCAGCAGTCACACACAATTAGATTGAGTCCAGAGCAGAAGAACTGACCCCAAGGCCTGCTGGGTAATCTGAACCCAGAGCACCCTGTCAAATCCTTAGTGTTAATGTAACTCTGAGAGAGAGTGTACAAATGGGTCCATTTGGTTTTTACAGTTTAGTGTAGATTTAAAAAAAATGTGTCAGGTAAAACATTTAACATTAAACATTTTCATGTCGAGGACCCCCAAATTGATATGTATTTGGCCACGGACCCCCAACTGAAAATATGTTGTGCCAGTGACCCCCCATACAATATTTGTGAAAAAACTCTTAATCAAAAATCTAATTTGTTCAAAATGTTTCAAGATTTTCCCAAAATAATTCCAAAATAGCAGATCTACAAGCTTTCAAGGTTGCATTGCGGCACGCTGTGTTGTGATTTTTAGATCGGCTATTGCCTATTTTCAAATAGCCTAAACAGATTTTGATGCTTTATAAACTAGTTTTTTCTGGGGACCCCCTGCAACCCCCTCAAGGACCCACGGGGGTCCCTGGACCGCACTTTTAGAACCATTGCTGCAGGATCCATGCAGTTTTGCTAAGCAGCCATCATAAGAAAAAGTTGTTATCTTGTAAATCACTCCCATCCTTCAGCACATGATGGTTGGACTCGCATCGCTGACCCCATCTAGAGCATAGACATATAAAGGTAGGCGCCTCCTTCGGCTCTGAGGCATTGGTATCTCGGGCGCCATTTTAGAGTGGGCAAGCTTCCGCGTGTGTCACAGAGGGGGCGTTCGGTAGGCCAATCAGAGGCAGGTGGGGGCGGGTCTTTTCGTAAGAGGCAGCCGCGCAGCAAAAGTCAGTTAGACGCGATGTGATCGGCCAGTAGTCTACGCGCTGTGATTGGCCAGTAGTCAACGCGCCGCGAGCGCTGTGATTGGCCAGTAGTCACTTTGAGTGTCAGCTTGCCTACTCTTAAAATGGCGGCCGCGATAACAGTTGCTCCAACGAACTGCAGAGGCCAATGAGGTCTCTATATCTATGATCTAGTCTAGAGGATGTGGTTCACCTTCCACTTCCTGTGTTCAAGCTGTTGCTCAGGAAGTATAGGACATCGCTTCCTGTTTATTCTGGGCGACCTTATTTCACAGCTTCACACCAAAGCTCTGATGTGATCTGAGACGGTTGTAGGATGTACGACTCCATCGCAACTCCATTATTTAAACTTATGTTTTCTTCTAATTCACGCCCAACTTCATCATACAAGAGTGTCGCACAAAAAGTAGTGAAAATAGCAGATCTACAGGCGCACAACCGCGACCCGTTGTGCGCTTGTAGATCTGCTATTTTCACTATTTAAATTTTTTTAATTTAAAAAAGGAACGGTTTTGGACATGCAAGGTTTTGACGTGACAGAAACACGGTATGAGCCTAGAATTAAATGCATAGTAACTTAATTTGTTTTGGCAGTAGGCCCATTGACTTTATCTTTGATTAATTAAAGGAGAATGTCACTTTACTTTAAACCACTTCCGGGGTCATCTTCACCTCTACTCTGACCTTTTGTGTTCACCTTCACCCCCCCAGACAGCATTTAAGGAGTAGTTCACCTCAAAAATGACTTATTTTCTAATCAATTACACACCCCATGAAGCCTTGAATTAATCGAGATTTATTTGTTTTTGTCGCATTCCTAAGCCAATATTTTGATAGCCCTTTAATTAGGGGGGGTTCAACTGATTGTGAAGCAGGGACCACCAATCCTGACTTAGAACCCGGGGACCCCTGTAATGTGTCGGGTGGGATATGGGTTACAGCTTACAGGTAGAGTAAGTCATACGTTTTGGATTAAAACAAAAACTAAAAATATTAAAAGAGTAAAGCTCTACACATTGTGTTTGCTCAGTAACAGGGGGTCTCCCCTGTCTCTCCAGCTCTTTAATAAACAGAAAATGGATTCTCGACACGTTGTTTGAGCTCTAGACTCTGAACATTCCTTGATCTTAAACTTGATGTAGATGCTGTTAGAACAGCTCTGATAGGCCGGCCCTGCATGCCAGCACGACGATTACAACACTATGGCCTGTGTGTGGTATTCTGTCTGTCTGTCCTGTCTGTCTGTCTGTCTGTCTGTCTGTCTGTCTGTCTGTCTGTCTGTCTGTCTGTCTGTCTGTCTGTCTGTCTGTCTGTCTGTCTGTCTGTCTGTCTGTCTGTCTGCATTCCTTCCATGCTGTGCGTCCAGGTGTACTATTATTATAGGTACTATTAAACCTTTCCATTTATAACATGCTGATCAAAGTGTTGATCGCTTTAACCCATTAAAACCGGGAAAGCATCTGTCTCATTTTAGATGTCAGCTATTCAAAAATAGCAGATCTACAAGCTCATAGCGCGTCACTTCGTGCCGCGCTATGAGCTTGTAGCTATTTTTGAAAATCGTAAAAATGTGAGTATATATATTATTAAAGCGAATTTTTTTTAACTCAAATCTTTGCTTCTGGTGGTCCCTGCACTCTCTGGAAAAAAATATTGAAATGGGGGTCCGCAGCCTCAAGCCCTTGTGACTAAATAATAACTACATTTGAACACAGGTTCTTTTTTCCATCTCCTGATGGTGTTACCTTTTCAGGTAACACTGTTACCTGAAAAGGTTTCTACCTGACGGCGACGATTTTAGACATCTAACTTAGTAATTGCTTTATGGTGTTAATTTAGACAAAGGATTGTGATTCAGTTCACATTGTAGATCATGATTCATGATATAAAACATTTAGAAAATTCCACGATATGATTACGCAACGATAGACACTAAATCAAACATATGGCTCTATTGTCCACTCCTACCTCATTTTTAAAGATGCTGCCTTACTGTGCATATGTTTTTGTCACTTGTTTGAATGTTATTTAGTTTAGACAGCATGTTAGACAGATCTAATCGTTTGTTCATTATTTACCTGGTATCCCATAGTTTCAAATGTATAGAATGTTATTTAGACAGCATGGTGGTTCTCAAACTTTTTCATGTCAAGGACCCCCACAATTATATGTATTTGGCCGCGGACCCCCATGTCAAAATATCTTGTTCCAGGGACCCCCAGAAGCAAAGATTTGAGTTACAAATGTTCGCTTTAGAAAATATTATATATAAAAAAAAAAAAAACACAAATATTCACACATTTTCAAAAATAGCAGATCTACAAGCGCCGCGCTATGAGCTTGTAGATCGCCAAACTATAGAAGGTTAAAGTGGTTAAAATGATAATGATGCTATATTAACATATTTTGCTGGGGACCCCCTGGAACCCCCCCCCTCCCCCCCAAGGACCACTGGGACCCCACTTTGAGAAACAACGGTTTAGACAGACGCTATAGGTTCATTATTTACTTGGGATTCTAGTTTCTTTGAGGCACTACATTGTTTTCTCTGCACTCTATTTATGGGATCATTTAGCTTATTTAAAAAAAAATCATGTTTGTTCAGCTTTTTTTCCTCGCACTTTTAAGTCGCTCTGGATAAGAGCGTCTGCTAAATGCCTGAACTGTAATTGTCTATGAGTCGACTGTATTTGAGAGGAGTAGTGTCCCACCTAAAACAGCAGATCTACAAGATGTTGATGTGTGTTCTTCTTCTGTCCATGTCCGCAGATGCCTGAAGGATCTGTCAACCCTTTAAATGAAGGACCCATGGATGAAGGTAAGACCCCACACAGACGCACAGAGGCCTCTCTTAACCATGATACAACCTAGCTTCCCTACTCTGGAGCGAACATTTGGTGAAAATAGCCGATCTACAAGCTCACAACGCGTTGCATCGCGACGCGTTGTGAGCTTGTAGATCGGCTATTTTCGGTGAAGAGATTTGGTTTAGAGGGGGGAAAAAAGTAGAGGGTCTTAAACCTAGGGTAAATAGGGTCCCATGTCAAGGATTTTTCCCTATACTTGCCCAGCTGGGCGGGCAAGTGCCTCTCCAATCTACTTGCCCCCATTTGCATTTCTACTTGCCAGCACCTGTGTCATTTTAGATGTTATGTATATAGCACAAACCTTTAAAATATATATATATATATATATATATATATTCTGTGTCAGGTCTAAATGGGTCAAAACACTACAGGACACGAGTTTCTTCAAAAGTAAATCATTCAATTGTAGAATAGGTACCAAGTTCCAACTGTTGCAGGCCCGGGCATGTCTGGACAGGTTGTGCTCGCCCTTTGTTGTTCTTTTGTACTTGCCCCGGGCATTCGGGCGGTCCTTATTGTCGGACCCTTGTTTACTACAAATGCCCAAGCAAGCAGTGATATTATTACAGTTATTAATCCAAGTAGTAGTAATGCTGTGTGTGTTACATTGAACGTGATTGGTTTTTGACCAAGATAAGCGCTCTCTCTCTTCTCTGCATTGTTTGTCTTTGTGTGTGTGTCCATCAGTGGTGTAAAGTGGTGTAAACTTTTGCTTCTACTCCACTACATATCAGAGGCAAATATTGTACTTTTACTCCAGTACAATTATTTGAAAACTTTAGTTACAAGTTACTTTGTAGATTTTGATTATTATTACAGCCCTATATACATTTCGGCCATTTGAAAATAGCTGATCTACAAGCTCACAATGCGTCGCGATGCGACACATTGTGAGCTTGTAGATCGGCTATTTTCAAAAGATTTGTATACATTTGAAAACTTGTGAAATGGGACATTCTGCATAATCAGTACTTTCCACTTTTGTACTTTTACTCAAGTACATTTTTAATTCCGAACTTTTACTTGTCAGAGTATTTCGACATTGCAGTATTGATACTTGTACTTAAGGAAAACATTTGAGTACTTTTTCCACCACTGGTATCCATCCAGCTGAGTACGGGAACTCAGTCAAGCACCATATAGTAGTCACAGGTTGTCACATGCACAAAAAAAAAGAGCAGATCTACAAGCTATCAACACTTTGGGATACGCCGCATTGTTAGCTTGTAGATCTGTTGTTTTTAAGTATGCACTTTGCGCAAAATGATGACTTGGCGTGCATGTGCTGCAGGTCAGGGCAGGTCTGTGGGTGGAGGATGGTGAGGGAGACAGACAGACAGGGCAGGTCTGTGGGTTGAGGGAGACAGACAGACAGACAGGTCTGTGGGCTGAGGATGGTGAGGGAGACAGACAGACTTTCACTAGGACGTGTTGTCATTGTTTTAGGTTTGTCTCAGTCAAAGATAGGGTTATCAGATCTACAAGCTCATCGCCTATTTTTTAGCAAAGTGGTTTGGTGTTGATGGGAAAAGGAGCAAACCAAGTACAGAGCCAAAGGTCAAGTTAACAGTATTGAGGGTTTAAGTGGTAAAATGTCTGAAATAAACAAAGCAAAATGTATGAATTTACACTGATGATAGTCTATGAAGCTATCTATGAAATCTATGAACAAGTTTAATCTGCAACACGATGTTATACAATATATAGTGGGGGGGTCCCTGCTTCATCTCAGCTAATGGGTCCTTGTATATTAAAGACCCCTGCTAAAAGCTATACTGTGCACCAAATGGACCCTTACAGGTCTGTAACTCTGAGAGTGTAACAAATGGAACCAAATGGACCCTTACAGGTCTGTAACTCTGAGAGTGTAACAAATAGAACCAAATGGACCCTTACAGGTCTGTAACTCTGAGAGTGTACGAATGGAACCAAATGGACCCTTACAGGTCTGTAACTCTGAGAGTGTAACAAATGGAACCAAATGGACCCTTACAGGTCTGTAACTCTGAGAGTTTACAAATGGAACCAAATGGACCCTTACAGGTCTGTAACTCTGAGAGTGTACGAATGGAACCAAATGGACCCTTACAGGTCTGTAACTCTTGAGAGTGTACGATTGGAACCAAATGAACCCTTACGGGTCTGTAACTCTGAGAGTGTACAAATGGAACCAAATGGACCCTTACAGGTCTGTAACTCTGAGAGTGTACACATGTAACCAAATGGACCCTTACAGGTCTGTAACTCTGAGAGTGTACACATGTAACCAAATGGACCCTTACAGGTCTGTAACTCTGAGAGTGTACAAATGGACCCTTACAGGTCTGTAACTCTGAGAGTGTACACATGTAACCAAATGGACCCTTACAGGTCTGTAACTCTGAGAGTGTACAAATGGAACCAAATGGACCCTTACAGGTCTGTAACTCTGAGAGTGTAGCAAATGGAACCAAATGGACCCTTACAGGTCTGTAACTCTGAGAGTTAAACAAATGGAACCAAATGGACCCTTACAGGTCTGTAACTCTGAGAGTGTACACATGGAACCAAATGGACCCTTACAGGTCTGTAACTCTGAGAGTGTACAAATGGAACCAAATGGACCCTAAAGGCCTTTGCAGACAGGGTGCGATTTTTCGCATGGAAAAAACGGACAATATCATTTTTTAAATGAACACATGGTTCTCAATGACCTCATGCACACCGGCTCCGAATTTACCGTGCAGCGATGCGTTTTTTTCCCAATCGAACCCAGTTCGATTTGTGCGTCTTTTCGCATGCGGTAAAAACTGATTGACTAATCGCACCCTGTCTGCAAAGGCCTTTACAGGTCCATTTGGTTCCATTTGTACACTCTCAGAGTTATGTTGGTCCTTGAAATTAAAAAGTTTGAGAACCACTGGTATTATAATTGTATAGCAGACGAAAAAATTGAAGGAAAAAAAACAACTACGAATATTTTTGTACGTTGCATACATAGTCAAAATGTTGACAATAATGACATGCAAAATTTGAAAATTAAAATACACACATTTCCACTCCTTTCCAAACGACCCCTACTTTGAAAACCACCCCGTCCCACACCAGGACCTCTCCCACCGTCCAGTCCACCCACCGGAACACTGAGCTGATTGTACTCTGTGTGTGTGTGTGTGTGTGTGTGTGTGTGTGTGTGTGTGTGTGTGTGTGCGTGTGTGTGCGTGTGTGAGAGACAGAGACTGACCCTCACATTAGCCTCTCCAGTAGAATCACAATAGTCTTCTGTGCTGGGCTTGTAGCCAATCAGAACACACATGTGATAAGAAGATGGCTGCCCTATATGATTATGGAGCCTAAACTAGACCCTCCAGAAAAACGCGGGCAAAAATCCTTGATTATGCAGGCTAAAACTTTTGATTATGCGGGGCTAAAATTCTTGATTTTGCAAAATATGCGGTGAAATTGCGGGAAGTTGCGAAATATGCGGCAATATGTGAAATATTGAAATATGCGAAAAATGCCAAATATGTGAAAAGTTGCGAAATATGCGGAAATACGCGATGCGCATATTATGCGATGCGCAGCGACCTTTTTGACCTCTCGGGGGCAAATATTATACTCCACTACAATTATTTGAAAACTTTAGTTACTAGTTACTTTGCAGATATGTGGATGAGAGAAGTTCATAGGAAAACACAAGGTGATGTCTCAGTTATAGCAGCATAGAAGAAGAGCGATGCATCGGGAACACATTGAGTCTCAAACAAGCGTCCAAGTCAACATGTTCTAATTTATTGAAAGATAGACAGTCACATATATACATTGAAAGAATTTCTGTTAGACAGCCCATCGAGGCGGTCTTGTATGGGCGTAGCTATTACACAAATAAATGATGCCTATATGTGTAAGTGGAGGGAAGTGCAAAAGTTCATCGGATGAGATAAGCGAAGACATCGGCAGGGCCCCTTTGCCACATCCTGGTTTGTCAGACAGATGTGCTGAGGTGAGGATGTGCTGTAGTTCACAGAGACCCCATGTGGAGCAACATCGGCAGACTTCTCACCACGGGTGCAAAATGGCCGCCCGATTTACGGGAAGGCAGGTAGATGACCAGATTAGACATCCACCAATCCTGCAGATTCACCTCTGCAAACATTGCAAACATTTCTAGACTAGCTGTGTAGAGTGACAAGGGGACAGGAAATAAGGTTAAGAGGCACTGCACCTCGGCACTTCCATCCAGGACAGGATGCACCCCTAACATAAAGAAAGCCAATTATTCATTCATTATGTCAGTGATGTGAAACTGCATACGAGGAGTTGGGTAGAGAAAAGTTAGGTAGAGGAAAGGGCAGCACGCATGCATTGTATAATAATCACAACAGGTATTGATACTTTTACTTAAGCAAAAAGAAAAGTACTTTTTCCACCACTTGAAACGGAAGGATGCGTTGGGGACTAAACTGATTAAAAAGCTTCAAATAAGCTCGCAGTCAAGTCATTGTGTATGAATGGATGAGGTGTTAAAAACCAGTGTTAATTTTGACAGCACATTTTGATTTAAGGTTTAGTTATAGCCTTTTGAATAGAATTCCATTTAGTTTTAGTTGTATTTTAGTCATCTGAAATGTTGTAGTTTTAGTCTAGTTTTTGTTGACTAAATATCATAAGATTGTAGACACCTTGATGGCGTCGTAATGCCTGATTTATATATAGCTCTGTATTTGCGTTGCGACGCGTTGTGAGCTTGTAGATCGACTATTTTCAGAGCACGACACCTACCCGCGACCAAGCATAAAATTACTGAGACTTGAGAAAATTCAAATTGTCAATATATTTAGTCATAGTTTTAATCATCATAGCTTAGTTTTTGTCATTGAAAAAAAATGAATTGCCAAACCTTTTTCGTCATAGTTTAGTCTACAAAAGTAACACGGTAAAATACATAGATCTAATACTGTTACTGCCGGGCAGAAGCCTCCTATCTCCATATTTCAACGTATGCTTTCAAAAAAAATAGCAGATCTACAAGCTCATAGCGCAAGTGAAAAACGGGCCACGTCACTGCCTTCACATGCTAATGGTCAATGATCGTCACGTGTACAAGTTCAGATCAATTGCTCAACCACGAAGGAGAAAAACGCGTCTCAGACAGAATGACTGAGGTTTCCTAAATGAATAGTTAGATTACAGTGTCGTACGTGTCAATGTTACTCTGAACTCCTTGTCTGTTAGACCAGTGGTTTTCACCCCTTTTCATATCAAGTTCCATTATTTATTCGGTATTTGAGCCACGGATTCATCACCGTTTGATGAGATTTAGCCTCTCAGACCCAAGACTATCGTCGGATAAGATTTTGTCCACAATTCCATCCATGCTGTATTGATGTGGTACCAATAGGAGAGATAACAGGCAAACGTTGATCAAAATAACAATTCTTTAATTGAGTAATGCAGATGTTTAACAATAATTAAACTCTTGAGAGCGTAAAATGAAACCTCTCAAGAGTTAAAGATCCATTTGGTTAGCAACTCTCAATCATTTAGCTGCTGGGGACCACCTGGAACCCCCTCAAGGACCACAGGTGGTCCCGGAACCACTGGTTGAAAACCACTGTCTTAGACAGTTTTATCTGTCTGTCTGTCTGTCTGTCTGTCTGGGAGGAGAGGAGAGGAGAGGAGAGGAGAGGAGAGGAGAGGAGAGGAGAGGAGAGAGTGCAGTACTCTACTCTGGCCAACAGGTGTCCCGGGGAGAGGATCAGACTCTCTCTCTCAATCTCTCTCTCTCTCTCTCTCATCCTGTAATTGGATAGAAGTTGCTCTGTCGTCTGCTCAGAGGACAGAGCGTGATCAGGTGTGTGTTAGTGTGGCAGACAGACAGACAGACAGACAGACAGACAGAGACAAGGGGGACACTATGGGATTGCTCTCTTCTCTTCAGAGGACAGACGTCATTTAAGGTATGTCAGGATTTCATAAGAAAACATTTGTACTGACAGCGTGTTTTCATTTTGGTCTTGTAGGCATTAGGCAACGATCATAGACATAGATTAGAGAGAGTGCTGAAGGTTTGTGCCTCAACGCTTTAACCTTTGAGATCTCTCCCATCTGGGGAGCTGGTTAGCTGGTCTCGGGTGCGATGCGATGTAGATCACTGCTTCCCCAGCCTAGGGTCCAGGGACCCCAAGGGGTCCTTGAAGGGATTTCCAGGTGGTCCCCAGCAAAACGATTGATGGTTAGGAACCTAATGGACCTTTACATATCTGTGCATACTAGGTCTGTAACTCTGAGAGTGAACACATTTGAATGAAGATGCTGTGCTTTTAATTGTTGCCAATAAGAATTCTCTCATATTATATTCTAAATGGAAGCAAATTACGTGTCCATTTGGTTCCATCTTTGCACTATTTTACAGTGTAGATTGAGGTCCCAGAGATAAAAATTTAATTTAGTAAATTAACGCCCTGCTTGATCATTCTACGGTGTCACACAAAAGCATCAAAAGTAGCAGATCTACAAGCTCGAAACCGCGGCGTGTTTCGAGCTTGTAGATCTGCTGCTTTTGATGCTTTTGAATTTGAATCCTGAAAAGTAACAGTTTTTGGACATATGAGGTTTTTCCACCTGACAGAGACGATGTATTAACCCATTAAGACCTGGAACGCATCTGTGTCACTTTTTGATTTGAGCTAAAAAAGCATTATTTTACACTTTGGCTATTCAAAAATAGCAGATATACAAGCTCATAGCGCGGCACCGAGTGCCGCGCTATGAGCTTGTAGATCTGCTATTTTAAAAAAAATATGAAAATGTGTGCAAATCTTTGAATATATATTGACTTTAAAGCGAACATTTTTAACTAAAATCTTTGCTTCTGAAGGGTTAAGGTTAACAGTCACAGGTGTAGATGATGTGAATGTCTTCATTCAGCTGGTCCTATAGATCTGCTGTAACACTATAGAATGGATGAAGGTACATGTGATCTCCAGACAGTGAGGGAACATTAGAACATGTTATTTACAGTGGAACACTGTGTGCTTTTAATGAAAACCTTCTACATAGAGAACTAATTAATATACATATTATAACTAGTGCTGTATGCATAGATAATTAGTTAAAGGTGCATTATGTTTTTTAATAAGAATTAAATTGCTCTATGATGGTATTCATTGCTATAGAGTGTTTGTTCAGTAACGGTGTTAAATAGCTCTATATGGTGATAGTAATCATTGCCACAGAGCAGCGCTACTCAACACGCGGCCTGCGGGCCGCATGCGGCCCCAACGCAGCGTCTCTGTGGCCCTTCATGGTCAAACCAAAAAAAATATATATATACATTTCCGTTCAAATATATGGGTTGCTTCCTCTTTTTTTTCAAAAACAAACAGACATACACAGGGGCGTCAATTGGGTAGGTGCCATACCTTGGCTCCAAAACATTTTTTTTTTATAAAAACAAAAAAAATCATGAATAGTAACCTAATGCAGGTGTAAGACCATTGTGTTTGTATTGTGTTATAACTTATAGTTATAAACTATGCATTATACCATAGTTTTCTATGCATTTCGGGGGTTTTGGGGGATTTGACCAATCTCTGGGAGTTGGCAACCCTAACCTTGCCATACCTTAGCTTTTGCTGTAACTGACGCCACTGGACATACACACAAAATAAACAGGTACAGTGAAAAGAATATGATGTCAAAATGTACATTTTCTTATAACAATAACAATGTGTAGTGTGTGTTACAAA
This sequence comes from Gymnoscopelus braueri, assembly GCF_963280865.1. Classification (NCBI taxonomy): domain Eukaryota; kingdom Metazoa; phylum Chordata; class Actinopteri; order Myctophiformes; family Myctophidae; genus Gymnoscopelus; species Gymnoscopelus braueri. Next base: position 46,690,685 of record NC_137616.1, on the reverse strand, counting down.
ATCGAAAAATCCAAAATAGGACCGACATTTTTAGCTTGCGGCCCCTTGGACCTTTGGTATTTTGCTGAGTGGCCCCTGAGCCATCTTAAGTTGAGTAGCCCTGCGTTAGTGTTTGTTCAGTAACAGGGGTCTCCATGTCTCTTCAGCTCTTTAGTAAGCAGAAAATACATTTTCAGTTTGGGATACCAATTGTATCCAATCAGGAGAGAGAACTCATACAGGATAAACAAGTGAAATTGAAAGTGATGGCACTAAGAAATGAGCTGACACAACTGGAATCCAAAAATGTATTTTGTGTTTAACTTAGCTGGAGAGACATGGAGACTCCTGTTACTGAACAAACACTCTATAGCAATGTTTACCATCACTATATATTATAGAGCTCAACGTTTAGTTTTAACCCAAACTATCCCTTACCCTACCTTTAAGTTGTATTAACTAGTTGTGTAGTGTTGGTCCTGTATGGGTGGATATTGTTCACAAAGCTCTCTTCAGTCTCACTGGATAATCTCTGGTCACATGACCAAGCCGGGGCCCACCGATCGGTTAATTACCGTGGAAACCTAATTAATGGCTGTCATATTTACATAACGAGGACCTCGTTACTACAGCCTATGCTCTTGAGCAAGACACTGAAGGCCCACGCATGCTACCAAATGAGGTGGTCACCCTATCAGAGAGCGCTCTCTATGATAGAGAGAGCTCTCTCTATCACCACCGCGGTGATAAGGTGATAAGGTGACCACCGAAAATGGTAGCATGCGCCCCCCTTAACACTGTCTGGGTTTCTTTCTGGACAGAGACATGTATTCTATAGTACATTAAAGGGCAAGACCACTTTGGTAGAGGTTTGGGTTGTGTAGTTACCTTGCCATGATGTAACTACAAAGGTGGACAAGAAATCTAAAATAATTACTCCATCGATTAGAAATTGATAATTCAAAATATGCTCCTCATTGACTTACATTGTATGGTAAAACAGCTCTCAAACTCACTCTTTTAGCACATAAACGAACACAAACAAAGATGATTCAGACAATATAGAGCATCACCAAACCCAGTACTGTTTTTTTTTTTTATAAAAATGTCAACTTCCTGTTGATTTTACTATTTGAAGATCCGGATCCGGATCCACAGATCCAGTCCGGGTTTTCTTCCTAATAAAAACAGCGAAATCAACAAGAAGTAAAAAAAATATATAAAAAAAACAAACAGTACTGGGTTTGGTGATGTTCCATAATATTATCTGAATCAACTTTGTTTGTGTTCGTTTATGTGCTAAAAGAGTGACTTTGAGAGCTGTTTCAGCGTACAATGTAAGTCAATGAGGAGGATATTTAGAATGATCGATTTCTAATCAATGGAGCAATATTTTTTTATTTCTTGTCCACCTTTTGGAGTTACATCATGGCAAGGTAACTACACAACCCAAACCTCTACCAAAGTGGTCTTGCCCTTTAAATACAGTATATTCACAATTTCTCCCCTGAGCAAACAAGCAGGCTCTATTAACTCACTGGTAAAACATGTCAGCACTTGCGCAGGAAACCGGGTTCAAATCCGAAGTAGAAGAGAAAAGTTACATAGTGCAGCTTTAACCCATTTAGACCGATTTAAAAAACGCCTTCTAAATCCTGACCTAAGTTTTCTGAAAAACTTCAAATATTTATTCAAAAATGTTAAACAATATATGTTGCTATATACTGTACATAGCAACAGGAACCCCAAAAGGGGTACTTTTACTTTTACAGTAAAATACATTTCTGTCAGGACAACTCATAAATGGATAAAGCCAACTTATGAAAAATAAGAAGAATATAATAACACATAAAATGAGCATTATATTTAGTATGGTTTGGCGATGAATTGGATCTGCCTTTAGGTACTCTGATGAAGTGCATCTCCCAACCAGGGACTCCGAATCCCCCCGTACATAAACAGCAGATCCAACACAACAGGTGCAGGGTGAGCAGCAATTTTAGCAAGACATTAATGACAGCAGCAGCAACATCATCATGAGTGCAGCAAAAGCAAAAGGTCTCCAGGATGAGAAATGACAAACTTCCAGCTTATATCCACAAGTTTCCTAGGGCGTTGTGGGCATCACTTCCTATCAAATCCAGTCAAATCCAATCAAATCGACAGGAAGTGAATCCCACAACCCCTAGGAAACTTAGAGCGGTCTGAGAATAAAATGAGTGTGATTGGATGAGTGGATGTGAACGTGGAGCTGAGGCGGTCCATGGTGCCCCCTGTTCAAATATGATTATTTTGGGTGGTAACGGTCTCACATGGGCTAGTTGTTGTAGGTGGTACAGTAAGATGGGTAATATTGTAAAGTGAGTTTTTGCTGTGCTGCCAGCTATGGAAGGGAATGAAGACAGTGGACTGGAGCCAAATGGGACACAATGCTGCCTTTCAATGCTTTCAGCTGAGAAGTGTGTCAGTATCTACCGACTGAAACTGAACTTTTATATTCACTCTGTTTAGCTCACTCATTCTCTACCTTTCCATTTGTACACTCTCAAGAGTTACAGACCTGTAAAGGGCCTATTGGACCCCTCCCTGGGGGTTCCTGGACTGATGTTGCAGAGCAGGGGTTCCCAAACGGTGGGTCCGGGGCCCGCAGGGGGTCCCCCGAATGATTTTGAGGGGGGTCCCCAGATGATTAGCTTAATGTGTAAACATTGTTTTCTCACTCAACCGTAAACATAACACATTTCTAAAGTGACAATCTAAGGACTTTTTAAGACTTTTTCAATACCTCTAAAATAAAATTGAAAAAAATAAGACCATTACTGCATCAAAAAGTAATCAACAAATTATACAATACAACAAATGTCACACTGGCCAATTTATGAAAGAGGCAAACATTTTCTCAATATTTATCTGTGGAACAGAGTCAAACTAAAGTGTGTAAGTTCAAATATGATTATGATTTTTTTTTTTTTGTGTCTGGGGGGGGGGGGGGGGGGGGGGAGAACCACTGTTCTAGGGAACAGTTTGTTGTTTGTTGACACACAGTGGCCTTGGACTTGAATGCCCTGCTCAAGAGCACATGGAGGTTACTACTGTTCTAGGATCTGTTGTTCATCACTTGTTTCCTCTCTGGATGAGAGTATCAGCTATATGAACTGATCTAGGATCTGAAGAGAGTGAGTTTGTTGCTCTCTCTCTATGTCTCTCTCTATGTCTCTCTCTCTCTCTCTGTCTCTCTCTCTCTCTCTCTCTCTCTCTCTCTCTCTCTCTCTACTCTTTGAAACATAATCCATTGTTTTGAGCTTTGCTTTTAGTTGACATTTTACACTCAGTCCAGTAGACATCCTGTCTGTCTGTCTGTCTGTCTGTCTGTCTGTCTGTCTGTCTGTCTGTCTGTCTGTCTGTCTGTCTGTCTGTCTGTCCGTGGTGTTAGTGTTTTGTCTCAGTAGGAAGTGAAGACAGACTGATTTATAAAATAATAACTTGTGGTTGTGGTTTGACCTGTTTGTGCAAACTGAGATTGAAAAGCTCACACGCAGTGCACTTGTATTATGTGTGTGTGTGTGTTCCAAGTGCGTGCGTGTGTGTCTGTGTATGCATCCATGTCAGGAGTTGTGACAGGTCACTCCAGGCTGTCATAGGGTTGTGGGTTCTATTCCCGGCTCACTCCGTGAATGGATGGATAAATTACCCATCAGCCCCGGCGGCACTGTGCATCCCGGTTTACGACCAGACGGTCTTCAACCCTGTAATTACAGATGAATTACAGATTACACTCTTTTAATCTCTGATTACAAAGCTTTTGGTGCCCAAGACACGGCAGTGGGCAGGTCAAAATGTCACAGCACGGCGCGTTGTGAGATTGTAGATTGGCTATTTTTTCATTTCTTACATCAAATTACACATAAATGAGTGAGTAAAATTGTTAATGATAAAAAAATAAACCACACATTTCATAACTTTGTGTTTTATAGTTGTATATCATTATGCTGTCGGGCAGAAATCTCCATAATTGATTGTTTTGTTTTATTTATTCATAAATGAATGCCCTACTTCATTTAACGAAAGTACTAAAGTGTGTCACTGTGAACTACTAGATCAGCTATTTTCACAATACTTTTTTTTTTTCAAAGTGTGTGGGTTTTTTAATTGAGTTTTTTTTTTCAGTTGATCTGAACTTTCACACAGTCCATTGACATAAGAAGCACATTTTTCCGCTTTCCCCAAATTTTAAGCTGTTTTGAAACAGTCCTCATAGGCAATGGGATCTGTAGTCGTGGTTACTTTGAATACATATATTTTTTTAAACAACATTTTTAACTCAAATCTTGGCTTCTGGAGGTCCCTGGAACAAAATATTTTACAAATGTTCGCTTTAAAAAATATGTATTCAAAGATTTGCGCACATTTTCACGATTTTTTAAAAATAGCAGATCTACAAGCTCATAGCGCGGCACAGAGCCCAAATACATCTAAAAATGACAGAGATGCGTTCCCGGATTGAATGGGTTAAGTAGCGAAATGTTTCGGAATATTGTGTCTTGTGACGATCGGGTCCAATATTTAGTTCAGTGACCATGAGGTTAAAGAGTCAGAAGCTGTGTTCACCTTCACTCTTCCATTGGAATCAATAGACAGACTCCAACCTGGTTCCAGTCTCCTAAAGAGGCAGATACAGGAAGTAAACCGGAGGTGCTTTCCTCCGGTTTACTTCCTGTATCTGCCTCTTTGGTCTTGAACTAAACAAACAGACAACTAAGTCAGTCAGTCAGTCAGTCAGTGAGGATTCCCAGTCTTCCCAGTATACAGATTAAATGACGCCCTGTAGCCGCACATTAGCTGCTAATCTGTTGTAAGCCTCCTCCCTGGGTGTGTCAGGGAGTCACATGACTAACAGGCAGCGTGTGTGTGTGTGTGAGTGTGTGTGTGTGTGTGTGTGTGAATGAATGACCCATATGATGACAGTGAATGGAGACTATACAATTCTAATTCATGGAGTACAGGAGAACTGATGAAAGACGATGGACAATGTTTGTCCTGGTTGACTGGTGAGCCAGATAGTACAACAGCAGTGACAAGCAGTGGGAGGACTTATTTGACATAATAATGTGATGGATCAGTCAATGCACATGCTATCAACGTATTCCCAGGAGAGAAAATACAGGCAGTATATGAATAGAAAAGGTGGATTCAACAGACCACTGGACTTCATTGCTTGAACGGAGGAATGAGTCGCATAATACTTCAGAAATAAGCCTTTTGATAGCTTCTCCTCCTCATGAAAGTGTTTGGTTTTGTGCTATTTTAGAGAGAGTATTTAGCTCAACATTAACGGGCCTATTCCTTTCAGGTTTCAACATCACACAGTAAAATCTGCTGTCGACTGAAGTGAAAAAAACCTGGAGAATTAACAAAAACTAGAAAAAAAACTATATATAAAAAAAGTAATTAAAAATAAAAACCCTGATGGGGCGGCCATAGCTGAGTGGTTAGTGAGCCCGCCTAGGGAACCAGAGCTGGCCCTGGTTGCCCCAGGTTCGATTCCAGGCTATCCCAGCATATGTGCCGATGATATGAAATTTGTCCCTGAGCAAGACTCTTAACCCCAATTGCTCACAGGTTCTCATTGGAAACAAGACCGCAAGGACTTTCATGAACGACCTGTTAAAAGGAATTATCCTATCCTATCCTTATCCTATCCTGACAGTGTACAAATGTAACCAAATGTAGCCACATTTGGTTACATTTGTACACTGGCAGGGTTACAAATGAATAAATGAACACTGAGGACTTGATACTGTATCATGGTAGCCATATATCTCTGCTGTAGGTCAGTAACCAACTTTATCCAAAATATTAACATAACACAATACTGCCTTATTAAAGTTGGTTTGGTGACTTTATACATTGTCAGATACTTGAATGTGTCCTTATATTCACTACTTTATATGCATCACTTTACCCAGATACAGCTCAAGTGGAGTTAGGAGGTTTTTGACCGTTAATGTGGAGACGACAGACAGTTTGAGGGTCCAATGGAGTTAGGAGGTTTAGTCAGAATTCAAATATTTGCAAAACCTACAAACAGACGCAAAGGGTGTTCAATAGCACTGATTTATCAGCGACGATATAATGTTTTAATTGATATTTACTGGCAAATAATATACAGTCCCAGGTTCTACCAAAGTTCAGTGATTGAACATTTTCTGCATTTCATCTCGTTTTGTGAATCGGCGACAAACCTACTAATCCTTTAACCCATTAAGGCCTGAGGTTCCGATTCTACAAAATGTCTTCTAAATCAGTTCTAGAAAACAGTTTTTTGGAAAAACTTATGTCGCCATGTCAGTGGTTTTCAAACTTTTTAATGTCAAGGACCCCAAAATGTATATGTATTTGGCTGCGGACCCCCATCTCAAAATATTTTGTTCCAGGGACCCCCCAGAAGCAAAGATTTGAGTTACAAATGTTCGCTTTAAAAATTATATATATTCAAAGATTTGCACAAATTTTCTCGACTTTTTCAAAAATAGCAGATCTACAAGCTCATAGTGCGGCACTCGGTGCCGCGCTACGAGCTTGTATATCTGCTATTTTAGAATAGCCCAAAGTGTAAAATAATGCTTTTTTTTTAGCTCAAATCAAAAAGTGACACAGATGCGTTCCAGGTCTTAATTGGTTAAAAACGCTCCTAAAGGATCTCCTGTCCACGTTTACAGTAAGACCTCATCACTGTACGTCGCCAGTGGCGATCAATACCGTCGGATAAGTGTGCTGACTCGTCATAATGTTGTCTATTATCATATAGTGATGGCATTAATGCTGTTCCTTCAAACATTAGTGCCTCCGTCAGAACGACTCCAGAGAGAGGATCAATAATTCTCATCCATTTTGTCAGACTTATACAAACCCTTCATGTCCACCGTTGACTCTTACTGTAAAGTTTCCATAACCTCATAAATATACATTTACAGTCCAATCCAAATGTATGATGTACTTTTAAGAAGCCCTTTAGATAAGTGCTTCTTAACCCATTAAGATCGGGAACGCATTCTGTGTAACCACTTAAAAAAACATTATCTTATACTTTGGCTGTTCAAAAATACCAGATCTACAAGCTCATAACGCGGCACCGAGTGCCGCGCTATGAGCTTGTAGATCTGCTATTTTTGAAAAATCGTGAACATTTGTGCAAATCTTTGAATATATGTGTATATATAGAGAGAGATTTTTAAAGCGAACATTTTTAACTCAAATCTTTGCTTCTGGGGGGTCCCTGGAACAACATATTTTGAGATGGGGGTCTGCGGCCAAATACATATCATTTTGGGGGTCCTTGACATGAAAAAAATTGAGAATCACTGATTATAGCAACGTAAGTTTTTTTCCCCGAAAAAATGGATTTAGAAGACATTTGTAGAATGGCAAAGATTTGAGTTAAAAATTTTCGCTTTTAAAAAAAATATATATAACAAAGATTTGCACATATTTTCACGATTAAAAAAATATAGCAGATCTACAAGCTCATAGCGCGGCACTCGGTGCCGCGCTATGAGCTTGTAGATCTGTTATTTTTGTATAGCCAAAGTATAAAATAATGGTTAAAGTGGTTACACAGATGCGTTCCCGGTCTTCATGGGTTAATGCTTTTGTTTTGACTGATAACCCCCTTAAAAAAAGACTTGGCCTATACAGCCCCCACCCTATACACGCATGCACACACGCACACGCACACGCACACTCACACTCACACACACACAATGTAGGCATTTAGCAGACGCTCTTTATCCAGAGAGACTTACAATAAGCAAGGTAAACACATACAGTAAATAGAATGCAGAGAGACAGTGTAGTGCCTCAGTAAGCTAGGATCATATAATAGGTAAACAATGAACCTAGCATCTGTGTAAACAACATGCTATCTAAATAACTATGTACATTTGAAACAATGGAGCACAGAAGTCCTGACGTCACTCGTTCATCCCCTCGGTCGTGGAAGTAACATGGAGAATAACATTGGGTCATCTTAGAGTCGTCTCATATAAGAATTGTGGTCCAAAAATAAACAAACTGTCTCTGCGATATTGTCAGGGAGGAGGCTCTGTATCGTTTATGATAGTCAGTCACTCATATTTGATAAAGTCTGTTTCTGGCGAAAATGTAACTAATTTGGCGGCAGTAACATTAGCGTTTTCTCACCGCCAGTTGATGCTTCATATCCATAAGAGTCAAACCGCCGGGATCATTTGTTTATTTTTGGAACACAGTTCTTATTTGACGCGATATTAAACACGTCTATGGGCATTCAGAATGGGGAAAAAAAGCGCGACCCAGGTAGGATGCGTAAATTACGTCAGACTTCAGTGCTCTATAGGATACCAGGTAAACATTGAACCTTGCATCTGTGTAAAAAGCAAAATTTTTACCATTTAACACGCACGCGCACGCACACACAGAGGCACATACCAACAACAACAATTCACCCATCTAAAGACCTAGCACATTTGGTTCCCTAGGTAAGCTCACTCTAGCAAAGAAAGCAAAAAGAAAACGGCCCTTAAGATAAGATGACATAACAGCAAAGCTGCCATAATCTTTATCTTTTGCAGACATGTCTTATGTTCTTCTTCTCGGGATATCTGATTCTGACCATGCACTGAATGTTAACCCTTTAAGACAGGCATCTATCTGTGTGTCATTTTAGGATTTCCTTGGCTATTCAAGCTAATATGAGCTTGTAGATCTGCTATTTTTGAAAATTTGTGAAAATCTTTGAATATATATATATATATATATATATATATATATATATATATATATATATATATATATATATATATATATATATATATATATATATATATATATATATATAATATTTTAAACAATGTAACTCATATCTTTGCTTCTGGACATTCTACAAATGTCTTCTAATCTAAATCCTAACAGTTTTTGGGGATTTTTTTATGTTGCTATAATATCAGTGGTGCTCAAACTTTTTCATGTCAAGGACCTCCCAAAATGATATGTATTTGGCCGCGGACCCCCATCTGCAAATATTTTATTCCAGGGACCCCCAGAAGCAAAGATTTGAGTCAAAAATGTACACATATATATATATATATACAAAGATTTGAGTCAAAAATGTACATATATATATATACACAAAGATTTGCACACATTTCTTGTTTTCAAAGAAATTGCAGATATACAAGCTCATAGCGCGGCACCGCTTGTAGATCTGCTATTTTTGAATAGCCCAAAGAAATCTCAAAATGACACAGATCCTGGTCTTAATGGGTTAGTACCCTCCGATGAAGATGGAGGGTACACGAGGGTTCATGTGCTTTTAATTAGATGGTTGGACTTGCTGTTTGGATAGGGTCGCCAACTATCTGAACTTCCCTTATTTCTAAGAGAAATAAGGCATGCCCAGAAAAAAGATACAATCTCACTGTATACAGTATACTGTATGTACAGTTTTTGTATATTATAGTAACCACTTGAACTCCTGCATCCATATTCTGGTGGAAACATTAGGCAAAAATAGCAGATCTACAAGCTCACAACCCGCAAGAGATTTGGCGTGGACAGAAACAAGTGGGTTTAAGTGGTTAACAACTTGCATTATAGTAATGCTCATTTGTTTCCTTAAAACAAGGAACAAAATGTGTCCCTTTTATCAGTTCAATAAGACAGTGGTTCTCAAACTTTTTCATGTCAAGGACCCCCAAAATTATACGTATTTGGCCGCGGACCCCCGTCTAAAAATATTTTGTTCCAGGGACCCCCCAGAAGCAAAGATTTGAGTTACAAATGTTCGCTTTAAAAATATGTATATTCAAAGTTTTGCAAAAATGTTCCCGATTTGTTAAAAAATAGCAGATCTACAAAATAGCAGATCTACAAGCTCATAGCGCGGCACTCTATGAGCTTGTAGATCTGCTATTTTTTGAATAGCCAAAGTATAAAAGGTTAAAGTGGTTAAAAATTATTGTGATGCTATTTTAACTCATTTTGCTGGGGACCCCCTGGAACCCCCCCCCCCAAGGACCCCTGGGGGTCCCCGGACCCCACTTTGAGAACCAATGCAATAAGGGACACGTCTTTTAGCTTCCAAATAAGGGACACTTCCATTATGTCAAGGGACGGACGGTTGACAACCATGTGTGTGTGTGTGGGACGCAACAGGTGTGTTTGTCTTCCGTATTTGTTTTTGATAAATGTCAGAGAAGTGAAATGCCAGTCAGGTGGTCTTTCAGAGAGATGGGAGGGGGGGGGGGGCGTGTGTCCCAGAGGAGAATACACACCTCTTTACACACAGCTTCAGCAGCCTGACCACCAATTTACAATGGACTTAATCCAGAGCGATTTACAGTAAGCAAGGTAAGCACATGGTAATACTTCAAATGCGTAGAGACAGTGGAGTGCCTCGGTAATCTAAGACCATAGGTAAAGGTGTGTGTGTGTGTGTGTGTGTGTGTGTGTGTGTGTGTGTGTGTGTGTGATCTATGTCTCTCTCTCTAACTCACACACACACACACACACACACACAAACACACTTCCTCGCTTGCTTTCTCTTCTCTGAATAATGTTGCCTGCCAATTAGATGTAGTTTGTTGTCCTGAAATATTAACTGAGAAAACAGAAACATGTGTTTTATCTATTTTATTTTATTTGTTTATTTACTTTAATTATTTATTTATTATTGTTTAAATAATATAATAATAAATATTATTATTATTTTATTTTCACAGTCAGAAAAGGATCTGGTGAAAACCAAAACAAGTGTGAATGTGTTGATTTGCTGCTCTCTGCCAGTGTCAAGGCTCTTGTTCACACTGTGTCATCTCTCTCTCACACACACACACACACACACACACACACACACACACACACACACACACACACACACACACACACACACACACACACACACACACACACACACACACACACACACACACACACACACACGCGCACACACACAACACAAAGCCTTTGTGTTGAGCAGACAAGCTGGTATTATCCTAGCCCCTCCCTCCTGGGACTGAGGCGTCACGTAAACAAACAAACACCCTCGCAGACAGCAGGGGCGGACAAGATGTACTCGAGTAAATACTCAAGTATTCAAAAGTACAATTTACTAAGTTTAATTTCTTTTTTGATATCATATATCAATATCAATATAGAGTTATTTAACACGGTTACTGAACAAACACTCTATAGCCATGACTGCTACGGCAATATAGAGCTATTTAAAACAAGGTTTCTGCTCAACATTGACAATATATGACAGACAGCATCACACAGGACGCTGCACAGTTTGACCTGACCTTCACTGTACACACACACACACACACACACACACACACACACACACACACACACACACACACACACACACACACACACACACACACACACACACACACACACACACACACACACACACACACACACACACACACACACAGAGCGAGAGAGAGACTAGTGTTCTCTGTTCTTCTAAGCCTCCAGTCACTTCAAAGCTGGTGATAGGTCACTGTCATCAAACACTGTCTCGCTCCGTGTGTGTGTGTGTGTGTGTGTGTGTGTGTGTGTGTGTGTGTGTGTGTGTGTGTGTGTGTGTGTGTGTGTGTGTGTGTGTGTGTGTGTGTGTGTGTGTGTGTGTGTGTGTGTGTGTGTGTGTGTGTGTGTGTGTGTGTGTGTGTGTGTGTGTGTGTGTGTGTGTGTGTGTGTGTGAAGCTAGTCTTGCTTACTGCTAGGCCAGTCAGTGTCATATTTGTTGCACAGACAGGCAGGCAGCAGTGACAACGACCTCAAAAACCCAATACTTTTCAAATTACAACTATTTACAATTACAACTCATTTATCTGAATGAATAATCTCTAGTCCATACCCAGCCGGGTGTATGAGCACCCACAGTATGTGCAGAGTTTGGGTTATGTGCTGTGCATATAGACAGTATGTCAGGGATGGAAAGTGACTTCGTACTTGGTACCTGCAACAGTTCTAACACATGCGCACGCACGCACGTGCGCCCCTCGTTATTTGGAGCATATGCTAATGGTCAATGCCCGTGTGCAAATTCAGATCAATTGCTCCCGCCATTGAGGAGAACCGGGCACGACAGACAGGTTCTGTCCCACAGAGGTTTCCTTAAGTATATGTAGGATGTAGGATAGAGCATTCCTCCAGGGTATGGGATATCTTAGTCCTTCGAGGCTATGGACCAGACAGTCAGGTGCCTGTCGGTCTGGCTTATGGGATCTAGACTAGTGGTTCGCGGGGGCACAGTGGCGCAGTCGGTAGCGTTGTCGCCTCACAGCTAGAAGGTCCTGGGTTCGAACTGGTGTAGCGCTGGTGTAGGGCTGGTGCAGCACCCAGGATCACTTAGGAAATTGGCACCGGGTGAAAAAAAATGGGTTACAAAAATCGCGGGATAAAAATTTAGAGAAGTAGACTAGTGGTTCGCAAAGTTTTAGCTCGAGAACCAAAAGAGAAATTTGATGTCTTACCTTTCCCTTGGCTTCCAAAGTTCGTGGGAGTGGCCCATTTTGCACTTGGTGCCCAAGTGCGGAAGTAGAGGTACTTCCGGGTGCTTCAAAATAGCTGGGGGCGGGGCAGTCCACCCTCCAGATATATTCTAACTCTATGGCTCACGCAGTAGTAGGCCAAGGAAGAACCTCCACCTCAAATTCTTCGGCCTCATGGTTCTTCGTTCATAGCAGATTATTATTTTTCTTTATTATCAATTTTAAAATGTATGGGAGCCAGCGGGGGGGGAAATAGCGACACTTTCTTGGCCATTAATGAGAACTGCAGAGCTGAAAGGCACTTCCTAAGCTCCACTTCCTCCAAATCCAGGAGAGCTTCCTTTGCTTCCTGTTACTGACTTGAACTTCCTCTCGTGTGTGTGTGTGTGTGTGTGTGTGTGTGTGTGTGTGTGTGTGTGTGTGTGTGTGTGTGTGTGTGTGTGTGTGTGTGTGTGTGTGTGTGTGTGTGTGTGTGTGTGTGTGTGTGTGTGTGTGTGTGTGTGTGTGTGTGTGTGTGTGTGTGTGTGTGTGTGTTGTATTATGTTCATAGTTCTGCTATAGAGGAATGACTCGTATAACATGCTGACAATATAGTGACGCACATTCCTAAAGTCATCACCACCTCCTCCCCTCCTCTCCTCTTTCTTTTACTTTGTATGTTCATGGCCGCAAGCTGCTCTCTGTACCTCAAGTGTGTATGTGTTATTGTGGGCACACGTGCGCACGCGTGCACGTGTGCATGGAAGGAGTGACTCTAAGAGGAAGTTTTACAGCCGGACTTTAACTTCCTCAGAACACAAAGCCCAACGGACTGTGTATTGTCTTTAGACTGACAGCTGAGAGAGACCCTGAGACAGTGTTGGACAGACAGTAGGAAGGCTGAGAGAGAGACAGTGTAGGAGAGACAGACAGGAGGACAGCTGAGAGAGAGACAGTGTAGGAGAGACAGACAGGAGGACAGCTGAGAGAGAGACAGTGTAGGAGAGACAGACAGAAGGACAGCTGAGAGAGAGACAGTGTAGGAGAGACAGACAGGAGGACAGCTGAGAGGGAGACGGTGTAGGAGAGACAGACAGTAGGACAGCTGAGAGAGAGACAGTGTAGTAGAGACAGACAGTAGGACAGCTGAGAGGGAGACAGACATAGGGACCAATGTTTGTTTCTGCGCTCAAACATGGATGTAGTTCTTTTCCGGGGTGTGTGGGAGGATCGCAGGTTCAAACACTGGTTTGGTAAGTCACGTTGAGCAAGGCACCAACTCAATTGATCTTCTTCTCTTCTCGATAAATCACAATTATTTGAGAAAACAGCAATTATTCTGCCTAATCGTTTCCATTTAGAAAAATATTTATACATTTTCAAATATAAAAAAGCTGAAATAGCAGATCTATAAGCTTACATTATTTATTTGTATTTTAAACAATATATAGAAATAAAAAATATATATTCAAATGTTCCCAAATGTTCAATGCCACAAACACAATTAAATCTTTAATCGCAATTATTTGTATGACGTAATTAATCGTCAACTTAAAGGTAGGGTAAGTGATATTTTTTTATTATTATAATCTATTTGTTAAAAAGGTTAAAGTACTATATTGTGATAGTAATCATTGCTACAGAGCGTTTGTTTGGTCACAGGGGTCTCTCCAGCTCTTTAGTAAACAGAATATAGTACATTTTCAGGTAGGTGACAACATTTAAGCCAATCAGGAGAGAGCACTGAAAATGCATTTTCTGTTTAATAAAGAGCTGGAGAGACATGGAGACTCCTTTTACTGAACAAACACTCTATAGCAATGAGTACTATCACAATATAGAGCTATTTAACACTTATTTTAACCATAGTAAATCACTTACCCTACCTTTAAATGAATAATTGTGACTGCCCTGTCGATAGGTTGATGTTTGTTGTGAGTCGTAGTATTATTATTATGACAGTGTGTTGGTTGCGTATGTTTATGAGAGGATGAATCATTAGTAGTGATGTTCACCACGTGATTGTACGTTAATCATCACGAACCACTTAAAGGGGAAATCCACCCATTTTCAATATTTAACTATGTCATTAATATAGCATAAAGGAGTTGTGTGGAAATAAGAAAAAATTAAAAAAAAAATTAACATTGCAAAAAAATGTAACATTGCAAAAAAATTAACATTGCAAATTACACCATGATGAGTCATCACAGTGTAATTTGCAATGTTAATTTTTTTGCAATGTTACATTTTTTTGCAATGTTAATTTTTTTTTTAATTTTTTCTTATTTCCACACAACTCCTTTATGCTATATTAATGACATAGTTAAATATTGAAAATGGGTGGATTTCCCCTTTAAGTCCTTATTATATACTTTGTGGTTCATGCATTAGCTTTGTGGCAAAAAGTAGCCGATCTACACGCTTTGTGGTGATTTCCTCTGTCCACTGGCTCAGTGTTACTCTGAATAGAACAGAGTACAGTAGATACCTCGTAGTGCACAAAACATGCACTGTGTGTGTCGGCATTCAAATGTATACAAAGGTCACAAACCGACGACTGCCCTTAGCAAGTCTGAAGTTCACCCCCCCCCAACACACACACACACACACACACACACACACACACACGAGTTGTAGTTGGCTTCCTGCCAGAAAGGAGTCACGTTTGAGGAGGGTGTGTGTGTGTGTGTGTGTGTGTGTGTGTGTGTGTGTGTGTGTGTGTGTGTGTGTGTGTGTGTGTGTGTGTGTGTGTGTGTGTGTGTGTGTGTGTGTGTGTGTGTGTGTGTGTGTGTGTGTGTGTGTGTGTGTGTGTGTGTGTGTGTGTGTGTGTGTGTGCGTGCGTGCGTGCGTGCGTGTGGTCCACCCACACACCTCAGTGATTGGCTGGCAGGAGGAAAGTGTTGCTGTTTGAAACTGTTTTGAATGTAAGCATGGCGAGCAGACAGACAGACAGACAGACAGACCGAGACAGACAGAGCAAAAAGGCCATCTACTGTAGTTCCCATAATGCCTTGTAATATTTAGTTCTAATTTATATTTAAATCATATTTTTTACATTGTTGTACACTGTGCAAAAATACTGAAAATAGCTGATCTGCTATTTTGGTAACTTTTGGAGCAGTTTTTAACATTCTGAAAATGTTAGATTTTATTTTAAATATTTAGCTTGTAGATTGGCCTGTCCATCTCATATTTTTGTTCTGAAATATTTTGAAAATGTTCACGTGTGTGTTTGTTGTGTTTTCTGTGCAGGTGGGCGGGTCACATACGCTCTCAAACACACACTGGATTGGTTCGTTGGTACGTCCGCGACAGCCAATCACAGGCGCACACACATCATCTACCAATCAAAGCTGTTCGAAGCAGCTCGTGATTGGTCAGTGATGCGTGTGATCGGCCGATGTAATAAATTACATCTCAATCAAACCCCATGTTGTTGTTTAATCACCATGACAACTGCCCTCTGATGTTGCCCTGATTACCTCTGATGTTGTGATTGGACATGCAGAAAATCCACCAATCGCAATCACTCACACGCATGAATGCCAATACCAGCTGCATGCAGTCAATCATGTCATCTAATAATAATAATCTTTATTTATAGAGCACCTTTCAGACATAAATGTAGTTTAAAGTTCAAAACACAGGTCAAACAAAGCAATAAGTTAACCCTCTAGAACCTGAACTATGAAGGAAAGGTCAGAAAATTCCAAAATTTTGAAAAGGGACACTTTATTGGGTCTTAAAACATTTTTGATTTTGTTTTATTTTTTTTAACATTCCTTTGTATCATTTATTTGTTGTATCATATTTGATACAAGGGGTATTAAAAGGAGTATTTCAAGTCGTTTTTTTTTTTTTTACTGCCTCCCCCCTGGCCAGCCGGGGCGCCTGATGGAGGGGAAAGGAACTGGTTGGAATAACGTGTTCCTTCCACGCGTTACGTCCAACCAGGGAAACTCTCCCCTGTCAGGTGATAAGAAGGTCAGTTAGCTCTCATGCATTGAAGGAGGCATGAGCTCGGCCCTGGCCTCCATAGGTTGGCAGAGGGAGTGTAGTGCCCAGGATTACATAGAGATTGGCACTGGGTGTAAAAAATAGGGTTACAAAATCGTGGGATAAAATTTTGAAAAAAAAATAAAAAATCAAGTCGGTTTTAACATTACAAAAACATTTATTTTAGACCTGTAGTATCAAATATGATACAAATCATAAAGGACTATAGACCTGTAGTATCAAATATGATACAAACACTTTTGACATCATAAAAAACAAACTCAAATGCTAAATTTTGAGAGCTCATAAGTGCATTCAAGTTATCCAACACTTATTTCAAAATATTAGTAAAGATATACTAGGAAAACGTACCCGAACTGCTTAAAAAATAATTGTTTGTTAGTAGTGCATCAACCTCTCCTGTTTAGTTGATGGCAGCCATTTTGGGTCAGACCACCTGAGGCTCTGTAACTACCTGCAGTGCAAATGGTATGGTCCAGGGGGAAGTGGGGATGTGTCAGATATGATACAACAGGTTCTTGGTCCAAGTATTCATTACACTGATTTATAAAAAAATCAGTGTAATGTGTGTATCATATATGATACGTTTGGTGACATAGTTAAAAGTCTAGTCAAGAACAGTGAAATTAAAAAGGGAAAACACAGTTAAAAGGAGATCAGTTGAAGGCAAGGTCATAGAAGTGTGTTTTTAGCTGCCTCTTAAAGCCAGCAACCGAGGTTGCCTGTCTGATATGCAGGGGGGGTATGTTCCAAATCCTCGGCGCATATAGCTACCAAAGGCAGCATCACCATGTCTCTTGCCATTTGTCGATAACTCTGTCAGCAGTCCAGCACAGAGTGACCTGAGGGGGGCAGCCTGGGACATAATTCAACAGGCAATCCAATAAATAGAAAGGCGCTAGGCCATAAAAACAAGTAAACAAACGTTAAAATCTATCCTAAGGGGGCACGGTGGCGCAGTCGGTAGAGTTGTCGCCTCACAGCTAGAAGGTCCTTGGTTCGATTCCCGCCGTGGACGCTGTGGGTGCTGGGGGCGTGTCCTCTCCTCCTCCGCGTCATCATCAGTGCCCATACCCTAGGTGGGGTTGGTGAAAGGGCCTTTCTGTGTGGAGTTTGCATGTTCTCCCCGTGTCTCCTAGGGAAGGAGGCATGAGCTCAGTTCTGGGCTCTCCCTAGGCTGGCAGAGGGAGAGTAGCGCCCAGGATTACACAGGCCATTGGCACTGGGTGAAAAAATGGGTTACAAAATTGTGAAAAAAAAAAGAAGATATATCCTAAACTTAACAGGGATCCAGTGCAAGGACCCAAGTACAGGGATAATGTGGTCTCTTTTCCTGGCGTTAGTTAGGATTCTGGCTGCTGCATGTTGGATAAGTTGCAGCCGCTCAATGGTTTCCTTATAGGCTAGCCTGTGTAAAGTGTGTTACAATAATCTAATTGCGATATTACAACGGCATGAGTCAGTTTCTTAGCATCCTCTAGGGAGAGGAAGGGTCTGACTCTTGCAATGTTTCTCAGATGGTAAAACGGCTATTTTGGTGACATTGCTGAATGTGCTTTCCAAAGTTGAGGTCAGGGTCAAAGATAGCACCCAGGTTTTTCCACAGTTGGTTTTACCTGTGAGGCCAAATTTCCGAGTTCACTCATTATTTCAAGCCTTTGAGACAATGATAAGGATTTCAGTTTTAGTTTATCTATTACAGCGATGTTCCCAACATGTGGGCCGTGCGTGCGTGTGCATGTGCCTATATTCAGTCAGTTGGACTGCAATTCTTTGCCATTTCTGCAAATATTCCACATGATAGATAGATAGATAGATAGATAGATAGATAGATAAGATAGAAAGATAAACAATCTATCCAAATATCAATCTTAAAAGACTAAAAAGTACTGCCATGTATGAATGCTATTAAATAATGTGTTATCCACGTCTCCCAACATTATATTACTGTTGGCAGTTTGAACAGAGGTAGAGCATTTCAAATGTGTCTTATAAATCCTATTAAACAGTAGGTGATGTTTGGCCTGGTTTGTGGTGTTAAAAGTGCCCGTCTATAGATTCAAACAGCTTTAGTTTCATGAGTCTGATCCCTCCATACTCTGAGCTGTGTTTGTAACACTTACCCTGTTATTACCAGTGGCAGAATGTAATTACAATTTTTAGGTATTTATTTATTTACTTGAGTGTTTCCATTTTTCAGTGCTTTATACTTCTACTCCACTACATCTCAGAGGCAAATATTGTACTTTTTAATCCACTACAATTATAGGAAAGCTTTAGTGACAATCTATGTACTGAAAAGATACACTTCTGTTAAGTTATTAGTGGGACTGTGTGAACTGTTTGTCCGTGCATAGCAATATAATGTAATGTCTCTTTTCTTGAAAAGGGAACACGTTGCATTGTGACAAGATGCTATTTTCGAATGATTTTTTTTAAACCTTTGAACAACAACTAGTGAATTGGGACAACCTGCTTAATGAATACTTTTACTGTTGGTACTTTTAAGAGTATAGTCTATATTGTGGTATTGCTACAGTACTTTCACTCAAGTAAAACATCTGAGTACTTCTTCCACAACTGGTGATGACATAACCACACAGTGTTATTGTAATGATGTCTTTGGTTGTTGTCTTAAATAACTGACATATCTCTGTGGTGAGGGATTGCTCCCGCTGAGTGCTGTCCATTCTCTCTCCATTGCTTTAACAATGATAGCTCCCAAGCAACCACACACACACTTCATGCACAATAACATTTAAGGCATTTAAACACACAAAGGACACTACGTACAGCAAAAAGGGTCAAAACAAAACAAAAAACATAAAGGGTAGTGGTGGTGGTGGGGGGGGGGAATCATAAAAACAAGTTTTTGCAACAAACATTTTGTACATTAGATTTGTAGCACTTGTGGCGCCCCCTATGGGTGGAAGTGAATTTGCTTTTGTCTCTGCTACTTAGAGCAGTGGTTCTCAAACCTTTTGATATCAAAGACCTTTACGGGTCCATTTGGTTCCATTTGTACACTCTCAGAGTTACAGACCTGTAAGGGTCCATTTGGTTCCATTTGTACACTCTCAGAGTTACAGACCTGTAAGGGTCCATTTGGTTACATGTGTACACTCTCAGAGTTACAGACCTGTAAGGGTTCATTTGGTTACATTTGTTACACTCTCAGAGTTACAGACCTGTAAGGGTTCATTTGGTTACATGTGTACACTCTCAGAGTTACAGACCTGTAAGGTTCCATTTGGTTCCATTTGTACACTCTCAGAGTTACAGACCTGTAAGGGTTCATTTGGAACCCCCTAAAGAAAACTGATTTGCATGAGTTTTGGACACATTGTGTAGGAGTAGTAAAAAAGTGTGTTTTGAAGAAAATACAAAAATGGTGGGAAATGTTGAAAGGCAGTAATGAGCGGGCCTGTAGGGAGTTGTGTCATGATCCAAGGAATCCAGGGGAAAGCTTTTTTAATTCTATGACCTACGTACGGTTCAAGAGTTAAAGGCCAAGACGTATAGTGGGCTGTTAAAAAACCTCCTTGGCCTACTGGGAGCGTAGGCCAAGTTCCAGTGCTTTTGCTGAGTTCAGTCTAACAGTTCACAGACAGACAGACACACGGGCAGGGGCAAAAACATCATTTCCGCCCCCGGCCATTAACCCATTAAGACCTGAGGCGATTCCAAAAAAAAAAATCTAAATCCTAACAGTTTTTTGAAAAAAAAACAAAAAAAACAAATGTTCAAGATTTTTCAAAAATAGCAGAGCTACAAGCTCATAGCGCGGCACTCGGTGCCGTGCTATGAGCTTGTAGCTCTGCTATTTTTGAATAGCCAAAGAAATCTAATGTGACACAGATGTGTTCCAGGTCTTAATGTGTTTAAACCGGGAAAGCCTAAACGTTGTTATACCTTTTAAAACCAGGAAAGCATTTGTGTCATTTTAGATGTTGCTACGTAGCAACAGGAAGTTTTTCCTGAAATCTCAGGTTAGGATTTAGAAGGCGTTTTTAAAACGTCTAATTGGCTTAAAGGTTTAATGACATTCACTTTTACACAACATTCAAAGTCTTTGTCCTGGTCCTTCAAAAGTGTACAAAAAGTTTTAAGTGAAAATTCCATTCCAGTGATCCATGGCAGGTGTTTTTCTCTCACATTTCTAAAGCCTTTTCAACTGCAATGAAAAAAGAAATCTTTGCCTGCGGGTGTCGCTGGTGAGGGATTTTGCCTGTCAATCATCGCCTCTGCTCCGCCCCCCCCAAAGGAAAGGATAGGGGAGGGGAGGAGAGTGGGCGGGATTAATCGACTGTGACCTCACTGTCGAAGGGCCAAGCTCAGATTACTTTTCAGCCTAATTATTCAGAAAACCCCAGACCACAGAAAATCCACTGAATGTTCTAAGTTCAGTTTTTTTGGGTGTAATTGAGGTCATAAAACCCCAAATAAAACATTGAAAATAAAAAAAGTGAAAATGAATGTCATGATACCTTTAAGGCCTGGCAGAGATAATAAAACTCTAAATAACTCTTCTTCCATTTTCATTTCCCAGAATCCCCTCGTCTGTCCACGGCCTCCGTCAGCAGCAATGAGCGCGCTCCGTCCGCCACGCCCTCTGACCTCTCGGACGCTCCGCCCGCGGCGGGTCAGCCGCCCCGCCCCGTGAGTCTCATCTCCACCCTCTCCTCAGGCTCCACCTCCTCCTCTCGGGATGACAGCCTAGCCCCGCCCACCTCGGAGAGTTCCGGTAGTAACCCCGCCCACGTCGACTTGGAGCTCCGCCCTCCAGAGGGACACGCCCACACAGATACAGGTCAGAGAGACGAGCTGACTTGTGACTTGAAAGCTTTCCCCACAATATGGAAAAACGCGTCGCATTTAAATGCGACGCATTGTGATTGGCTATTTTCACTATTTTAACCCATTAACACATTAACCGCCAAGAACGTAGTCCTACGGTCCGTTAAATCCAACTGTTAAGCGCCGAGACCGTAGCCCTACGGTCCACGGTCTTTTCGCGCTATTCACTTCCGGGTTCACTTTCGGAATTTTTTTGATCCACTTCCGTTTCCGGTTTGATGACCGGAAATAGAATTATTTGGGATCCGGTTTTGACGATCACGTCTGCTCTCGTTCTACAGACGAAACTGAAACTCAATTCTCTTCCTGTAGTTTTTTCTCCTCGCATTTCACTGTTTAACGTAATCCGCTCTAACTACAACATGGATGCCCCGTTTGACACGCGATCTTCACTGGGAGATACAGGGAGATCTCGCGGATGTAAACAGACCGTGTAGAGCTCAATCTTAAGGATTTTAACAAGATCTATGGCGACATGAAAAAAACAAAAAAACAACAAAAACACCTTGGCACTGGTGAGTACATTATGAGATTAACCTCTGGCGGTCGATGTGTTAAGACCGGGAAAAGCATCTGTCATTGTAACCATTATTTTATACTTTGGCTATTCAAAAATAGCAGATCTACAAGCTCATAGCGCGGCACTGAGTGCCGCGCTATGAGCTTGTAGATCTGCTTTTTTTTTTTTTTTTTTTTTGAATATATATATATTATATATATATTTTTAAAGGGCACATTTTTAACTCAAATCTTTGCTTTTGGGGGGTCCCTGGAACAACATATTTTGAGATGGGGGTCCGCGGTCAAATACGTATAATTCTGGGGGTCCTTGACATGAAAATCGTTTGAGAACCACTGATTATAGCTGATAGCTTTATTTTTCCTTGTAAATACCGGTCCATATATATCGGTCAGATGTGAATTCATTACATCAATAAACGGAGGAAGGAAACGTGTTAATAATAGTATTTGGGTTTATTCCAGAGAAGAGATCTTTACAAGCGTTGGAAAAGCATGGTTCCAGATATATTCTTCTGACGTTAAAACAGAGATACAGCGTAATTATACACATAACGTGGGGTTACGCCTTTCGTCATCACGTCAGCCGTTCAGTTATGTCTTAAATGGCTCAGTTTCCCGAGCAACCAAGGTTGGGGTATCATTTATGCACAGAGTTTATAACAACAAATCCGTGTGGCAACGAGGTTAACCTGTTATCTAATATTGTTGACATAGCTGAAGGAGCCCATCAGACCAAAACCACGTTGCAGGCTGCCTGAGAGGCACTGACACTTTTAACCATACTAACACGTACAAATGGAAAATGGTACACTTTAGATCCATAAGAAAATGGTACAAAATTAGACCCATCAATAGCAACATGCGTTTTTTTTTAGGATTTAGAAGACATTTGTAGAATCCCCAGAAGCAAAGATTTGAGTTTTTGCAAAAAAATATATCAAGATAATAAAAAAATAGCAGATCTTCAAGCTCATAGCGCGGCACTCGGTGCCGCGCTATGAGCTTGTATATCTGCTATTTTTGAATAGCCAAAGACGTTTTTGAAAAGTTGCCCAAAATAATAACATCAAATAATTGTGTGACTTTATTGTCTTATTGATTAGATCAATTAGCTGTAATCCATGCTGATAATGAATATTTGCTGAATTGCCAGGTGAGGACACTGGACCGGGAGGGGGGCGTGGTCACTGCAGGGGGTGGGTCCACCAGCGGACCAATAAGGAGCCGGTTCCCACGGCGACCGGTGACGGTGACGGCGACGGCGGCAGCAGCATGCCGCCCAACCCTCAGCTGACGTACCTGGACCGCGTCGTCATGGAGATCATAGAGACGGAGCGCATGTACGTCAGAGACCTGCGGATGATCGTAGAGGTGAGGAGGAACCATAATAATAATAATAATAATAATGATAAGTAGGGGTGTAATTTCACGATATGGTACATGATATTGGGCTCACGATATCGATACGGTATTATTATTTATAATTTTTTTCAATTATTATCAACATTGGCCATCATCTGCAGTTTAACCCATTAATACCTGGAACTGTGTCATTTTTAGATTTGAGCTAAAAAGCATTATTTTACACTTTAGGCTATTCAAAAATAGCAGATATACAAGCTCATAGCGCGGCACCGAGTGCCGCGCTATGAGCTTGTATATCTGCTATTTTAGAAAAAATCATAAAAATGTGTGCAAATCTTTGAACATAATATATTTTTAAAGCGAACATTTTTAACTCAAATCTTTGCTTCTGGGGGGTCCCTGGAACAAAATATTTTGTTGGGGGTCCGCGGCCAAATACATATCATTTTGGGGGTCCTGGACATGAAAAAGATTGAGCACCACTGATATAGAAACATACGTTTTTCAGAAAACTGTTGAGATTTAGGAGACATGTAGAATCGGCTTCAGGTCTCAGTGAGTGCCATAAACGGTCCGGACCGTTTTTGGCCCATTTTTTTAAATATATATTTTTCCCACGTGGGAAACTAACGAAACTTTGGGATCATCCAAGGAGTCTCTAAGAAGGAGAGGCCGGATGTGGATCCATGTCAAAAAATCCTTCCGGTCGTCCGCTCCAATGTTATCTCCTTGACTAAAAGCTTAATATCTCCCATTTCTTTTTAACGTGGTGGAAATGAGCCGTTTTCGATCGCCGATCACTCTGCAATGGAGGATCGCGTTAGAAATATTATTGTTCCAGGCGTTAGTCGGGACCCTCCGCCGTCTCGCACGCAGGCTTTGTTTACATGCGCGTCCTCATCGGGGCTTCTACAGCACGCAACATGTCAACGTAAGTGGATGGAAGATATGCTGGCACTAGATGTACCCTATTTTAATAAACCTCTGGCACACGATGTGTTAAGGATTACTGTGGTTATGGTTAGCTCACATTTCATATAACACACACCATACAGTAAGAACTCCTCTAACTTTCATCATCATTTCATTTATTTTTTCCCCCTTCGATACAGTATGACGTCACGACAATACATATCGTCCCGTTTTCATATCGCGATATATCGCGGGACGATGTATCGGCACACCCCTAATGATAAGACATGCGCATGAGGAGGTGGTGTCCACTGAAATGATGACAATTTATGAACATTTTTCGTAGACCTTTTTTCTCTGACGAAAACTAAACTAAAACGTAATAAAAGGAGGAGAGATCCAGGAGGAGAGATCCAGTAGAACTAAGACAAGTCATTTTATGCTTGGCTGTGTGTGTGTAGTCAGGGGATATTAGCAGAATATTTTCCAATCTTGGAATAAATTCCTTACCAAAAAAAATCTTCGCCAATGTGTTTGTAAAGGTGTCTAGTAACACATTTCACAAAGACTGAAATGCAGTCCCCCTAGGAGAATTCTTGACAGCTCCTTAAAGTTGGGGTACCCACCATAACCTTGGTTAAAAAAAATCTAAAATCAAAATCAAAGTTTAATTCTGTTTTAAGTAGCATGTGAGGGGTCAAACTAGGGTGTTTTTATGATTCTGAATCCATTGCAAGCATTTGTTTTGCACCAAAACCACTCCTTGGGCTAAAAACGGCCATAGCCATCCTTTTCCAGGTATACTTTTTGTGTAAAAAGCCCATTGAGATTGGGCCGTTTTTAGCCCAAGGAGTGGTTTTGGTGCAAAACAAATGCTTGCAATGGATTCAGAATCTTAAAAACACCCTAGTTTGACACCTCACATGCTACTTAAAACAGAATTAAATTTAGATTTTTTTTAACCAAGGTTATGGTGGGTACCCCAACTTTAAGGAGCTGTCAAAAATTCTCCTAGGGGGACTGCATTTCAGTCTTTGTGAAATGTGTTACTAGACACCTTTACAAACACATTGGTGAAGATTTTTTTTGGTAAGGAATTTATTCCAAGATTTTTTTAATATCCCCTGACTAGTGTGGGTGTCGTGCTCCGAAAATAGCCGATCTACAAGCTCAACAACGCGCCAGCGACGCGTTGTGAGCTTGCTGCAGCAATGGTGTTTTCCAGACAGACAAATCGGGAGGAAATGATCTGCCTGTGTGTCAACAACACACTCTCGTGAGATCTAGTAACACAGTGATCAATGGACGTTGGCGACATCTGACGTCAAACTGTAGTCACCTAGGGTGACCGCGCCCACTTAGGAGACGGGAAATGTGTACCATGTCTTGGTGATATGTCAAGGATCTTTGTTGATAGTTAGGAACCAAATGGAGCCTTACAGGTCTGTAACTCTGAGAGTAGGGTCCATTTGGTTCCATTTGTACACTCTCAGAGTAAAATTAACACAGGATTTTACAGTGAAATGCATACAAATGAAGAACTCTGAGAAGTGTACACATGGAATCCGCTAGCCATAACCATATGGTTAAGAATCATCCAACTACAATCCCATCCCCCGAGATGAGTTAATACCAGGTGTAAAGGTGGTCTATAATTAGCTCACTGGTTAAGGTTAGAGAGACGGGGGGATTATGTGATTACATAACAACAGCTCTTTACCGGATCACTGCACTACAGCTTTATGTCCATTTCCACTGTCTAGCACAAACCTTTATCTCCATATTGCAGACACAAAAGGAGTGAAAACATCTTTGTTGCGATGCAGCGCGTTTTGAGCTTTATACATTGAGTATTTCTTTTGTGTGCGTGTGGGTGCGTGTGTGTGCGTGCGTGTGTGTGGGGGGGGGGGATTTTAGCTGTAGAGCAGCATCAGTTTTTCAAGGCATTCTTAGGATTTAAAACAGTGGTTTAGAACAGAACAAAAAATAGCAGATATACAAGCTCCCAGTGTGTCACTTTGTGCTGCGCTGCAAGCTTGTACATCTGCTGTTTTTGAACATTTTTGAAAAATCTTGAAAGTGTTGAATAATTTAGATTTTTTTCCATCACAAATCTTCTCTTCTGGGTGTCCATAGCACAAAACATTTTCAGATGGGGGGGGGGGGGGGCGGGGGGTCTGCGGCCAAATGCATATCAATTTGGGGGTCTCAAAATAGTTTGAGAACCACTGATTTAGATTTTTTTTTAGAATCGGCCTCAGGTCTTAATGGGTTAATAGCGAGCTTGTGACTAATTAGTAACTACATTGGATCCATTGGAACACAGGTTCCATTTCCTGAAAAGTAAAAAAGTTTTGGAACATGCGTTTTTCCAAATGACAACAAACGCTATTATAAATGACTTGTGGAAGATCAGCCTCACTGATCTGAACCAGAATTGTTGGCCTGTATTCAAAATTTCACTTGAGCAAAAGTGCAAAAGTATTGCCATCAACATATACTTACAGAAAGTAAAGTACTTATTACTTACTCATTACTAGACCATTCCCGTCGGGGGATATGAGCACCCAATAGTGCGTCATGGTGCTGGTTTCACGCACATGATTTGGCAACCCGGGGGCCAGCGAACACAAAAACGCTAATAAACAGCTGACATTTTGGGGAAAGCGAAAAACGGGCGTCGGTGTACACATGGTAATGGTCAATGGCTCTGTGTGCAAAATGCAGATCAATTGCTCCAGCCAGTGAGGAGAACCGGGCAGAAGAGATTTTGGGCTCACCACACACACAGAGCTAGGATGATGAATAGCCTGTTTCACTGTATTTTCTCTCTTTCGTTGATTACTTTTTCAATTCATCGAATAATGTTTATTTCATGTTGTATTATATATGATGTAGGAATGGGTGTGTGTGTGGTGTGTGGCTTTGTGAGGCTAGAGTGTCTGCAACTCCTGGCTGCTTTTGCAACATTACTTGTTGACACTTGTTATATGATGCAAGAGTGTGTGTGTGTGTGTGTGTGTGTGTGTGTGTGTGTGTGTGTGTGTGTGTGTGTGTGTGTGTGTGTGTGTGTGTGTGTGTGTGTGTGTGTGTGTGTGTGTGTGTGTGTGTGTGTGTGTGTGTGTTATAGAAGGAAGGAGGAGTAGGGTTAGTTGGCTCAGTAAACAGATGTGATAGAACAAGTTCTCAGATTGTATTTTGTCTTTCTTAAAGGCATAGTATGTGACTTTGCCCTGTGTTTACATGACAAAACAATATTAATATATTTTTACCCATCATTTCCTTCTATAGCAGCAGTTGTCATTCACTGGAGTCATTCAGTGGAGTAATGTGGTGTTCATAATCATGAATATTTTGGGGGGGGGTCCCCAGTTCAAATTTGATTATTTTTCGCACCCTGAAAAGTTTGAGAACCTCTGCTAAAAGGGAAACTCATAATCCATACTTGAGCACCCCCCTCATATCTCTACTACTACTCTATTACAAACACATTACTGTAATCTAGTATGTTGTACTACAGTAGATCTGAAATTAAAAAGCAGCTCTGTGCCCCCTCTAGTGGAACAATGAGACAACAGCAGCTCTAAATGACCTGCACACATCTGATGTGAGCTGTATAAAAAAACACATGAAATATGTTTTTTATTATGGATACAATGTAGTTATTTAGTCACAAGCTCTTGTTAATAATTTACATTGGTTCAATATAAATAAATAAAAAACACAGACACACTTAACCACTTTCACTTAAAAACATTTTCAAAAATAGCCGATCTAAGCTCACAATACATCTCGCCGCGACGCTATTTTTTACGAAAACAAATAAATAAATGAAATATGGACAGCAGCGATGTGTATATCGTCACTGTCAGGCGCCCTACTTGATCATACTACAGTGTCACACAAAAAGCATCAAAAGTGACAGAGCTTGTAGATCTGCTATTTTTGCTATATTGACGATATGTCTGTTTGTACAGGACCAGACTGGGCACACAGATCTGGGCCTTAATGTGCATGACAGCGGACCATGTCTGTCCAAATAATATAAAACAAATAAACAACGTTTTAAGAATGTATTTAGAGCAGGCAGCCAAAGTACACATAATAATGAATACATATATTATGAATATATCCTTTCCGCTCAACTTTGTATTTGACATACAATAGAAATATAATCTGTCTGTCTGTCTGTCTGTCTGTCTGTCTGTCTGTCTGTCTGTCTTGCAGGACTACCTGTCTCACATCATAGACCAGGCTGAGCTGTCCATCAGACCGGAGCAGGTGTGTTCTCTGTTTGGGAACATTGAGGACATCTATGAGTTTAACAGGTAATGGAGGACGGTCAGAAATGAATGACTTCATGTACAGTATTCATCTAATGATGACATCATCTATGATGTTATGACTAAAACATTAGATTTTAGCCTGATCAGAGTCCCAATGACTTCATTTATACCTGGAGTCTTCAACGTTTTTCAGGCCAAGGACCCCTTTAGCTGAGAGAGAGATGAAGCAGGGACCTCCTACTACATATTGTATAACATTGTGTTGCAGATTCAACTTTTTCATAGATTTCATAGAGCCAACGGTGGTCATTTTTTCTGTGTTTTAAAGTAAACTAAACACTTAGGAGCAATGCTGTTTTGCAGACTTTTAATTATTTTGAATTGTTTGACAGCCCTGTCATCAGTGTTGTGTAAATTAATGTTTCGTGTTAATTTGTTTACACATGATCTATTAATATTGTTGCTAAAGTTCCCCTCAGAATAGGGATGCTAAGGTTCAAGTGGCTAGCTAATGTAAAAAAATAAATATTTGGCGGCCCCCCCTGTAGTAACTCTTGAGGACCCTCAAGGGGTCCCGGACCCCCTGTTGAATACCCATGATTTATACTAATACTGATACTATACTTAAATATTTAAAAAAAAGTATAAAACATTATGTGAAAAATGTAATGAATTAGTGGAGGTACTGTCTACTGACAAGACATTTGGCACTGATCATTTGGTTTATGGGATACCCTCTGGAGTCTGGACTAACATACAGACACATACGCCCACCCTCTTATGTACAAACACACACACACACACACACACACGCTGGGGGGCGGTATTTCCGGGTGGAACATCTATGGAGTTTTCACAATATAAAATCAAGTGTCCAGAACATCATTAATGTCTAGTTTGTCAACCTGTGAATAATTGCAACAACATAATATATTTCTAATAGCCAATAACAATATTGTAAGAGTTCCTGTTCTTCCAGAAATATTAATGAATAATACTGCCCCTCTAATGCCCCAACTGCTGGTGTTAAAAAAAAAGAAAGAAAAGATTATCAATTATGATTGATGGCATTCCGTATGTACCATGACATGTCATGAAGTGACATGTTTGATGACATGTTATTTTTTTCCCGTTAGTTTGACAATGCTTCGCAGTGCAACATGTGTTTTGCTCCCGAATAGAGACAAACGGGGTTGAAGGGGTTAAAACTGTGTGTTCATTGCGTGTGTGTGTGTGTCTCTACAGCTTGGGGACGGTAAGTGACAGTGTGACACTCACTGTGTGTGTTGGTGCACACACATTGCATGGAAACATGCACGGACTGGAGTGTGTGTGTGTGTGTGTGTGTGTGTGTGTGGTGTGTGTGTGCAGTGGTGTAAAGTAACTACAGTAAGTGCATTTACTCAAGTACTGTTCTTAACTACACATTTGAGGATGTTTTACTTTACTGAAGTATTTCCCATATCCAATACTTTTGCTTCTACTCCACTACATCTCAGAGGCAAATATTGTACTTTTACTCCACTACAATTATTTGACAACTTTAGTTACTAGTTACTTTGCTGATTTAGATTATTATCACAAAACATACATTAACCACTTCAGCCCTATATACATTTTGGCCATTTACAAATAGCAGATCTACAAGCTCACAATGCGTTGCGATGCGACGCATTGTGAGCTTGTAGATCTGCTATTTGCAAAATATTTTTAATACATTTTGAACATGTGAAATGGGACATTCTGCACAATGAGTACTTTTACTTTTGGTAAATTTTGATGTGTGTGTGTTTTGATGTGTGTGTGTGTGTGTGTGTGTGTGTGTGTGTGTGTGTGTGTGTGTGTGTGTGTGTGTGTGTGTGTGTGTGTGTGTGTGTGTGTGTGTGTGTGTGTGTGTGTGTGTGTGTGTGTGTGTGTGTGTGTGTGTGTGTGTTGGTTTGGGCTTCTTGCCATGAGGTGTGTTTTTAAAGAACAGTTCACTGTCGCATGTTTAACTGTCAAACACTGTAAAAACATGTTGATGACATTGCCACTCTACTACACAATACCCACAATTCACTGCAACGTCTTGCTTCCCCAGCAAGGCTGTCTGTCGCCCCTTACTGGCAGAGGGGGGGAATAGTTGTGGTGTAGTGTGGTATCTTGCAGTAACTAATTGATGTCGGTATCGATCATGTATTGATTATTACTTCTACCAATAATGACAAGGAGATGAGGTCGAAAAACTGTGGAGTGTTCCTTTAAGGCTCTGTGTTTTACAGGCGTGGACTAATGTTTGACACTTCTACTTGAAGCCTCATGTATGCTCTGTAGTACGACTACGATGATGATGATTTTCATAATATCAGTTATTGTTGAGGTGATTAACCACCAAAAGCTGCACTGAAACGTAGGGCCTGTCTACGCCCATTATTAAATAACTGCCTGATTGCAATTATTTTTGCATAATCGTTTCCATTCATGTGTATGAATTCATCTCTTGATGTTCATACATTACACTTTTTTCTTCTCCATACATTTTCAAGACTAGAAATAGATCTACAAACAGGTCACCAGGTTGAAAGCTTGACTGTTAACTGTCATGTCAATTAGTGAAATAGAGTCATTTAGGCCGTTAGGGTGTCACCAGATGTCCCACTTTGTGCAGGATTTTCCCAAATTATCATGACTTCTCACGTGTCCCACGACTTGACGGTGTCTGGCATCGTGACTGGCGGGCTCCAGGTGCGCGTTTTAAAGTCTGCCTTTCGTCAAATGGCCGTGTGGAGAAAGCGCTCTAATTACCAGTTCACCCAAGAAATGACTTTATGTCTATAGTTTACTCACCTCATGTTGTGAGAATTTGAGTTCTAAGAACATTCTTTTAGGGTGAATGAAGAATCCAAAACAAAATTAGAAAACACTTGATGAATTGAAGTAAAACGGAGGCCAAGATTAACAACAGCAAAACTATATCAAGAATAAGTTCATAAACTCCAAAAACAACGCTAAAATAAATCCAACAAGTACAGAATCCAGTAAAAACACACAGTTCATTTTGCAAGCTTGTTTTAAAAGCAACAATGTAAGCCTACCCTGATGGTAGACTTTCTGATGTAAGTCTCTCTGTCTTTGTCTCTTTTCCTGCAAGATGTGTTTTTTTAAGCCTGTTGAAATAACATGGAGAAATACTATCCCCTAGAGGCTACCGCAGGTTAAATAACTAAATGTGAACAGGTCGAGTAAGACATCAAGGCATTCAAAGCTGCACTATGTAACTTTCCTCTTCTACCCCTTATTTGAAAACGGTTTCCTGTGCAAGTGCTGACATTTTTACCCTTGAGCTAATGGAGGCTGCCTGCTTGCTCAGGGGATACATTGAATCTTGACCATCAGGTCAAACGTTTTGTCTAGGTTAGACGTGACCTTTGACACGATCTAACCGTCTCAATAGAAGAGCATGGAGACAAAATACAACCACCCCAGTTATATTGTATTGACATACTGTACTCTACCATACATTTTATTCATTAAAACGTTAGTGCCACTTTAATAACAAATGAAATAATATATGATGATGATTATTTATTTATTTTTATATCATTATTAACACATCGACCGCCAGAGGTTAATCTCATAATGTACTCACCAGTGCCAAGGTGTTTTTGTTGTTTTTTTGTTTTTTTCATGTCGCCATAGATCTTGTTAAAATCCTTAAGATTGAGCCGTACACGGTCTGTTTACATCCGCGACATCCCACTGTATCTCCCAGTGAAAACCACGTGTCAAACGGGGCATCCATGTTGTAGTTAGAGCGGATTACGTTAAACAGTGAAATGCGAGGAGAAAAAACTACAGGAAGAGAGAATTGAGTTTCAGTTTCGTCTGTAGAACGAGGGCGGACGTGATCGTCAAAACCGGATCCCAAATAATTCCGTTTCCGGTCATCAAACCGGAAACGGAAGTGGATCAAAAAAATTCCGAAAGTGCACCCGGAATTTTTTAGCGCGAAAAGACCGTGGACCGTAGGGCTACGGTCTCGGCGCTTAACAGTTGGATTTAACGGACCGTAGGACTACGTTCTTGGCGGTTAATGTGTTAATATTATTTATGTTATAGAGCGTCGCAGTTCCCACCCACTTCCTGTTTTTTTTGGTGCCGGAAGAAAAAACTCAATGCATTTTTCCATTGACATTTCCAAAAATATTTATATCTATTAATTTAAGCCTCGAATCAAGCCATCACGAGATGACATGAATCATGACCATAAAACGTTTGATTCTGTGATTTTTTTTTGTTGAAAACGGCAAAACAAAGGGTATTTATTAAATATAGTATATCATATAATTAAATATAAAATAAAAAAGAATCACAGAAAAAAACGTTTTATGGTCATGATTCATGTCATGTCGTGATGGCTTGATTCGAGGCTTAAATTAATAGATATAAATATTTTTGGAAATGTCAATGGAAAAATGCATTGAGTTTTTTCTTCCGGCACCAAAAAAAACAGGAAGTGGGCGGGAACTGCGACGCTCTATTGTCCGTCCGACACTCTCTGATTGGCTGTGTGCTGTGTGTTGCAGTGAGCTGCTCCAGTCATTGGATCTGTGTGACAACGACCCGGTCGCCGTGGCCCGCTGCTTCGTCATGAAGGTACAGACAGTCCAAACTGAAGATGGAATAACTCTAGTATATATATTTCTATGCTCTGTTGTATCATTTTATATGTATTTCCTGCATATCGTTAGAGCCTACTATAATGGAAGTCTTAAACGTTACAGAGAAGTTGTTCAGAGACCGAGGAAGAACC
This sequence comes from Gymnoscopelus braueri, assembly GCF_963280865.1. Classification (NCBI taxonomy): domain Eukaryota; kingdom Metazoa; phylum Chordata; class Actinopteri; order Myctophiformes; family Myctophidae; genus Gymnoscopelus; species Gymnoscopelus braueri. The sequence continues at coordinate 46,657,434 of NC_137616.1, read as the reverse complement.
ACCGCATGTCAGGAATCTTTATCTTAAAGGAGGAGTTCACCCAAAAAAAAACGTATTTTCTATCAATTACACACCTCATGAAGCCTTGATTTCATGGATTTATTTTTGTTTTTGTGGCATTCCTAAGACAATAATTTGATGACCGGGTGTACTTCCGGTAGGAGACACAAATAATCTACTTTGTGTCTCCTACCGGATACATTAGCCGGTAGGGGACGGGAATCAAATTATTAGCTTAGGAATGCGACAAAAACAAAAAATAATCCATGGATTCAAGGCTTCATAGGGTGTGCAATTGATAGAAAATAAGTCATTTTTTGGGTGAACTCCTCCTTTAACATTTATTTTGGAGCACATCATCATCACACAAGGAGAGACCTTCGGCGTCAGCTGAGAGTACACGTTTCACACAGTATTTTATACCTCCTCAGAGTCACACAAGAACAGCCGGTCAGTCCTTACATGGCTTCGTTATACTAGCTGACCCAATACATACAGAAGGACAGTTGAACATAGATGAGGTGAGAGGAACTGTACTCTCAACCAGGAAGTACTACAGGTGATGATGTCACCGCCCTGGAGAGAGAGAGATATGGGGTGACAGCTGCATCTCACTACAATACTTATCTGACTAATTGACAAGTACATTAAGTATAATCAATACCACCATGACTCTATACAGTATGATTGTTTTCCCCCACCACACTACACTGATGTGTGTCATGTGGGAAACCTACAGTACCAAGACAAATTCTTTGGACAGTAAACTGGAACGCATCTGTCACTTTAGATGTCTTTGGCTATTCAAAAATAGCAGATATACAAGCTCATAGCGCGGCACCGAGTGCCGCGCTACGAGCTTGTAGATCTGCTATTTTTGAAAAATCTTGTTTTTTTTTTTTTTTTTTTTTTTTTTTAAACTGTTAGGATTTAGATTTTTTTAAAGAATCGCCTCAGGTCTTAATGGGTTAATAACCACTATTAGCGGACGTGGTTGTGATGAACTCCTGTGTCTCTCTCTGTTGCAGACGGAGGACTTTGACATCTACACACAGTACTGCACCAACTACCCTAAGTAAGTTCTACTGGTCCCAGGCCAGTGCATAACCACGGGTTCACACATCATTCATCACTTCATCCGGATGTACTCCCAAAGATCTATCTGTTGATGGAAGACACTCCGTAGTTCATGGGACCAAAATGCACCCGTGAAATTGTTTTCCGAGATCCGATTTGAGATATTACAGAACTGACGGCGACTGTTGGGTATTATATGGAACCAACAAACCTAATAATTAGAATTGCTATCAAAAATGCCATTCTACCAGTAAATGCCAGGCGTAGACGGTACTCCATAATGGAATCTAGGAGCTAGGTAGCAGCCTGCAATAAGAGATTTGTATTGGAATCCACGAGCGCTTACAGTGTGCGCACCTTTGATCCCATGGAGTTAAATTATGATGTGGTGAAACTCTGAAACGTTGAAAAACTGACATATTTGTGCAGCTCAACCCCCTCTCAATGACCTCCTCTACAAGGTACCAAAGATACTCTTTCTAGTGCTGAAGATAGAATTGACTTTCTGTCTGTCTGTCTGTCTGTCTGTCTGTCTGTCTGTCTGTCTGTCTGTCTGTCTGTCTGTCTGTCTGTCTGTCTGTCCGTCCGTAGTTCCGTGGCTGCCCTGACAGAATGCATGAGGAATAAATCTCTGGCTAAGTTCTTCCGGGAGCGTCAGGCCACGTTGAAGCGCTCTCTCCCTCTGGGCTCCTACCTCCTCAAACCCGTCCAGAGGATCCTCAAGTACCACTTACTGCTGCAGGTAATGTTAGATTCACATGTAATAGTAACAACAGTACTGTCCTGTGTGTTTTGTGGCCCTAGAGATAGGGTGTGAAGAGAGGAAGTATTGTGTTGCATTGTGGACGTCTAGTGCTGTCACCATTACCACATTTAAGTAGATGATTAATTATTCATTGAAATAATTGCAATTTAATTGTGTTTTTGGCCTTGAACATATGAATAAAAATTGCATTTCTGTTTCGCCTTTTAGGCTTCATAATCAAATATTACAAATAATTACTTTTTTAAAAATATACAAAGAAATGACTGACATTTAATAATTTTATCAGTGTTTTCGGTGTTTTGTCTGTGTTTTCGGCATGGTTTCGGGTTTCAAGCAGTGTTTGTGTTGCCACATATGGGGGAGGACCGTGTATACGTCACGGGAGAAGGGGGAAAAAACAAAAGAAAGCGTGTACACGTGATGCGGAAGTCTGCCGTGAGGAGCTGTGGAGACTGGTCGAGCCTACACTGCATGTACACTCGCTGCATGCCGACTCGGAGAGCCGACTCGGCTCTTCCACTCGACTCCACTCGCCTCCTCCAAGAAGCAAATGTACAATTGGGCCCAAACTATTTCCGGGTCAAGCTGGAGTGAGCGAGCGAGTGGACGAGATTTTCGGTATTGGAATTCAGCTCTAGGTTCCCATTTACAACACCAGACCAAGAGAGGCAGTTCACTCAGAGAGTGGGTGGGGTCCAGCCTAGTGCAGGATATGTATGGATTTATAAATGTATATAAAACAAGAGAGGCTTGTGCAGAGGATAGATAGATAGATAGATAGATGGTTTGGACATGTGCAGAGGAGAGATGAGGGCTACATTGAGAGAAGGATGCTGAAGATGGAGCTGCCAGGTAAGAGGAGAAGAGGAAGGCCAAAGAGTTTTATGAATGCAGTGAGAGAGGACATGCAGGTGGCTGGAGTGACAGAGGAAGATGCAGAAAGATGAACCAGATGTGGCAACCCCGATGGAAATGTGCAGAAAGAAGACGACTACTGTACTGTGTTCTACTTTTATTTTAATTCATGTTTAATACAACATGTGTGTGTGTGTGTGTGTGTGTGTGTGTGTGTGTGTGTGTGTAGGAGATAGCGAAGCACTTTGACCCAGAGGAGGAGGAGGGCTATGAGGTGGTGCAGGAGGCTATCTTCACCATGACGGGGGTGGCCTGGTACATTAATGACATGAAGAGGAAGCATGAGCACTCTGTTAGACTGCAGGTACGCACACACACACACACACACACACACACACACACACACACACACACACACACACACACACACACACACACACACACACACACACACACACACACACACACACACACACACACACGCACACACACACACACACACACACACACACACACACCATTTGATTGATTGAATACTTTATTGAAATTTGCAGAAAAAAGCACATGAAAGTCTAATTCAATACAAGGTCAGATAATAGGGTTTAAAACCCAGAAAGCCATGCTTGTTTCCATTGGGGTCCTTTGTACTCAATTCATAGAACCTGTCCATTTAAAACCTGTTTAACATCTCTCCTCCTCTCCTCCTCTCCTCTCCTCTCCTCCTCTCCTCTCCTCTTCAACTGATTTTAAAGCTATAGTAAACACGACCGAAACGTTGTTACACAATAAATATTCTCTTGAAACATGCAAGTGGCAGTGTGCGGGTATCTCTTCTTTTTACTAGTAACAAAATTAGCCCTGGACCCCCTGGAACCCCCTCAAGGACCCCCGTTCTAATTGAATGACATTTAAAGGTGTGATACTGTGTTTGGCCACCAGGAGGTGCAGTCTCTGCTGTTGAACTGGAAGGGTGCAGACCTGACCACCTATGGAGAGCTGGTGCTGGAGGGAACCTTCAAGGTGCACCGGGCCAAAAACGAGCGCACCCTCTTCCTGTTTGAGCGCGTGCTGCTCATCACCAAGCGGCGTGGAGACCACTACGTCTACAAGTCACACATATCGGTCAGTCTGTGAGAACTATAGCAATGTCTGTCCTACTGAGACAACACTGTCTCACCTCTTCTGACTCTACCTCACCTCTTCAGACTCCTAGATAGTGTTATAGCACTGTGTGTGTGTGTGTGTGTGTGTGTGTGTGTGTGTGTGTGTGTGTGTGTGTGTGTGTAGCACACACACACACACACACACACACACACACACACACACACACACACACACACACACACACACACACACACACACACACACACACACACACACACACAGGGAAACAAATATAACAGGGTTGATAGTTCATGGTCCCTAAGGATACACATGGCACCTCCTCCTCCACACAGACAAACTGCCTATAACAGCTGAAACAGAGCAATAGTTCGCAAGTTGTTTGGCTTTGTTTTGTTGTCATGCCCAGCGATTGCTAGTCCACTCGTGGTCAGCTTATATACATGGCCCAGGCTTCCAAATATGAGTACAGAGAATCTGCATCTGTACCCAAGGTTTGTTATGATTCTCAGTAGCGGTTGGTACTTAGAATGCTTATCTTGGTAAGCCTGGTTCATGTATAGGTCAAAGACACAGCCCACCTCCAGAGTCAAAAGCTCCTTGTGACAGGTGTCAACAAAAACGACATCAGGGGTATTTGGGATGTTAGCGAAGACATCACAAGCTAAACCAAACCAATCTGGTAGCACTCTTGAGTGTTTGTACATTGCTGCACTGGATGGCATACATTTTTTGACTGCATCGACAATGCGGTTGTGGCGAGCAATGTACACATTTTTATATGCACTACTGTACATCCATTGATGATGTGTGCAATGGATTCTAGGTGTTGTTCAGAATCCATGATGCTTTATACAGAGTGGACTATGGATGTCAGGATACCAGATTGACAGATTGTACTTGGTTGGTAATACTAGCATTCTTGCTTTGATGGTGAATTTTAACACATCCTCCCCAATTACAGCATTTTTGTACATCGAATGTGAAACAGAATGATCAGCGGAATCAACACAGGCCAACTTTCCCTGCAGTCGGAAGTCCACGCCAGTGTTGTTTGGCCTCTGTCTGTTTCATATTAAGCGGAACCCTTCTAGCTGTGTCTTCCTGTAGTCTAATGTACCCTCCCTGGTGAGAGAGAGTAGCCTCCACTACCACACTGGGGTCTGTAATTAGTCCATCAGAGATGAGCACTTCGGTGTTGTTTTTTTTGCCCATTTTAACTGGACTCCTGTCCAGTGGCAGAGGTCACTGAGATCTGGCTAATCGGACCAGCCTTGTCTTGTGAGTCCAGAGTCTTTCCTCCGGAAACCTAGGAAATTATTCTGGTCTGCAACAGCCAGGGGGACCTTCCTCCTGCGTAAGTCCAGTAGGAGTGATGCCCTGGCCATTTCTCTGACAGTGCCATCATCATTATTATTAAGCATGTGGAGTAGGTGGGTTAGCCTTGTTGCTGCATAGATCCACATACATTTGGGACCCCCAGCCCCCCTTCGCCATACGAGAGGAAGAGTATGTCTCTTGTGGAGTGTGTGTTTAGTTTAGGCCAACCCATTTTCTGGCCAGCTGGACAGTTCTATTTGTCACGTCTCTCAGTGCCTTTTGTGGGATGTGTACATTGGCAAATAGATCTTCGCCAGGGCCACTTCTCTCACAGCCTCCAGTTTCATGACTATAGGTGCTTTAGTGCCTGATTTACAGGTGTGCGTGAGAGATAGATGCATGTGTGTGTTACAGTGTGTGTTTACAGTACAGTATGTGTGTTACAGTTTGTGTGTGTGTGTTACAGTGTGTATTTACAGTACAGTATGTGTGTTACAGTGTGTATCTGTGTGTGTTGCAGTGCTCCACTCTGATGTTGATGGAGAGCTCTAAGGATTCTCTGTGCTTCAGTGTCACTCACTATAAACACCCCAAACAACCCACTACTGTCCAGGTAACACACACACACACACACACACACACACACACACACACACACACACACACACACACACACACACACACACACACAGCCCATCAGACAGTGTAATTAGCCCTCATTTATAAATGGAACATAGAAACCAGCCTAGATCTGTGGATCCGAGTGCAGAATTCACGCTTGTAAATAAATAAATAAGGCCCAGACTGCCAGGGATTTTCTTACCTTTTCAAGTAGTCACAGAACATTTATCTCCAGTATGATGGATCCCCTGATGGTTGCTAATCACAGAGGGTTTCACTGTGCTTCCGTGAAAAAATAAATGTCATGGCGACCTCCCGTTCGCTTGTTATGCGCTGTTGAAAATAGTATGTCTCGCCAAAAATACACAGTAACACAGTAGCCGAGACACACATAATATATAAAAACACAAAAACAAAACACGTCATTGGCACTGAATGAGTTAAGCATGATATGATAGATTGTTTTTAATTACTCAATTTCAACTGCTTGATATTAGATTTCACGTTACAACATTGTGTCTACGATGGAAAACCATTTGCCATCTTTTCTGGTATACGCACGTTTTAGAATGAGGGGCCAATGATGTGTATAATGATGTGTTTTGTGTTCGTAATGTGTGTGTAATGATGTGTGTGTGTGTGTGTGTGTGTCGTGTTCAGGCGAGGACAGTGGAGGAGAAGAAACTGTGGACTCATCACATCAAACGACTCCTTCTGGAAAACCACCACGCCATCATACCTCAGAAGGTACTACTGTATGAATATACAACATGCTATTATACCTATTATACCAATGTATCATGCAGGATACAGATTGACCAAGTGAAATTGGAAGTGATGACACAAAGACATGAGCGACACAATTGGAACTGGAACACTATAAAAATTAAGCTAATAAATGGGTTCTCTCTCCTGATTGGATAAAATCGGTATAACAACCTGAAAATTTATTTTGTGTTTACTAAAGAGCTGGAGAGACATGGAGACCCCTGTTACTGAGCAAACACTCTATAGCAATGATTACTATCACAATATAGAGCTATTTAAAGGGATACTTCACTTTCAAATAAAATAAACATTAAAAAAAATTATTTAAAAAAAATGAAAGAAGTTATGGCAAAATAAAGGCCCCCTCACACATTAGTAGGACACTCTAATGCGTGAGGGGGCCTTTATTTTGCCATAACTTCTTTCATTTTTTTTTCATTTTTTTTAATGTTTATTTTATTTGAAAGTGAAGTATCCCTTTAACACTGTTACTGAACAAACACTCTATAGCAATGATTACTATCACGATATAGAGCTATTTAACACTGTTACTGAACAAACACTCTATATAATGATTACTATCACAATATAGACCCATTTAACACTGTTACTGAACAAACACTCTATAGCAATGATTACTATCACAATATAGAGCTATTTAACACTGTTACTGAACAAACACTCTATATTAATGATTACTATCACAATATAGAGCTATTTAACACTGTTACTGAACAAACACTCTATATAATGATTACTATCACAATATAGACCCATTTAACACTGTTACTGAACAAACACTCTATAGCAATGATTACTATCACAATATAGAGCTATTTAACACTGTTACTGAACAAACACTCTATAGCAATGATTACTATCACAATATAGACCTTCAATCTTTTAACAAAAAATTATGTTTGTTTAAACTAAACTATATAAATTACACGACTTTTAAATACACTCTATTTGTTATTTGTTTCAGGCAAAGGAGGCCATCTTAGAAATGGACTCAGTGTGTAAGTATTGATATGTGTTGATCATCATATTGCATAAATCAGACAGGATGATGATGATGATGATATTGTCACTCGATCCTGTAGGTTCACACTCTATAACATTCGAAGGATCAGACCCTTCCTCACCCAGGAGTCAGTCCAGCTCCTTATCCAGAACATATCAAAACTTGACCATTGTAACTCTCTCATTACTGCTCTCCCGGCATGTGCCAATTGATCCAGAATGCCGCAGCACGCTTGGTCTTCAACCAGCCACAATTTTCACATGTCTCCCCCCTTCTCCACTCCCTCCATTGGCCCCCAGTTACTGCCCGCACAAAACAGTACAAAACACTGATGTTGGCCTACAAAGCAACCAAAGGTATGGCACCTCCATGTATCTTCAAAGCCTGATCCAACCCTACAAACCTAGAACCTCCCCTAAAACATCCGGGACAACGCTCCACACGTCCCAGACTCTTCTCCCTTCTGGCTCCCAAACTGTGGAATGAACAGACTCACTCCCAATCTTCCCCCGTAATTTGAAGACTGACCTCTTCAGACTCTACCTTTAGCCCGTAGCAGCACTTGCCCTAGCCTCGACGACCTTGCAGGCTAATGCAAAGGCTAAAATGCAACTTAGATAGCATGTTATGTAGACAGATGCCAGGTCATCGTTGACCTGGCATCTATAGTAGTGTTTATAGTTTCAATGTACTGTTAGACTGGTGGTTTACTTATGTATTAGTTTATTAGTAGATTACTATTTCTATGCATTTGATATAGTACCTTGTGTTGTCATTGCTTACTGTAAGATGGATTAATTACTTATTGTAAATTGTGGTTTTCAGTACAAGCACAGATATAGTTCTAACTGCATTTCCTTACAAATCCTCTGAAATGACAAACACCTTAATGATAAAAACCTGTTTTATTCACTTCAAAACCTCATGCAAAGCTACCCAGTTTTTATTCACATACTGTATGAACAATAGCTTTTAACTTTCAAATCGTTGCTGTCGGGTGGAAACCTCATATATGTCCAAAATCGATACTTTTCAGGAAATGTAAAAAAAAAATAACCTGTTCCCATGGATCCAATGTAGTTATTATTTAGTCACAAGCTAGTTTTTTATTTATAAAACCGACACACACACACACACACTTAAAGGGGAATTTTGCCCCACGGTTTTCGTACCTTTTCTATGATGTGATGATATCCTAGGACTAGTGGTATAGTAGAAAAATGTCATAACTCCATCCCGGTTTCCGCCGCAGCTAAAAACCTGCAACATGGGACTTGCGCTAAATCGTGTATTTTAATAGTTTTTTTTGCTATATTTTTTTAGTGAGATCTGACGTTCATAGTGACAGAACACTATGCAACGTGATTGTCTTGAATGCGCCCCACCGGAAGTCTCGCTAGACGGGATTTCGTGAAATCTCGTCTAGCGAGACTTCCGGTACATTAGTTTTTTTTTCAGAAACATAGGAGATCTACAAGCTCTGAATGTGTCACTTTTTGATACTTGTGCGTGATGCTCTTGTACAACCAAGTAGGCTATTAATATTTTTGGAGAAGAAAAAAAACAAAACATGAAAAGTTTAAATATGGTAATACAAGGTTATTGCCCAACAGCAATTAAATATTAGTTTTGATTGTGAAAAAGTTGAAGAGAAGCTGAATTGTTCATTTTCCAATACGGATAAATATGAACTATGTTTTGGAACAGGCTCTTATTTATTGTCGCTTGCGTTCAGATGGTATATAAAAATGAAATAAATGTTATAAAATAACCGTTGTTTTTGTGTTTTGCGTTCAGATCGGACCAGGTATCGCTACAGCCCCGACAGGCTGAAGAAAACCCTCTCCTGTCAGTCAGACGAGGGCCCACGACAACGCCCACTCTCAGGTACAAGCAACTCCTGGCTCATTGCTTTACAGTAGCTCATTGCTTCTCAAAGTGGGGTCCGGGGACCCCCAGGGGTCCTTGCGGGGGGTACCAGGGGGTCCCCAGCCAAAAAAAAGTCAGCTATTTTTGAAAAATCGTGAACATTAAAAAATTTGAATATATGTTTTTTAAAGCGAACATTTGTAACTCAAATCTTTGCTTCTGGGTGGTCCCTGGAACAAAATATTTTGAGATGGGGGTCCGCGGCCAAATACATATCATTTTGGGGGTCCTTGACATGAAAAAGTTTGAGAACCACTGCCTTAGCTTAGCACACGATGCTATATGTGCCCGTGATGACTGAGCCATGCAAAGATACTGCCCACTTCATTGTCTCCGCCAGGCCGTAAGGCATGGCAAGAGAGTATGTTTTACCCCCTGTCCGTGTGTCCGTCCGTCCGTCCGTCCGTCTGTCACCAGCTAATCTCTGGCACCGTTGGCCCGGTCGCTGCGAAACTGTGCACACACACTCCCTGGATGCCAATTCAGAACATTTGCCCCAAATTTTTCACATGGGCCTGTTATAGCGCCACCAGGAGGCCGATTTGTGCAAAACCAATTTCTTTATATTACTCCTACAGATTTTATCCAAAGGTCATGCAAATCGGTATACAGTATCTCTATAGTCATGTGATCAACACGGATGTGTCCGATTTCCCATATTCCATCCTCATTGGCTAAGGCTGGCTTCCAAAGTTTGCAGGATTGCTCCGTTTTGAACTAAATTATGCACTCAGCTTGCGATTTCCGTGAAATTTTACACGCACATTCCCACTAGGCTGAGGAAGAAATGCCACCCCTTTCACATTGGCCTGTTATAGCGCCACCAGCAGGTCTAATTTAGCTAAACACATTTTTGGAACAAAATGCCTCAAATCATGAATGCAGTGTCCGATTGTCGTGAAAGGCCTAAGAAGAAACGGGCACCCTTTTCACAATGGCCTATTATAGCGCCATCAGGAGGCCACAATAACCTACCTGACCTGGCGGAGACCTGTGCTCCGAGGAGCACTTTTTCTAGTTTATGATGCATTTATTATGTATTTCCAGTTGAAATGATCTACATGTAAATGCTCTTGCTTTTGCAGAACCAAACACACAGACGGTGAAGAACAGCAACGGTAATGAAACTCTAACTGTAACATGTATGATTATACAGTACATTAACCCATGAAATCCGGGAACACATCTGTGTCATTTTTAGATTTCTTTGGGCTATTCAAAAATAGCAGATCTACAAGCTCATAGCGCGGCACCGAGTGCCGTGCTATGAGCTTGTATATCTGCTATTTTTTGAAAAACCGTGAAAATGTGTGCAAATCTTTGAATATATGTATTTTTAAAGCCAACATTTGTAACTCAAATCTTTGATTCTGGGGGGATTCTACACATGTCTTCTCAATCCTAACAGTTTTTTTGAAAATGTATTTGGCTGTGGACCCCCATCTCAAAATATTTTGTTCCAGGGACCCCCCAGAAGTTGTAACAGAGTAAAAAATGTTTGCTTAAAAAAATATATATATTCAAAGATTTTCAAAAAAAATCACTATTTTTCAAAAATAGCAGATCTACGAGTTGCCGCGCTATGAACTGCTATTTTTGAATAGCCAAAGAAATCTTAAAATGGATCAGGGTCCAATTGAAACTCTCTAAAGTGTTGGTGGCCCCACCCACCTGAGCGGTTAAGGGGTTAAGTGGTCAGATGGGTGGCCGCGTGCATATTTTCAGAGCATGTTCATTTCAATCAGTTAATTGTGTTGCGGCTTGACTCAGTGGAACTAATGTAGTTATACTTTAAGTTCCTATTTAGCAGCATCACCATGAAAACTCATTTTTCAAGGTTTTAAAGAAGAAAAGAAAATACCAGGACATATTACATTATGTTTTTAAATATCAATGTCATATTATCATAAATATCTTAGTGTTTGGCCAATTATTCGTAGGAGTTCTGTTACATCACACTACTCACTAGGAGTACTGTTTCACAGATCATGGTGTGTTGTATGAATATTAAACTATAGTATTTGTATGTGTCTGCATTAATCCTGTTTCTGTTTCCCTCTGCAGCTGTCCTGAAGGTAAGGCTCCAACACACTGTGTGTGTGCGTGTGCGCGTGCGTGCGTGCGCATGTATTTGTGTGTTTGTGTTCCCACAAGAATCAGAATCAGAATCAGAATCAGGTTTATTGTCACATCACAGGTTTACAAGGTAAAAAAAAGGATAGTAAAATGAGAGAAATAGGCATTATGAGGACACTTCTCCTGGTCCTCACTACAGAAATGGCTCTTTATGGTTTAATAGTTGGTTGGTTGGTTTAAGAGTTAGGATTACAATTAGGAAAGGAGTTGGGGTTATGGTCAGGATTAGACGTTAGGTTAGGTTTAGGGGTCGGGGTTAGTGTACATTGGTAGGTCCACTTAGCGGCAGGTGTGTGCATGATTAGACATAAGGTGAAAAAAAAGAAAAACACACAGGGCAGAAACCTTACAGTGTATCAAATCCAACAAGTAAAGTTCGCACAGAGGAATATGTCATCGCTGTCGGGCAGAAACCTCACCACAACAATATATATATATATTTTTCATAATTTGGCTTTCTTGATCATAGTACAGCGTCACACAGCAGTATTAAAAGTAGCAGATCTACAAGCGATGCGTTTCCAGCTTTACTTTAGCTATTTTACGTTAGCTATTTACTTAGCCATTTTTTTTATTTGAATCCTGAGAAGTAACAGTTTTGGACACAGGAGGTTTTCCTGACGGAGACGATAATATCCACATGAAGGGAGGAAAAAAGACGTATCGAGTAAAAGGTTCCATTATCCAAAGGGTTCATTATAGTTAAAGCTGATCAAAAGCCGATCAAAATCCCTCTGAAGTGACACCCCAAGTGTGCCCCACCCCCCCCCAGCACGCAGACAGCGAGGGTTCTCTGCCAGGGGACGGGGGCTCCGACACCCCCCTGGGCCCCGACTCCCCCCACGACCAATGCGAGGTCGAGGTCGCGCATCATAACAACTCGGACGACGAAGGCCGTCCAAACTCTCCGGAACACCTGAGCGCCAGCGACAACGAAGAAGAGGAGGAGGAGGGGACACGGACAGAGGGGACGGAGGGGACGGAGGAGGACACTCGCGGGGACACTGAGCCGGCAGACGGCAGTGACACCGAGGACATGATGTTGATGATGCAGGATGAACAGGTAGAGGAGGAGGACTTTGCCAGCTCCATGCTGGCTGCCATCTCCTGCTGGCACTACAGGGCCAGGGCTTTACTGTCCATGGGTGCATGGGACGACCTGGTGAGGCTTTCTGCCTTCCTTTTCTTCCTGCCTTGCTTCCTTCCCTCCTTCCTTCCTTGCTGTTTTCCCTTCTCAACGCGTCATGGCTTCCTCATCATCATCGTCAGCTGCATCATGGTCATGGCTTGGTCACCGACGGCCCCCCCCCACCCGTTCTGCGTCCGTTCATAACATACTAAAGTCATGGAAATAACCACGGCAACACGCACGCATGAAGCCTCTACATGCCACCATAACTCTGTCTGTCTGGCTGTCTGTCCTGCTGTCTGTCTGTTTGACTGTTTGTCTGTCTGTGTGTCCGTCTGACTAGGTATCTGGCTGTCTGTCTGTCTGTCTTTCTGTCTGTCTGTCTATAGTGCTTTTCCCACTCAAACTCAAATCGTGGTTTCCAGCATGCTTGTTCACCACACCAGCACTCCTTGTTTACAGTGGTTCTGTGGATGTTTCTGATCTGGTAGAGTGCCATGTGGAGAGTGGACACTCTTTGTAATATCCATCAGTGTTATGGATAATGTGTGGGAAAGGGACTGTCTGTCTGTCTGTCTGTCTGTCTGTCTGTGTATCTATCTCTATATATTAAAGACAGTTGACCTGGCAGATGGGTCATATTCTTCAAAGCTCTGATAACCTGAGGGTAAAAGCTAAAACGAAAAAAAAGGTAAATAGTGTGACAGAGCTGGTGTTTGTCCGACCGCGGTGACACAAACAGTCCATTGCTGGCGTGGTGTTTGTCCTCATGCGGACCACCCTGTGCAGGGCTCCCCTGGGCCCGGGAGGAGCTGTTCCCCTGCCAAACGGTGATCTAGCCCCCGTCAGAATGCTCTGAGCGGGAGCCCAGTAGAAGCATTTCAGGGCCTTCTTTATGAATTTCCTCAGCTGTCTTGAGATGGTTAAATTAACTTTAACTTTAAAACACTTCTGGGGTCATTTTATCATCGACTCAGGCTTTTGTGTTTCACCCTTGCCTGATTCAATATTTAGGTCTTTGATAATCATTTTTATCAGACTTTTCAACTTGAAACATTTTAACCATGTTAGACTAATTGAAAACACATATCCCTGCTTCTGGTGGCTGATGTTGTCCTTCTAATGCCTGAGGAGGCTGTGTTTAATTTTTTTTTTTTTAAGTAATTTAAAAAAGCATAGCCCCCCTCACGCATTAGAAGGACAATATCGGTCACCACAAGCAGGGACGTGTGTTTTCAATGAGTCTAACATGGTTGAATATCATATATCAAAAGGTTGAATCAAGCAACTTAAAAACTGTCTGGAGTGAAACACTAACGTTAAAATTACCCTATACATGTTTTAAAGTTGAATGTGTCTTTTAAGGCGCTGCCTAGCCTTCCTAGCCTTTCTACTAATGACGGCTTTACTGCTAATCCATTCATCTGACATCTGACTGCTGCTGTTCTGGTCTCACATCCTTATTGTTCAACACTCTGTGTCAGTGGTTGTCAAAACGTTTTTGTGTCAAGGACCCGCAGAATGTATTTGGCTGCGGACCATCTATCTGAAAGGCTTTTGTACTAGGGATCACCCCAGAAGAGAAGATTTATGTAAAAATCTAATATCTAAATGATAAGAAATTTTTCAAACATAAACAAATATCAAAAAAAATATATATTTTTTTTAAAGTGTTCAGAACCCAAGATATCATTATCTGAAGATTTGCAGCTCCATCCACTCTTTGTTTAACCTATAACTGAAAAAGGCTGTATCTCGCTTCCTAAGCACTTTTTCTTTGAAAAAACAAAAAAAAAATCTGGCAAAGTTCGCAATAATTTTTTTATTTTATTGGCACTGAGAGAGTTCAAACATCTTTCAAAAGAATTTCATGACTTAAAAAAATATAGAAGAAATTCCATGAAAAAAAAAAATGAAGTGGTGAAAATAGCAGATCGTTGTGAGCTTGTAGATCTGCTATTTTCACTAGTATGGGTCCAATCGAGACATCAAATCTCGAGCTAAAACGTTTTGGGAACCACTGATCTGTATTATACTGGCAGCCGTGGACTTTTCACCTGTGTATGGAGAGTGTGTGTGTGTGTGTGTGTGAGACACATGGGATTGTGCCAAGAATAACTCATTCATGGCCGTTTGTTAATACATTTATATTTGTCTTATAGACTATTTACAGTCAATGTTGTGCTTTAAAGTTGTACAATGCAGAATCACAAAGAACGATTTTTAGCAACCTCTGCTGGTCACTACCGTCACTGCATACAATTTCCATAGTCCTCGATTACCCAGAATTCCATTCGTTTTCACCGGAAGCCGGAAGCGTTTCAAAAAGCGATCTTTTAATTGTTTTATACTATCTACGGATCGTTCTCTTAGCCAGTGGAGCATTAGTTACCATGAGCTGTGCTTTCTTTTTCTGTTCTTTTTCGATCTTCCAATCCTACATTCTCTTAAAATCAGCGTGAGGTTCCTTTTTGTTATTAGCGCGATAGTTCCTGGCCAAACAGGAAACCGTTGCGGTAGTTCCTGCCCGACGTCATGACGTCGGCCAGGACGTCGGCCACGACGTCATGACGTTGGCCAGGAACGTCATTTTCCCGGGAAAGTCCCCCCAGTCCACGTTCAATAGAAAATATATAAATAAAAGGCTTCCGGGGGTGAAATTCATGGAGTGGGTGTTGTGAAACTTTTGCCACTCACAAAAGATATACAATTTAACTTTAGTTTTGTTGAAAACGTTACCTAGTATGCCTTTAACATTACAACTACCAAAGTCCTGGACTGTTTCCGATGACATTTGTACTGTGTGTACGTGTGCGTGTGCGTGTGCGTGTGTGTGTGTGTGTGTGTGTGTGTGTGTGTGTGTGTGTAGGCTGAAGAATTCAGCAGTAGTGACAGAGCAGATGGCACAGGGGACGAGCTCCAACACAACCAGGTAGGATGGATTCAGTGCACTCTCTCTCTCTCCACCAAATATCAACTGTTGCAATGAGATTTAAAAAATGTTGTGTGTGCAAATGTATTCTTTAGTCTTATTTAGTCTTCTTCTTATCTCTTATGGTGTTTTACTGCCTCTGTCTTATTGTATTTTTAGTGCAGTGTTATTTTATTTTATGAAGCACTTTGTGGCCTGTATTAGAAGGTTTCTATGTAAATAAAGGTTAGCATTATTAGATAGTTTATTATTATTATTACTACTGCTGTATTTGCTGGTCATAATTCACAACATGAACCCGGTTCGCGTCCCTATTCTGGGGAGAACATTCGCCAAAAATAGCAGATCTACAAGCTCACAATGCGCCGCGCTGCGACGCGTTGTGAGCTTGTAGATCGGCTGTTTTCGGCAAAGAGGTTTGGTGTAGAGCCGTGGTTTTCAACCTTTTTCATGCCAAGGACCCCTACATTGATACATATTTGGCCGCGGACCCCCATCCAAAAATGTTTTGTGCCAGGGACCCCCAGAAGCAAAGATTTGAGTTAAAAAAAATTGCTTTAAATTTTTTTTTCAAAAATAGCGGATCTATAAGGTCTGGTATAGCAGAGCTTGTAGATCTGCTATTTTTGAATAGCCAAAGCTAAGTGGTTAAAATGATTGTGACGCTACGTTGACTAATTTCGCTGGGGACCCCCTGGTACCACTTGTGGTCCCCTGGTTGAGAACCACTGGTGTAGAGGGAAAAAAGAGCAGACCAAGTACAGAGCCAAAGGTCAAGTTGACTAAGTGTTGAGTGGTCAAAGGTGTAATAAAACAATGGTGACGTCGAACCACTGCCGCTCTGTGTCCAGACCGCTGTAGAGAACCCCGCTGAGCCAACGGGGGGAATCGAACCAGCGGCCCTGCTTTCTGATCCAGACCGCACCCCCATCGCCCCCCCACCCACACTGTCCACATCCCCCCGCAGAACAGCGCCCCCAGCAGGTGAAGCTCACACATATCCTATCTCACTTTACCTCAAAAACACTTGTATTCATATTATCTTATCTTCACATTGAATTATTTTAAAATGTTATATCATAATAGACATCTACAGTAGGTGTTAATATTGAGTTAAAGTAATAGCACCATCTACTGGTGCATGGAAGTTACTGTGGGTATAAGACCATGTATAAAAATAAATAAACTAGAAAGAAAAAAAATCAGAGACATTTTAGTGCCTGCAGCTCGCTAAGTCTCTAAAAGACGATCTTGCGTTTGGGAGGAACGGGTCAATGCTTTATCAAGAAAATAAAATCTCTGCCCGTTTTGGGGCGCATTTTTTCGTAATCGTATTTTTTGATTAGTTCCTTAAAGGGATAGTTCACCCCCAAAATGACATTTTTTTTAATTGATTAGTCACCCCATGGAGACTTGAATTCATGGATATTTTTTAGTTTTTGTCTCATTCCTAAACCAATAATTTGATGACCGGCAGCGTTTCCGGTAGGAGACACAAACAGTCTCCTTTGTGTCTCCTACCGGAACTGTTGCCTACCGGTCCGCTGGTCATCAAATTTGTTTTGGGTGAACCACCCCTTTAACTGTTGCACCCATAATCGCGGTTTATGGTAAACAGCGATCAGCGAGGAGAAAAAAAACTCAGAGATAATGGAGGATTAGGGGAAGATTTAGAGCGACGGCGGGTGGGAACGAAAATCTCCGGATACGGATATTTCCGTTTCCGGGTGTGCTACAATGAAATGTGTCACTGCGAGAGAGGCGATTCTTACAAAAAATCTAAATCCTAACAGTTTTTTTTTTTAAATCAACAAAAAAAAAATTCAAGATTTTTCAAAAATAGCAGATCTACAAGCTCGTAGCGCGGCACTCAGTGCTGCGCTATGAGCTTGTATATCTGCTATTTTTTAATAGCCAAAGAAATCTAAAGTGACACAGATGCGTTCCAGGTCTGAAAGGGTTTTAATCGTATCTAATTCCCTGTCCCCCTCAGATAAGGTGTCTTCTCCCGGCACTCCAGAGTCAGACAGTAAGACGCTGAGCAGTGCAGAGTCGTCCGACGAGGACGAGAAGGAAACCTCCATCCTGCCCTCCTCTGTGTTGGACCAGGCCGGCGTCATCGCCCTGCACTTCTCCACCTCCACCAGGAGGGGCAGCGTTCCCGCCGATGACACCCGCTCCCTGGGCTGTCCCTCGCCACGCTTACCCAGCCGCACCGGTAGCAGTAGCACCCTGAGCCTGGCTGCAGAGCCCGCTGAAAGGTGGGACTCATTACATCTAATCACTGCACGTGCACTTGTTATATTGTATTAACCCATTAAAACCGGGAACTCATCTGTGTAACCACTTGAACCATTATTTTATACTTTGGCTTTTCAAAAATAGCAGATCTACAAGCTCATAGTGCCGCGCTATGAGCTTGTAGATCTGCAATTTTGTACTCAAATTCGTCCCCGCCGGCCGGCCGAATAGAATGATAATTGATCGGGAAACCTCGCAAATGTGTCGGATGGATTTTCCTTTTTGGCCCCAAATTAGGTCTTAAATGTACCTAAGTAACGCCATTAGTTAGGAAAAGGTAACTAGTAACCGAGTACTCTAATTGCAAAACTAACGCGTTAGGTTACTCGTTACCCAAAAAAAGTCTTCCGTTACACTAACAGCGTTAATTTTAACGCTGTTGCCCCCAACACTGGTCATGATCCAAGGAATGCAGGGGAATTATTATAATTTGATTGTTCAAAGTTCAAGAGTTATAGGCCAAAACATGAAGCGACCTGTTATAGCACCGCCATGAGGCCGATAAAAAAAAATGTGGGTGGCGGTTCTTCCTTAGCCTACCGGGAGTGTGCCTGCATATCAAACTGGAAGTCCTTGAACTTACAAATGTTGAGAATCAATGACCTAAGCCTGTGCATATCGCCTTTTGTCTTACGATACATACTTGTTATGTCATCCCAGGTCGCACCGTCTGAACAGCGCTTGTTCGGACGCCCAGGAGAACTTCGGGACCACCGACCTGACCCTGCTCTCTCCCCGAGAGGATAGCCTGTTTGACGGCGACCTCCGGGCGGGCGGGGGGGGAGCGCTCCGCAGGAGGCGGGACTCCACCCTGTCCAAGCAGGACCAGCTGCTCATCGGCAAGATCAAGTGCTACTACGAGACGGCGGAGAGCGAGGACCCCGTGTTCAGCCTGAGGCGCAGGGAGAGCCTGAGCTACATCCCCGCCGGCCTGGTCAGGAACTCCGTCACCAGGATCAACAGCATCCCCAAGGATCCCACTTCTGACACCGCCGCCGAAGCGTCCGACAAAACCGGCGCTACCGCCGAAGCGACAGACAAACACCAGCCTCCCGAAACAGCCTGGAGCGATGACTCTCCCTCCCTCGTCCCCGGGGCAGGCTCTTCATTGGCTGCGGACTCCTCCTTGTCGGCTCCAGGCTCTCGCGGTCGCCCGGCGCCCGGTGTGTCTCGGGACTCCGTCGGTCCGGACCGGCCTCAGCAGCACGTCCGGGAGGAGAGGTCCGTCGAAGACGAGGAGTTTAAACCTTCATGTGAGATGATCAAGATCTGGCGGGCCATGGAGCGGGACGTCTGCGGGACGCAGGGCGAGGTGGGCCATCGAGGAGGAGGAGGAGGAGGAGGAGGAGGAGGAAGGGAGAAGAGATCTCGGGAGCTTGCGAGGAACTCCAGAGTGTCCGGTCTGAGTCTGTCCAACCGAAACCAGACCCCCAAGAAGAACGGCGCCGAGAGAGACAGCGGCGCGGGAGAATCGGACCTCACCACCATCAAGGAGGAGTCGGCCGGCACTTCCCCTCTGAAGACCACCGGTCTGAGCCGCTCCGGGGGCCTCAAGGCCGTCCGGAGGTCCTGCGACGAGGAGGGTGGGCTCCTCAGGTAATCCTGTCACAGTCGTTACATCCCCATAGAGTACAGAAGTCCTGACGTCACTCGTTCATCCCCTGGTTCGTAAAGTAATTTCTCTATGGAGAATAACATTGGGTCATCTTAGAGTCGTCTCATATAAGAATTGTGGTCCAAAAATAAACAAACGGTCTCGGCGATATTGTCAGGGAGGAGGTTCTGTATCGTTTATGATAGTCAGTCACTTATATTTGATACAGTCTGTTTCTGGCGAAAATGTAACTAATTCGGCGAAAGTAACATTAGCGTTTTCTCACCGTCAGTTGATGCTTCACATCCATAAGAGTCAAACCGCCGGGGTCATTTGTTTATTTTTGGAACACAGTTCTTATTTGACGCGATATTAAACACGTCTATGGGAATTCAGAACAGGGGTGGAAAACCGCGAACCAGGTAGGATGTGTAAATTACATCAGACTTCGGTGCTCTATTGGCTCTATGCACAGCAGCCGTATTGGAAAGAAATTGGGCCTCTTACTTTACTTCCTTTCCTCAGGTGTTACCAATGATACTGATTAAGGCTCTGTTCCATTCTGGTCAAACAGAGTCAGGGTGTTGATATTGTGCATGTTGGCTCACTGGAAACACTCTGCTACACTAGTGGGTCTCAAAGTGTGGTCCAGGGACCCTCATGGTTCCTTGAGAGGGTTCCAAATGGACCCTTACGGGTGTGTAACTCTGAGAGTGTACAAATGGAACCAAATAGACCTGCATGGGTTCCATTTGGTTCCATTTGTACACTCTCAGAGTTATGGGTTATGGGGGTCTTTGGAATCAAAACGTTTGAGAACCACTGTGCTACACTAAATGGAACAGAGCCTTGATTATTAGTATTATTGGCATAGAGCCTATTACTTGAGATATATATATATTTTTTGCATAATAGTCCATTGATCTGTATTAATTAATCTGTTGAAAAATCTTCATACATTTTCAAACAGATTAATAAATAGTGTAAATAGCCGATCGACACGCTCACAACAAATAAATATCCAACAGGTTAAGGTTTATGGAAGATGCTTCTGAACATCATTGTACACTTTAAGCCATAGAACATCTTTTGCTAGTTTGACCATTTCTGATACTCTTTGAAGGGATGGTAAGTGATTTTATTTGGTTAAGTGTTAAATAGCTCTATAGTAATGATTACAATCACAATAGGCCTATAGAGCTATTTAACACTGTTATTGAACAAACACTCTATAAAAATGATTACTATCACAATATAGTGCTTTAACTTTTTTACAAAAAAACGTTTTGTTTTAACCAAATAATATCACATACCTACCCTACCTTTACTCTTATAAAAATGACCGAAATCAGTCAAGGCGACTGACAACTTTAACCCCGTGCTACCCCCCAGGGCTCGGCTGCCCAGGGTGCAGCAGCTGAGGGCTGAAGCAGAGGGAGAGAGGAGCAGGGATCCAGAACCTCTGGACGACGAAGAAGACAAGACCAAGAGCAAGGTGATGAACCTGGCCCGCCAGTACAGCCAGAAGATCAAGTCCAGCAAGCCAGTGGTCCAACACAGGAGCCAGCACAAGAAGCTGCCCTGTGTCCTGGAGGAAACCGACTCGTCAGGTAGGCCAGTGGTACTCAATCTTTCCAGCCCACCCCCCAAAAAAAAATAAGAAATAATCGTATTTGAACTGGGGACCCCCCCAAAGATACCCTCCCTGGCTAATAATTCAAATATGCCTTAATACATTATAATCTATAACTAAAATAAAAACAGTTCATCTTTTACTCAAGAGGGGCAATGCCCGTCGCAAGTTCATGATGTCATTTGTCCATGTGTGATCTAGCCCAGGGGTCTTCAACCTTTTCAGGCCAGGGACCCCCAAACTGATGGGGAGATGGAGCAGGGACCCCCTACCTCGTAGGGTAGGGGGGGGCTACACATATATTGTATATTTATGTATACAATTGTGTTTTATATTGCCTGCTCCTATACGCACCTGCCCCAGTATGTGTGCAAAATAAATAAATCTCTACAAAATATGTATAAACATACCATGTTATTGTGCATTGTGCCTCCATTTATCTGTTTGCTATGGATTCATGTTATTTTTAAAGACAATTTGACATTTTGGGAAAAAAAATGAAAAAAAAAGTTTTTCTTTTTTTCAAACAAAGATATTGTTTAATCAAACAACAATTTCGCGGACCCCCTGCAGTAACTCCGCGGACCCCCTAGGGGTCGCGGACCCCCTGCTGAAGACCTCTGATCTAGCCCTATGGAATTTAAGGAATGCATGTGCAAAAAAACATATTTAAAATATTGATTTGATGCTCATGTTTCCCCCAAAAATCGATATCATTTTATACCTGGGGGTGGGGGGGAATGATGATTCTGTGTGTCTCGTGTTTTATTGTAGTTAGAATGAAAGCCATGCCCTTCCTTCTACGTTCAATAACTTGCCGTGGCCATTTAAATGTCACGACATGTCATTTATCCATCTAATGTATCCGACGTCATGGCAGTTTGAAGTGAATTTCATTCGTTATATTAGCAGTGAATCATTTCATACGTCGCTGCACAACGCTGTCGTGGAAAAAATTGTGAAAAAAGCTGATCTAGAGCTAGTTATTTTCACATATGTTTTTCTTTCACAGCTATTTTTCTTTTCACCTATAATGTCATACCCAAAATAGGGATTGATTATTAACCCTTTAAGACCTGGAACTGTGTCATTTTTTGATTTGAGCTAAAAAGCATCATTTTATACTTTGACTATTCAAAAATAGCAGATCTACAAGCTCATAGCGCGGCACCGAGTGCCGCGCTACGAGCTTGTAGATCTGCTATTTTTGAAAAATCGTGAACATGTGTGCAAATCTTTGAATATATATATATATTTTTAAAGCGAACATTTTTAACTCAAATCTTTGCTTCTGGGGGGGTCCCTGGAACAAAATATTTTGATGGGGGTCCACGGCCAAATACATGTAATTTTGGGGGTCTTTGACATGAAAAAGATTGAGCACCACTGATATAGAAACATACGTTTTTTCAGAAAACTGTTGGGAATTAGGAGACATGTAAGAATCGGCTTCAGGACTCAATGGGTTAATGAATTATTTTGTCAAATTACCCATTGTCGATTATTTCATCAGGACGCGTTGCGAGCTTGGAGATCGGCTATGAAACGTGTTTTGGAAGCTATTTTTGAACTTGACATATCTTCTGTTTTTTTTTTTTTTTTTTCCAGGTAAACCCACGCTAAGCTTACCTCTCACCCCTTCCCATGAAACCCCGTCGCTGAGACTCAGACTCACAGGGCGGGTGGTCCGCCCTCCTCCCAGCCCGGCTCCTCCCACTTCTGACACCACCACGACCGCCGGTCCCAGGCTCCTCCTCCCTCTGGTCTCCCCGGTGGTCCAGAAGAACCCAGGAGCCAGGAGTCCTACCGAGGGCTTCCCCTGGCCCCACGTACGAGAGCTCCGCTCCAAATACGTCCCTGACCCCGACCTCGCCCGGTTGCCCACGCCGCCGGTGGTCCGGAGCCAGTCGGTACCGGAGAGGTTGTTCGACGGCGGCGCCCGGCGGCGCTCCAGTTGCTCCTCCAACCTCTTCCAAGGTTAGCATAGTTTTTAACTAGTGGTGGAAGAAGTACTCGGATATTTTTACCTAAAGGTTTAATGACATTCACTTTTACACCACATTCAAAGTCTTTGTCCTGGTCCTTCAAAAGTGTACAAAAAGTTTTAAGTGAAAATTCCACTCCAGTGATCCATGGCAGGTGTTTTTCTCTCACATTTCTAAAGCCTTTTCAACTGCAATGAAAAAAGAAATCTTTGCCTGCGGGTGTCGCTGGTGAGGGATTTTGCCTGTCAATCATCGCCTCTGCTCCGCCCCCCCCCCAAAGGAAAGGATAGGGGAGGGGAGGGGCGAGGAGGAGAGTGGGCGGGATTAATCGACTGTGACCTCACTGTCGAAGGGCCATGCTCAGATTACTTTTCAGCCTAATTATTCAGAAAACCCCAGACCACAGAAAATCCACTGAATGTTCTAAGTTCAGGTTTTTTGGGTGTAATTGAGGTCATAAAACCCCAAATAAAACATTGAAAAAAAAAAAGTGAAAATGAATGTCATGATACCTTTAAGTAAAAGTAGCAATACCACAATATAAAAAATACTCTGTGACGAGTTAAAGGCCCGTGTTCGAAATGTCACTTGAGTGAGAGTACAAAAGTATTGGCGTCAAAATATATACTTAAAGTTCCAAAAGTGAAAGTACTAAAATGTTTGAAAATAGCAGATCTACAAGCTCACAACGCGTCGCGTTTTTTCAAATAGCCAAGCTCACAATGAGCTTGTAGATCTGCTATTTTCAAATAGCCTAGGTCTAAAATGGGGCTAAAGTGTTTAATGTATGTTTTATAATAATATACAGTGGTAGCCAGTTGGTTTCTTCACCATTTTCAAACCAGTACCCGTGGGTACCTTTTTCGGCCACACCCCCCAGATTCTCAGACACGCCCCCTAGATGTATTGTATCTTATTTCAACATGTAGTGTGTGGCTGTACATTATGGGGGGGTCCTTGACATGAAAGTGTTTGAGAAGCAAAACCGATCCATAGTAACACGGACCTCTTCCTGTCTCGTGTGGAGAAGCCTCCTCAGACAGTGCGTCCCAGCAGTACCACCTCAGCCGGGAAGAGAGGAGGTCCGCCAGGCTTCACAGGACCAGCTCCCTGGACCACCGGCTGAGCCGGGCCCACGCCAGTGACCCGGAGAAGAAGCACACGGTCAGTTTGGTGGCTTTGACTTTTTGCCTCTCCTTGACATAAACATTTAAATGACCAATTTAAATCCCTATTTTATAATACAGGCGTTTTTGACAAATTTGTTTTGAATTTTTTGAAAGAAAATCAGAAAAATAAATTTTCAAGATTTTTCAAAAATAGCAGATCTACAAGTTCATAGCGCGGCACTCGGTGCCGCGCTATGAGCTTGTATATCTGCTATTTTTGAATAGCCAAAGAAATCTAAAGTGACACAGATGCGTTCCGGGTCTTAATGGGTAAGGTAGGGTAAGTGATTTTCTTTGGTCAAAATAAGTGTTAAATAGTTCTATATTGTGATGGTACTCATTGCTAGTGAGTGTTTGTTCAGTAACAGGAGTCTCCATGTCTCTCCACCTCTTTATTAAACAGAAAATGCATTTTCAGGTCAGGATACCAATTTTATCCAATCAGGATAGAGAACTCAGTCAGGATACAGATTAAACAAGTGAAATTGGAAGTGATGGCACAAAGAAATGAGCAGATTTTTTTTTAACTGGAATAAAGATTAAGCTGATGAATGGGTTCTCTCTCCTGATTGGCTGAAAATGTATTTTCTGTTTATTAAAGAGCTGGAGAGACATGGAGACTCCTGTTACTGAACAAACACTCTATATAGCAATGCTTACTATCACAATATAATGCTTTAACCTTTAATACAAAACTTTTTGTTTTAACCAAAAAATATCACTTACTCTACCTTTAACTTTTGAAAGAGCTCATGAAATTGCAAATTTTACATTTGGTACTTTGATGCCAATACTTTTGTACTTTTACTCAAGTAAAATCTTTTGAATACTTCTAACACCCCCACAGCACACGGTCAAACTCCCCAACGGCGGTCACCATGACGACGGTGGCTACTACATCTCGGGCTCGGCCCCTCTGCCCGGCAGAGGGGACGGCGGCGGCAGGAAGCTGGTGGTGGTGGAGAAGGTTCCGGACTCCTCGCCATCGGGAGGCGCTGTGGAGCCAGTGGTGGAGAGGGCACAGGAAGCCAGAGAGGAGGCGGCGGGGGCGGGACAGGAAGTGGACGACGACAACTACGTTCAGATCCGCTCTCCCACCAGCCGGGAGAAGATGTCCATCATGGCCGTCATCGAGCGATGTCGAGCCTATCAGGTAGTTGTCACTTGTCACTATCCAGCAGTGGTGTAAAGTAACTAGGTACATGTACTCAAGTACTGTACTGTGCAATTGTGAGTAGAAGTGAGTACTTCTATATTGCATTATTGATACTTTTACTTAAAAAAATAAAAAGTAGAACATTTGAGTACTTTTTCCACCACTGGAAAGATATTTTTAAAATTTGTTATGTATTTATTTTTTACGAATCAAATAACCACTTTTGCATAACTATACACTTTGTCGCTCTGCAGTGTCGTGCAACAATCGTGAAAATATTATCTACAAACCTCACAGCGCTTTGCTATGCTACATGTTGTGAGCTTGTAGATCTGCTATTTTCACCGCTAAAATTATGGATCAATTATTAATTATTTTTATTACACAGTCTATTATCTTTATCGTTTTATTTTACTTGTTAGTTATTTTATTATCACTTTTATCTATGACTATTTGTTTGTTTTTGACTGGGATACCAGTCCTACATCTGCATGTCGGAATGTGGGCGTTTCGTCAAACTTTTACTTTTTGATGATTGGCTCCGATGGTCCGAAGGACAGCCAATGAGATGACAGAACGTTTTGTCCCAAGGCTGAAAGGGCACATATCCCACAATCCAGTAGATTGGGTATAATGCTGCTACAAAGTATTGCTGGAAGTGCCAAATCAATCAACTACCATCTCATGGAACCCAGTTAAGCGTCGGAAAAGGGTTCATGCATTAAAGGGGAATTTTGCCCTAGGGTTTTCTTACCTTTTCTATGATGTTATGCTATCCTAGGATGAGTGGTACTGTAGAAAAATGTCATAACTCCATCCCGGGGTCCGCCACAGCTAAAAACGCGCGCCTATGGTCCATCGGAAGTCTCACTAGACGAGATTTCACGAAATCCCCTTTAGATTTACAACCGGGTATCCCAGCCACAATGACATGTCATTTTTCTTGTTTTCTACTATCAGGAGTCAGACGAGTACAAACAGAGGGAGGAGAATGAGGCGGGGCCGAAGGCGGAGCCTGTTGCTGCGGGTGGGAGGGGCAAAGAGATGGGCGGGGCCTCCACCGGTGAGGCGGGAACCGCCCCCGACTCGACAGAGCAGAAGACAGAGCAGAAGACGGACGACGGAACGCAAAGCATCGTTAAAAACCTCCGGGAAAAGTTCCAGAACCTCAAATGAACACAACACACACTTCCTTTTTTTAACTTAATGGAACTTTTATTTTGCACGGAAACAATAATAATAAATGGTATTTAAATAGCAAATGCAGCAGTTCTTTGTAACGTCATGTGATGTTTGTTCCATATGGTTACTGTCAGGTGGAAACCTTGTATGAACAAAAAAATGCTACTTTTCAGGAAATGGAAAAAAAAATAACCTGTGTTCCAAAGCATCCGATGTAGTTATTAATTCGTCACAAGCTCTTGTTAATATTTTTCATTGGTTCAATATTTATAAAAATCCAGACGCACATAACCACTCTTAAGTTCCGTCGAGATATGACGCGTTGTGAGCTTGTAGATCTGCTAACTTTTTCGAGACACTCTTGTATGACGAAGTGCGGCTTTCATTTACCAAAAAAAAAAAACTACAAGGTTTCTGCCTGACAGAAACGATATGTTTTGTGTTTTTTTAGACTGGTCTTGTATATCTGCTGGGTTCAAAAAAACATATTAACAGCTTACGTCAGCGGTTCTCAAACTTTTTCAAGTCAAGGACCTCCAAATTGTATTTGAATAGGATGAATAGGTTATGTGCCAGGGACCCCCAAAAATATACTACTTTTACTGGGGACCCCCTGGAACACCCCTGGGGGTCCCCGGAACCCACTTTGAGAACCAGTGGCTTAAGCGCCATACTGTATACTTTGTCTTGCGACGAATAGCAAAAACAATTGACGATCTACACGCCCAGTTGTAGATCTGCTATTTTAGCTGTTTTTGATTATTTTTCTTTTTTTTTATGAGATGATCTACAAGATCTGGCAGCCCAAATCTCATATCCAATCCCGTTTGGAGTCAGATTGGCTTCATGCAGTCTGAACAAGGCTGAGGACTGTGATTCGAATCTGATTTGCAAAAAAGAAAAATAATTTTCCATGTGGTTTATTGCTGTTCAGACTGTACGTATATCGCTATTGGGCAAAGAAACTTTTTGTGTTTTTTTGTAAATTAATGCGCTACTTGATCACACTACAGCAGTGGTTTTCAGCCTTTTTCATGCCATGGACCCCT
This sequence comes from Gymnoscopelus braueri, assembly GCF_963280865.1. Classification (NCBI taxonomy): domain Eukaryota; kingdom Metazoa; phylum Chordata; class Actinopteri; order Myctophiformes; family Myctophidae; genus Gymnoscopelus; species Gymnoscopelus braueri. The sequence continues at coordinate 46,629,686 of NC_137616.1, read as the reverse complement.
AATTTGATACACATTTGGCCGCGGACCCCTATCTGAAAATGTTTTGTGCCAGGGACCCCCAGAAGAGAAGATTTGTGTTTAAAAATGCTAAATTATAAAAAGATTCTTCCAACACTTTCATGGATTTTTCGAAAATGGTCAAAAATAATAGATCTACAAGCTCACAGCGCGGCACGAAGTATATCTGCTATTTTTTAACAGCCTACGTATACAATATGGACAAAGGGGTGAAAATATATTAACACCTTTAGCTGGGGACCCCCTGGAACTCCCTCAAGGACCACTGGTTGAGAACCACTGTACATATGTTACATGTACGCGTGTTACATGTACATGTTTTGAGCTTGTAGATCTGCTACTTTTGATGCTTTTGAATTTGATTCCTGAAAAGTAACAGTTTTGCACATCTGAGGTTTCCACCACGACATATAAACGATGCGACTCCAATGTGAACAAATCAGATTTGGGCTGGACTTGGTCTGCCAGGCTGAACAACAGGGCCTAAGACGATCGACAAGATCTGCAATTTCTTTGGAATATTTGTTTTGTTCGGGGTGTTTTATGTTTTTGAACAATGCTGCCTACAGTATGTAATGACGTTCTCAAAACAGGAGGCCAGGTTGAAACGCGTGTTTTAAACAAACACAGCATTGTGGGCCTGCTGGTGTCTACAGTAATGTACAGAATATCATAGATGCATGTAAATATTATTTGTACACACGTGTCAGTAATAATTCGTAAGTGTTATGGTTCCGTTGATGACTTATTTTGGTAATTTTTCTTCTTTAGAAACACATCTGAGCTCTGGTCCTCCTCGCCATTAATCACTTACTGTATATTTCCTGTTGATCGATCAGGAAAAAAAATGTATTTCCTGTTGCTCGATCAGTAAAAATGTAAATATTTCCCTTTGATCGATCAGAAAAATGCATATCTCCTGTTGATTGATCAGAAAAAATATATTTCCTATTGATCAATCAGAGAAATTCTATTTCCTATTTATCGATCGGAAAAAAATATATTTCCTGTTGATCGATCAGAAAAATTGTATATTTCCTGTTGATCGATCAGAAAAATGCATATCTCCTGTTGATTGATCAGAAAAAATCTATTTCCTATTGATCAATCGGAAAACATTTCCTGTTGATTGATCAGAAACATTTATATTTCCTATTGATCCATCGGGAAAAAATATATTCCCCGTTGATTGATCAGAACGATAAGAGATCTATAAGGGATCGGGGCTTCTGACTTTGACATGTATTTGTAACACTGTAAAGCATCCTTAAGTTTTATATAGTATATATTTTAACCTGTGGAAAACATACTGTAATACTGTACTGTGTGTATGTGTTTAGCAGCACGTTGGAAATACAAAGGAAATGTACTTAGATTGTTTATTAGGGAGACAACGTACTAAAGTATGTCAATAGTATTTACAGACTAATATTGAGTATTTATAAGCTGTGAAACAGCTTCCTCTAAACAGATTAAAACTAAACCACTGGTTCTCAATGTGTGGTCCAGGGACCCCCTGGGGTTCCAGGGGGGGTCCCTACCGAAATTAGTTAATATAGCCTCAAAATCTGTATAATCACTTTAACCCCTATATTTACTGCAAAATGTGCTATTTGAAAATAGCCGATCTACAAGCTCACAGCCATCTGTCTCACACCACGAATGAGTACCATGTGTCTTTATAGATCAGTGGTTCTCATCATCGGGTCCGGGTACCACCAGGGGGTCCAAATGGACCCTTTCGGGTCCGTAACTCTGAGAGTGTACAAATGGAACCAAATGGACCCTTACGGGACTCCATTTGGTTCCATTTGTACACTCTCAGAGTTAAATAAGCACTGAGGATGTTACAGTGTAGACTTGGGGGTCCCAGTATACAGTAGTTCTCAACCTGTTTAATTTCAAGGACCCCCAGTTTGAGCGGACCCCCATCTGATACCATTTCTATCTCCGGGACCCCCAGTCTTACACTGTAAAATGTTAATTTAACTGAGTTACAGAGTTATTGCTGGTGAACAAGTGCATAGTTTATCATTGTTGTTGTATTTGTAGGTATACTTTCTTTTGGATGTAAAATCTAAAACTGAACCGGGAACCTTTTGACCTTTAAAACAAAGTATTTTGTGCTGTGTTTCTTTATCAGAAATGTGTTTCAAAATGTAAAGAAAAAACATTTGTTTGAGAAAAAGTATATGGGAGAAAATATATCACGAGTGGCCAAAATATACCTAAAAGATGTAGTGAAGATATATTTCCAGGGAATTAAATATATTTTCAAATATATATCGTTGCTGTCGGGCAGAAACCTTGTACTGTATCTTCATAGTTCATTTTTTCATACTACGGTGTCACACAAAAGTAGCAAAAATAGCTGATCTACAAGCTCAGAACGTGTTGTGATGTGTTGTGAGCTTGTAGATCTGCTATTTTTGCTCCTTTTTTTTTATTAGTGAGAGTTAAGTGAATGTGTGGTTTTTATACATATTGAACCAATGAAAAGTATTTACAAGAACTTGTGACATTTTTTTTTTTTTTATATTTTCTGAAAAGTAGCGGTTTTGGACGACACGGTTTCCACCTGGCAGCGACAATATCTTTGTTCAGTTTGTCTATTTTGAAACATGGTTGTTAAATATGTGAAGGTGTATTTTTGGGGTGTGGGTTTGTCAGTATTGTGTGTCTCCTCTGTGTCTTTCTGGACGTGTACTTGGTATTTATTGAGTTGATGTAAATATGTATATTGTTTATGTGTGTATAACTGTGCTTAAATAACATACATTATATTATGTGTTGTATCTGGATGTTGGGTACATTATGTGTGTACAAGAGAGAATTACATTCTTATTAAATCAACACATACTGTGGCTACAACCTATTGCTGTGTGTGTGTGTGTGTGTGTGTGTGTGTGTGTGTGTGTGTGTGTGTGTGTGTGTGTGTGTGTGTGTGTGTGTGTGTGTGTGTGTGTGTGTGTGTGTGTGTGTGTGTGTGTGTGTGTGTGTGTGTGTGTGTGTGTGTGTGCGTGCGCGCGCGCGGTGTCATTTATACATAGTAATGTATTCATGTTTCCTATGTGACAACCATGTTCATCCCTGTAGCAACATGTCCTGTAATGCCACGGTTCTCAAAGTGGGGTCCGCGGACCCCTGAGGGTCTGCGACGCATCTGTTTTCTCCTCCAAAGAGGATGATACGATCGCCCACAATGCAACAGCACATCCCATACATCCCACACAGTCTTTTCCCTTTGGGCTCAACCCTCTTCCAGGAGAAGGTCTTTGGACTGAATTTCCACAGATCATTGAGTTTGGTATAATTACTATTTCTTCCACAAGGCAGAATGACCAAAGCGTCCTTCTGAAGCTGTGCAGAAGGTGTGTTCAGCCAGCAGTTGGTCTCGATGTCAAACACTCTGATGGTGAAGTTGTTGTTAAAGGAGGCTCTGCCCCGAAATACAAACATCTTTGTCCCGATGATGGTGGCAGAGTGATGTGATGAAGCAGGAGGTGGAGTGTCTCTGGTGTTAATTAAAGACCAGACCATTGTGGTGGTGTCCAACTTGTACATTTCATTATAGCGTCCAGTCCTATTGTATCCTCCATGAATATACATGACCTTCCCCAAGACACAGGCTGAGTGGTTCCTCCTCTCCTCTGGAACAGTTCCAGAAACCTTGGGCTTGAACCATCTGTGGGCGTCGACATCAAATGCATAAAGCAGTATTTACTTGTGTCATATTTATAACCCCCCAGATGTAGATCATATCTTCTATCAGCACAGCTGTGTGGCCGCTGCGATAGGATGGAACCTCAATGTGAAATTCTCCTCTTCCAGTTGTCACTGGGGTCAACTTCCTCCAGTGTAAAGACACTGGCCCTCATTTATCAACGCAGCGTATAAACCGGCTTATATTTTTCCATATATTCGGCCGTACACCAACGTCGAAATCACATTTATCAACGAATCCTACACAGCCAATCCTGGCGTACATCAGGTCGGAGCTTTGATAAATCTCACGTCTGAAAACGAGCGTCATTTAAATAACACGCCCTTAAATATTCTCAAAACGCCCCGATTTTACGACATGAAGAAGAACCAGAATACGACCAAAGATATCAAAAGCCAATAAGAAAGAGTTTCCCCCGATCGCCTCGCCTCGCTGCCTGTCAAGTCACACACACACACACACACACACACACACACACACGCACACGCACACGCACATGCACATGCCTCTCTCTCTCTCTCTCTCTCACTCACACATACACACACACACACACACACACACACACACACACACGCCCAACTGTGTCTTTCATGTAATCCGTAGCGGTACAATCTTTGTCATGTAGGCTTGTAGCCTACATGAATGACATATTATGATACCAATCACATCGCCATGAATGGAATACGTTTGTATGTTAATTTATTTAACCCATACCGAGCAGTGCACAAGCAGTCATGTAGGATATTCCCTGTGAGATTCGGACGGGCGGCAGTGATTCGGCGGCAGTGATTCCGCCACGTTAATAAGAGATTGGAGCGTCTGGTTTATATCGTTAACCCAGCCAGGTTGTAGTCTTCAAAACTCTCTATGACATAACTCCATAACATAGGACAAGCTACTGTAAGTTTGTACACCTCACTGTCCATGAAAAGATCGTCGGGAGTCCCGAAAATGCGCTCGCAGAAGCGCTGTATATTTTGAAAATAGCAGATCTACAAGCTCACAACGCGTCGCGATGCGACCCGTTTTTGAGCTTAGATCTGCTATTTTAACATAGCCAATGCAAATGAATGACTGTTAAAGCAGTTTGTTTAAATTACTTTATAAAATGTTATATTTTCACAGGGATTATTTATTAGTGTAGATATACATTTAGGAGTGGATTATGTGTCCAGATGCCTGTCAGACAATGTTGCTCCGCAGGTCTAGAATGGAATAAACGGGCGCAGCCAACGTCAACAACTGGTCTCGACCAGACGTGAGATTTCAGCTTACGGTAGGATGAAGCCCACGTCAGGATATATTGATAAATGCCGAAAGGTGCAGTGATCTCGCCGTACGCCCATTTGGGCTGCACCGCCTTGATAAATGAGGGCCACTGTGTTGAAGATGTGAACATCAATCTGATCCTTGTTGGTGTTATGGTACCCTCCAAATGTGTAGACTTTGTCTCCCACGGCAACAGCAGCTTGACCGAGTCTTGTCGTGTCACAGAATGGAGTCCTAATGTGTGCTCTACCACTTATATTGGTATATAAGTGTCATGCAATGTTTGACCAATTCGCTGATGGGTTGGACTGGCCAATCAAGTACATGTTTAATTCCGGACTTTTACTTGTAACAGAGTACTTCTAAATTGCAGTATTGATACTTTTTTAGTAGTAAAACACTTGAGTACTTTTTCCACCACTGATGTTCTGCATAGTAGTGTTTATCTGTCTGTTTTTTAATGTCTTGAATTGAGTACATTTGAAAACAAGCCATTATAGGCTTTCATGAGCTTTTTAATCCATTTAATTTGACCATGTATTTAAACTGTAGCCTACTTCATGTACTTTTTCTCTGCAACCTTCTGATAATAAATATATAATATGTATAATAAAGTATCCAATCAATCAATCAATCAATCAATCAATCAATCAATCAATCAATCAATCAATCAATGTCATGAACAGACTGGAAAACTGCTGTCTGGACGCCATCTAGTGTCCATTAGCAGACACTACATGTCATGTGTCTGAAGATTATTATGGATGCTATAAATCAGTAGACCCCCACATTAATGTATACTTTATGGCCACGGACCCCTAGGGACCCCCTGGCCCAGGGACCCCCATCTGAAAATATTTAGTGCCAGGGACCCCCAGAAGAGAAGAGTTATGTTAAGAAATTCAACATTTATTCAAAATGTTCCAAACATTTTCAAGATGTTTCAAAACATGAAAAAAAAAATCAGATGTACAAGCTCGCTGCGCTGCCACGAAGTGACGCGCTGTGCTGTGAGCTTGTAGATCTGATATTTTTGAATGGCCAAAGTATAAAATATGGATAAAGTGGTTAAAATGATTGTGATGCTGTATTTTAAATTGGATTGTTTTTATTTTTGTTTTAAAACATACTGGTTTTAAATAGACAATTTATTCAAATATGTAAATGATCTCATTAAATATACACGATTCACATATGCAAAGTACAAAAGTATTCACATTAAAATATACTTAAGTGCTGAAAGTAAAAGTACTCATTTTGCAGAATATCCCATTTCACACGTTTCCAAATCTGTAAAAATGCTTTGAAAACAGCAGATCTACAAGCTCACAAGGCGTCGCTTTGCAACGCGTTGTGAGCTTGTAGATTTCAAATAGCCTAAGTATGCATAGGACTGTAGTGACTAATGTATGTTTTGAAATAATATAAAAAATCTATAAAGTAACTATCTAAAGTTTTCAAGTAATTGTTGTGGAGTAAAAGTACAATATTTGCCTCTGAGATGTAGTGGAGTAGTAAAAGTATTGGAAATTGGAAATACTCAAGTAAAGTACAAATACCTACACAAAATGTACTTTAGTACAGTACTTGAGTACATGTACTTAGTTACTTTACACCGCTGCTCTGCACAGGTGAAGATGATTTAGTGTTGATGAGTGAAAAGCAGTCTGTGGATCTATTCACTCTGCAGGGTGAACATCCGGTCAGAAAACGGAAATGGTTTGTCTATGTGACGACCGGGTGAACGTGTTCAACACACCGGATTCAGTAGGCGGAGCTTTAGACCGGATGTGAATACGGATTTAAAACAGACGCAGGCGCACTACGTCCGCCGTCTGGTTGCAAACATTTTGGTTTGCAACACGTCACGCCCCTCTGCTGAAGGTAAACTAATGTTTGATTTATATCTAAAGTTTAAACACTCACGGTGTGGGGGTTTGTAGATCTAACCCCGCCATACGTTCATGTGTGTTTGTAAATCTACTTTAGTCTTGGATCAAGACGGTCAGGGATTGTATAGTTTATGGTGATCGACTCTGATGTTTGTTGGTAGTTTTAAACGGCTCATAAATCCCCATAAATGAACCCAATCCAACAGATAAAGTGTTTAAACCCAAAGCCACGGATGTGACCCGCCCATACGAGTCTGTTGTGTTCCGTAATATTACGTAGAGTTTAATACAGACGCGTTTTAATCCCGTGTGTGTCTGAACGCCGTTCTAGTTCCACATTTACATTGAGTGTAATACCTGCGTTCACCTGCTGCAACAGCGCCACTTTACCAAATAGTGTGTGGTTCTGTGTTTAAGGCTCGTGCGTCTATATTTATGTATACAGTGTAAATATAAAGTGGTTATCTGGAAGTCACAAATGTTATCCGTACATACGGGGTGTTAGTGTCCAGTTAATATTCAGTATAGTTTAATAAAGAAGTGTTTTAATCCCCTCTGTGGATGAACGTCATTGTATTTCCTGAATTACATGGGGTGTAATACCGGTGTTCACCTGCTGCAACAGCGCCACTTACACCCATTGAATGACATATACAGTGCTGTTCAGACAGACCAGATTGAAACATTTATTCATTGAATATTACTGAACATAAAGGGTCCGTATGGTGGGATAACATCTGTGGCTTTGGGACAAACACTTTATATTTAGAGTAATATACATTTATCAAGATGTTTGAGACTTTAACATGGAACTAACTACAAACACTATTTTTGGAGACTGTTCAAGAATGTCATAGATGAGATCATAATAATAATAATACATTTGATTTGTACAGCACTTTTCACATTTCATAAAATATCTAGAACAAAACAAATGTAAAAGCCTAAGGATAGAGATTAAACTGAGCTAAATTGTAACATAAGATAAATAACACTCAGGCAGGAGAATAAGTAATCTAAACTAAATATCGATATCAAAATACAGATAACAAGAAATCTGAGTCTTGATCTAAGGCTAAGATGAAACTATAATATCGTCTCTATCGGGAGGAAACCTTAGAATGTCCAAAACTGTTACTTTTCAGGATTAAAAAATGGCAAAAGCAGCAGATCTACAAGCTCAAAATGTGTTCCTTTGTGCCGCGTTTCAAGCTTGTAGATCTGCTACTGTTGATGCTTTTATTGCGACGCTGTAGAATGATCAAGTATAGGACGAGAGGTTTCTGCCCGACAACAACAAACGTATACTTAACCCTTTAAGAGCGGGAAAGTGTCTGTCATTTTAGATTTGAACCACTTTAACCATTATCTTATGCTTTGGGCTATAAAAAAAATAGCAGATATAAGCTTGTATGTCTGCACTCGGTGCCGCGCTACGAGCTTGTAGATCTGCTATTATTTTGAAAAATCACGGAAATTTGTGCACATTTTTCAATATATATGTTTTATATATATATTGTATATACATTTTAACACTAATATTTGCTTCTGGGGGGATTCTACAAATGTCTTCTAAATCATAACAGTTTTTTGAAAAAAACATATGTCGCTATAATCAAACTTTTTCATGTCAAGGACAAGGACCACCCAAAATGATATGTATTTGGCCGTGGACCCCCATCTCAAAATAAGTTGTTCCAGGGACCCCCCAGAAGCTAAAATTTTAGTAAAAGAAATTCTCAAATTTTCACTATTTTTCAAAACATATCAGATCTACAAGGTCATAGCGCGACACGCTGTGCCGCACTATGACCTTGTAGATCTGATATTTTTGAATAGCCAAAGTGTAAGCTAATGGTTAAAGTGGTTACACTGATGCGTTCCCAGTCTTAAAGGGTTAACACTATAGAATACATGGGCAACTGGCGGCCCGGGGGCCACACGCGGCCCTCACCTTAACTTAATGCGGCCCGCAGGTTAATAGTGATATATTATTGATTTCAGCTGTTCCAATTCCAAACATGCAATCATGACCCGCTTTAATTACTTCAGTGTATATTATTAGTTCAATGACTTTATATCCAATGTATTTGTATTTAAGTTCATAAAGTTAACTTAAGTATAAGTAAATCCATTTGAAATTAAATAAAACAAATACTTCAGGATTCCAATAAAAAAAAGACCAAAAAATTATTCAGGATTCCTATTCCAAAATAGCTGATCTACAAGCTCAAAACGCGTTGCGATGCGACACGCTTTGAGCTTGTAGATCAGCTATTTTTGCTACTTTTGCGTGACATACTAGAATGACGAATTTAATTTACAAAAAAAAGAAAAATAAGGAGATAAGAGGTGTCTGCCCTGCAACGTGTCCCTCTGGACTCGTCTGGAGTGAGTGTGGAAATATTGTGGCCCTCTGTCTACATCATCAAAGTTGCATCACCCCTGCACTATAGAGGGGTTTCCGCGCGACGTCATCACAGAGCAGAGTGCGCAATCTGCGCATGCGTGGGGTAGAACGAACCGGAAGCGCCATTCACTCTGTTGTTATTTTCGGGATTTAGATAGGCATAATGCTGCTATTATAGGCATAATAGGCATAATGCTGCTATTATATACAAACAGATCCAACTTCCGACAAATCATTTTTATTGAGTAAAGAAGATATTACAAACTGCATCATTTAATCTACTTTCATTAAACCCGGTGAAGACCATTTCTTTTATGAATGTACATTTGACTAGAGCTGCTGCGGGTAATAGCGCCCTCTACTGCTCAACCCTCCACTGCGCGCGCATCATCCTCTCATGTTTACAAACAGGAAACCCATCTATAGCCTACTTAAAAACTCTATTTTCTATTATTATACAATATATTAAATGTAATGTTGGTTTATATCTGTGTCTTGCAGGTTAATCATGTGGTGACCTTCAGCAGAGTGGACTAAATCTACTTCATACAGTGAGTTAAAAACGCTGAGTCATGGCTTCTAGCTATGACTCAGCGTTTGACTCGCCGTATGAGTTCTACAGTGAAGGTCCTGGATGGATGGATGGAGTCATCAGGAGATAGCTGGTAATAGAGTGTCTGTAACTCAGGACAAGGGGCAGGAAGATGGGACCTCGATGGAGTCGACGCAGCAACGAGCCCTGAGAGCTGAAACGTATAACGGTGCCAACGAACGCTCTCCGTCCGAGATACAAGGCGTACGGTGCTCGGGACGCGGTGCCATACAACCTACGCGGCTCTATTAATACCAGCTATCTTCAACCACGTGGCGGGAGGCCCCACACGGTACGTACCTGGATCACACCTGGCCAGCAGTGGTGGAAAGTAACTAGGTGCATTTACTTGAGTACTGTATTAAGTACAATTTCAAGGGATTTGTACTTTACTTGAGTATTTCCAAATTTCAATACTTTTACTTTTACTCTACACTACATCTCGGATCCAAATATTGTACTTTTTACTTCACTACATTTATTTGAAAACTTTAGTTACTATTTACTTTGTAGATTTTAATTATAATTACAAAAAATGTATTAACCACTTCAGCCCTATATACATTTCGTCCATTTGAAAATAGCCGATCTGCAAGCTCACAATGCGTTGCGATGCGACACATTGTGAGCTTGTAGATCTGCTATTTTCCAAAGATTTTAATATATTTTTAAATTTGTGAAACGGGATATTCTACATAATGAGTACTTTTATTTGTGGTACTTTAAGTACATTTTGATACCTGTGCCTTTGTACTTTCACTCAAGTGAATTTTGAATTCCGGACTTTTACTTGTAACAGAGTATTTCTACATTGCAGTATTGATACTTTTACTTAAAGCTAGGGTAAGTGATTTGCAATTATTCAAATAATTGCAAAATGGGTCTATGCTCTGATAGTGCTCGTTACTATAGAGTGTCCTGTCCATATAAGGAGTCTCCATGTCTCTCCAGCTCTTTATAAAACAGAAAATGCATTTTCTTTTCAGTTTCAGTTTCATTTCCAATTTTATCCAATCAGGCTAGAGAACTCAATCAGGATATAGATTAAACAAGTGAAATTGGAAGTGATGACACTAAGAAATGAGCAGGCAAAATTTGAACAGGAACACTATAAAAATGAAGCTTAAAAATGGGTACTTTCTCCTGATTGGCTGAGATTTTGACACCTACCAGAAAATGTATTTTCTGTTTATTAAAGAGCTGGAGAGACGGGGAGACTCCTGTTACTGAACAAACACTCTATAGCAATGATTACTATCAGAATATAGTGCTTTAACCTTTTAACAAAATACTATTTTGTTTTAACCCAGAAATATCACTTACCCTACCTAAGTAAAAAAAAAAAAAACAGTATTTCTTTCCACCACTGCTGGCCATTATAAACTAGGGCTGTGTCACCATTGTTGTTATTATATATTATTAAATATAAGTTGACGATTCATTGTCACATAAATGATTGTGATCAAAGATTTAATTGTGTTTGACGTTGAGCATTGGAACATTATGAATACAAATGTAATTTATTTTAGGCTTTTAGGGCTTCGTAAACAAAAGTTGCACAAGGCAGATATGACAAATAATATACATCATTTAATTACAAAAAATACATTCATAGTGGAATTAGCAGAGTGGAAATAGCCAATCTACAAGCTCAAAACGTGTGGCATCGCAACATGTTTTGAGCTGGTAGATCTGCTATTTCCACAAAATGTTTGAAAATATATGAACATTTTTAACATGGTAATGATTATGACGATTATGCATAACATAATTGCAATTAGGCTATTATGTAATAATTGTGACCGGTCTAGTATAAACCCTAGGGTTTATACTCATGGTAACTGATGACTGGTAACAGTCACTCTTTGAGAGCCACAGGTCTAGTATAAACCCTAGGGTTTATACTCATGGTAACTAATGACTGGTATGAGAGCCACTGGTCTAGCGGCTGAGAGCTGAACCAAGACGTCTGTGGTTTTATTTTCAAGCCGAATCCCAACCCTCAACATTCTGCCTCCACCAGTGTTATGGAGAAATTGGTGACCTGACAAAAGATGTGTCCATCTTGTGGACTTCACATGTCAAACATTCAAAGTCAATCGCTGTTAGTTTATGAACGGAGTTGCTCTGTTCATAAACAAACAAACGGTTGTTATTTACATTTGGACATGGTGATCTTTTTGTGAAGTCCACGAGATGGTCGCATGTTTTCTGAAGGTCACCAATTTCACTGTAACACAACACCACCATGCTGGAGGTAGGAGGCACAAACTGGAGTTTTGGAATCAGCGGCCATATTGGAAATAAATCGGGCCTCTTCCTCACTTCCCTTCACAGGTGTTACCAATGATGCTAATGAAGGCTCTGTTCCAAATGGACCCTTACGGGGTGTGTAACTGAGTGTATAAATGGAAACAAATTACAGTCCATTTGGTTCCATTTGAACACTCTCAGAGTTATGGGTGTCCTTTGAGAACCACTGTGCTACACTAAATAGAACAGCCTTCATTTGTATCATTGGTAACACATGTGAAGGAAGTAAGGAAGAGGCCCAATCCTTGGCCAAATGAATATTAATTTGTGGGTCCTTGATATGAAACTTTTGAGAGCCACCGTCTTTAGTTGTTTCTGAAACTTGATGAAATGATGAGCATTGTAGACTTTACTTGAACATGGTGTTTGATACAGGAACAGACGCACCTCTTTGTTAAATTGGCAATTTTTCTCCCAAAATGTAAAACAAATGAAGAATTTGCAAAATGTTCTTATAGCAGGGGTCTTCAACAGGGGGCCCGGGACCCCTAGGGGGTCCTCAGAGTTACTACACGGGGTCCGCCAAATCTTTGTGCGATATGATTTTGTTTTTACCTTAACCACTTGAACCCTAGCATAAAAAAGAGCAGCAAAAGTTTATCTCAAACACAATTTTATACAATATAGAGGGGGTCCCTGCTTCATCTCTCTCTCAGCTAGGGGGTCCTTGGCCTGAAAACGTTGAAGACCCCTGACTTAAAGGGATAGTTTAAAACACTTTTTCCTATGTATTAGTCACCCCATGGAGACTTGAATTCATGGATATGTTTTTGTTTTTGTCTCATTCCTAAACCAAGGTAGGACACACAAAGAGTCTCCTTTGTGTGTCCTACCGGAACCGCTGCCTACCGGTCCATAATTCAAGGCTCCATGGGGTGACTAATGGGTAGAAAAGAAGTACGTTTTTGGGTGAACTATCCCTTTTAAGTAATGTAAAGTATACATGATGTGAACATGTACGGGTGGGTACATCATTATCAGACCTATAACGTATTGTTTTATGCCCACAGTGGCTGTAGGCCAGTCAAGCATCTTCAAATCATGTACTTAAAGGAGTAGTTCACCCAAAGAATTACTTATTTTCTATAAATTGCACACCCCATGAAGCCTTGAATTCATGATTTTGTTTTAGTTTTTGTCTCATTCCTAAGCCAATAATTTGATGACCGGGTGTATTTCCGGTAGGAGACACAAATAATTTACTTTGTGTCTCCTACCGGATACATTAGCCGCTAGGAGACGGGAATCTAATTATTGGCATAGGAATGCGACAAAAACAAATCCATGAATTCAAGGCTTCATGGCGTGTGCAATTGATAGAAAATAAGTCATTTTGTGGGTGAACTACTCCTTTAAGTTACTTAATTACTTACTTTGAGGAATAGAAATGGCCAATTACACATTGAAGTGCCCACTTTTCCCGGGTGCCCACTCTTCTGGTTACAAAAATGTTCATTTATTTTCAAACATGTTCAATGTTCATGTACAATTTCAATTAAATCGTTAATCGCAATTATTTGTGACAATTACTCAAGTAAAATGTCATAATGGTGACACAGCCCTGTCAGTGACCAGCTTATGTCTCTACAGATCATCATGGCTTCCAAAATGTCACCCTGTAAGGCCTGCTCAACTCAACGTTTTTGTTTTCTTTTTTGTGTCTTTACAGAACACGAAGATGACAAGAAGAAGACGACGTCTTCTGTGTCACTGCAGTGAAGATTGCAGGAAGGTAGGAACCTTTTGATTGCAGCTGCTGCTTGTTAAAGGGGCTACATGCTACATGCTACCATACCATGTATGTGGTCATTTGCTTCGTCTATCGTTTCAAGTCATTTGCATCGCGTCATTTGTGGGTAAAGCTTCATCACGTCGGTCCACATCACATAGGACCATGTGCCTTTCTGTGATGTGGATTTATGTGATTTTATTTATTGTTTCACGTAATTTGCGCCCAAAGCTTTGGTCACATCGGTCCACATCACATACGACCATATGTGGTCGTAACTTCTCCTCTTTTTCTCTTTGCTTTAATAAAGCAATAACAAAATGATTTGTTTTTATTTACTTGTGTGTCTTATTTGATCGATTTCTTGTATTAGAAAAACACTTTCTTATTTCTTTCTTCTTGCCTGTCTATTGCACTAGTTCTTCACTAGTGGTTTGTGTGTACAAATGTATGTGATGTGGAGCTATGTGATTTATGTCTGTTATCATTATGGTAGCATGTAGCCCCATTAACACTGTGTTTACAGTCATCTATGCTGTAGGTCTGTGCAAACTAAAAGAGAAAGCAAATGATGTCCGTAGTGTCATTTGCATCTTTCTTAGTGTTTTTTTATTTCATTTGCTGTTGTCTGAGTCGTGGCTGCTGTTCAAGGTAAGTGATAGTAGTGACACGGTCTATCATTGGTTGTCGGGCAGAAACCTTGTATCTCCATATATATATATATATATATATATATATTTATTTTTGTCGTAAATACATTTCTTTACTTGGTCATACTACAGTGTCACACACTAAAGCAGTACAAACATCCGATCTACAAGCTCACAACGCAAAGATCATGATAATTACATTGGATCCATTGGAACACAGTTCTTTTGTGTCCATTTTAAAAAGTAACAATTTTGGACATCCAAGGTTTCTGCCTGACCTCCATACTTTAATTTCCCCTCTTTTCTCTTCATTATTTGCTTGAATAAAGTTATAACTTTTTTGTTTTCTAGTGTGTCTTTGAGTACTCAGAATAACAGTCTTTATAAAGTCTGTTATTTCTTATTTCTTTCTTTATGCCTGTCTATTGCACTAGTTCTTCACTAGTGGTTTTTGTGTGTACAAATGGAACCAAATGGACCCGTCACTGGTCCATTTGGTTCCATTTGTAGTACTGACAGTATACGTATACCAGACTGTTTATGTAATGACAGGGTACAGTATATGTAGGCCTACGCTAAGCTGTATAATATAGTGACAGGGTACAGTATATGTATACTAGGTTGTATAATATAGTGACAGGGTATAGTATATGTGGCTCTTGGTCACATAGCAAACTCACATAGTTAAACCTATTTGTGCTTTATCTATTTTTGCTAAAGTTAAAAAATATAGCTTTTTTTTGCCCTGTCATAGTATCAACTAATTTTTTTTTAGCTTTAACCGTAAAATTTGCACTATCAGCGTCGTTCGCGTAGCGCCGCTTGCATTGCGTCATTTAACGGGTGGTGGGCCAGCGGTTTGCGTCGTTTGCGTTTAATGCCCGTCATTCGTGAAGAATAAGTAAGAAGGGACTGGACCAGTGTTTTTTATTATTGGGTCACGGCCAGCGTTTGTGTGATTGTGCGTTTCGCGTCATTTGGTATATAAGTAATTTGATTTGCGTCGCGTCTCAGGATTTCACGTCACATCCGTGCAGGTAAGTCTTCATCACGTCAGCCCACATCACATAAGTCCATGGTGTAGTGTAGTGTAGTATGTGATGTGGATTGATGTGATTTATGTGTTGTCATTTCACAACACATGCGGGTAAACCTTCATTACATTTGATTTGCGTCATGTCTTATGATTTCACGTCACTTCCGTCATATGCAGGTAAGTCTTCATCACGTCAGCCCACATCACATATGACCGTACAGGGGCCGTATGTGATGTGGATTGATGTGATGTATGTGTTGTGTTGTGTCATTTCACAACATATGCGGGTAAAACTTCATCACGTTAGTCCACGTCACATATGAACATATGTGGAGGTATGTGATGCATGTCGTCCTTTACGTCGTGTCTCGTGTCGTTTCACGTAATTTGATTTGCGTTGTACCGTTTCAGGTTATTTGTGAGTAAAGCTTCATCACGTCAGGCCACATCACATTACTGGTCGTATGTGATGTGGATTTATGTGATTTTGTGATTATTTCACGACATTTGCGGATAGCTCGTCATTCACATCGGTCGGCCATTTTTTATTTTAGGCGAGGTACACGCCGTTGTTTACAGTAGGTCAGAACAGGAAGAGATGTAGGTGCATCATTCATATCATATGCATTTAATGACTTTGGTTATTCCTGTTGCTTGTGTTGTATGTTGTGTATTAATGTTATTCATAGTGTTGTATGTTGTTTACTAATGTCATTCATAGTGTTGTATGTTGTGTACTATGTCATTCATGTTGTTGCTGTATTGCTGACAAATATTGGCACAATTGATTTTGCGTTGCGTCATTTGCGTTAAAGCTTAATCACGCCAATCCACATCACATATGACCAGTATTTGATGTGAAGGTGTGTGACGGATGTCGGCATGTGCATCACGTATAGTTACTCGTTATTTGTGCCGTCATTTGCGAGTAAAGCTTCATCACGTCAATTCACATCACATAATAATAATATAATAATATAATATAAACCATACATACAACCATATGACCAGTATGTGATGTGGACTTCGTTTCACTTTGTTTGCGTACAATGCTCGTCATTTGGCAGGAGAATAATGAAGAAAATGGACTGATGCTGGACTGAGACTGATGCAGAGAACATGAAGCAAAGAAGGCTGCTGCCATTGCGTCATATGCGCCTCGTATAATTTATGTCAATCGTCCACAAATGATGTAAATTATACGAGTCTCTCTCTCTCTTTCTGTCTGTCTATCCCTCTCATCGCTGTCTCTCCCCCTGGTGAGTATGTTGGCGAATATAATGCACATTACAAAGTGCTTTGGTTAAAGGTACTATAGATAAATGCACCATTTAAATTGTAAACTTTGAATTGAACTCATAGGCATCAGCTAGCAGCCACTGTGACACTGTGTAAGAGGCAGTTCGGTCACTGTAGACTGTATTACTTCTGGAAAATAAACATTAGTCATAACTGTGTGATTGCATTCTAAACATTACAGTCATAACTGTGTGATTGCATTCTAAATATTACAGTCATAACTGTGTGATTGCATTCTAAACATGTGTCATAACTGTGTGTTGCATTCTAAACATGTGTCATAACTGTGTGATTGCATTCTAAACATGTGTCATAACTGTGTTGCATTCTAAACATTACAGTCATAACTGATGTCAATCAAAATGTGTAAGCTCTATATTTAACAGCTACCAGGCATTGTGCCACTGCAGAGGTTCCTAAACCTTTTAGCTCAGGACCCAAACTAGTGAAAATAATAAGATTTGCAAGCTCACAACGAGCATGTAAATCTATTTTCACAACCTTTTTTTTTTGTTTCTAATTTATTGCTTAGATTTGTTGTTTTCACGAAATAGCACATGTTCTATTTTTGCTTGCTTCTTATATGTACTTTTAAAGGGATACTTCACTTTCGGCGGGGGGAAACATTTAAAAAATATATTAAGAATAAATGAAAAAAGTAATGGAAAATTCATGGCCCCCTCACGCATTAGAGTGTCCTACTAATGTGTGAGGGGGCCTTTATTTTGCCATAACTTCTTTCATTTTTTTAATATATATTTTTAATGTTTATTTTATGTGAAAGTGAAGTATCCCTTTAATTCATTTTAATTTTACTATTTGACCCCAGGAAAAATACTCACTAATGAATCTGGATCTGAAAGTAACAATAAACAAACAATGGCAAAAACACAGTGGGATGTGGGATTCCTCTAAAAATGATCTTAATTGTGAAAGTTAATTAAATGTTGCTCATGTACAGAGGGTTAATCCATAGGGTTATGTTTTCATCTGCCGTAGTTGTAGATCTTTGAAATGTGTGAATCAGTGGTTCTCAGCCTTATTCTGGATCTGACCACTTAACATGACAGCCGTGTTAAGTGGACAGATGGGTGGGCCTTTTCAGAGCATGCTTTAAAGACCAATCGATCCATTGGAACTAACTTAGTAACTAAGTTATTTATTTGGTATAACTTTTTTTATATTAAATCTAAATGTTTTTGCCAATTATTTAGGCAGAGAACGACTGGTTTTAATTTCAACTAAATGTAAGTTGTATGTTAAACAAATGTTTCCCCTACTTTATGGAATTGCTTTTCTTTTTTTTAATTTACTTTATGAAATTCGTTTGAGCTTGTAGATCTTCACTCTTGTAGATTTTCATTATTTTCATTTCTTTATGGAATTTCTTATTTAGCATTTTTTTAAATTACATTATTTTGAATGTTTTATTTTTGTGACATTGATCTTGTAGATCGTTTATTTTCACTTTTATAATGTTTTTTTGCACATCAACAATATTCCAATATGTCATATCTGCTCCATGAAGAACAAACCAATGTCATTTTCAAATGTATTTAATACATTACAATGTTCAATGAACTGTAATCCACGGGCCAATCACCTGCTGGAAGCTTTGATTGAATACTTAATTAACAAGTTTGGGGGGAGGATTTATTTACTCATGACCCAAGAAAATGTGTCCACGACCCACTATTGAGTCCCGACCCATAACTTGGGAAACAGTGGACCAGGGTCCATTTGGTTCCATTTGTTGCCTTAAATGTATGAGGTTCCTTAGAAAAATAAACTTTTTATTTCTGTAAATATATATTTTTTAAATTTTAGGAAACTAAAAAGAAAAAGAGGAATATTTACTGACTGTAGCTGGTCTCAACAAAGCAAAACTGGCAGAAAAAAAGACTCCCTCCACAAAGTCCTTAGACGGAGACCAAGAAAATCTTTTTTTGTTTTATTTGTTTCATGATCATAAAGTGCTCCAAGTGTTCAAAGTGAAAAGTGCAGCAGCAAACATTTAGGTCATAGGACCATCGTCAGTGCTATATCATCAGATCTAATCATTTGCGGTTAAAGCTTCATCACGTCAGTCCACATCACATATGACCATAGTGTGTGTGGTGTAGTGTAGTGTAGTGTAGTATGTGATGTGGACTTATGTCTTGTATCATTTCGCATAATTTGATTTGCGTCTCGTCTTATCATTTCACGTCACTTTCATTTGCAGGTAAGTCTTCATCACGTCAGTCCACATCACATATGACCATAGGCGCGCTGTATGTGATGTGGATTTATGTGTTGTCGTTTGCGGGTAAAGCTTGATTATTCACGGCGGTCAGTAGGCGAGGCACTGACGATGGTCCTTTGACCCAAACGTTTGCTGCTGCACTTTTCACTTTTAGCACTTGGAGCACTTTATGAGCATGACAAAATAAAACTCTAATATATTTTCTTAGTCTCTGTCTAAGGTGTTTTTCTTAAGGTTTTTGTGGAGTGAGTCTTTTCGTCAACCGGTTTCTTATGTATAAAGATGTTAACATGGCTACCCATTTATGGTCTGTAAATTATTAAATTATTACAATTTAAAAAAAAGAAAATTCGCAGGAGTCAAGATTTTATTTCACAATTGTGAGTTCTGTGGACATTTTTGTTTTTTGATAAAAAATATGATCTATGTCCTTTAACCGATTTAAAAGCATTATCAGGTTTTTATTAAAACGATGTCCGCCGAGCTTTAAAAAAGTGGTGAATAAAATATACTTCCTCTAAAAATGATCTTAATTGTGAAAGTTAATTAAATGTTGCTCATGTACAGAGGGTTAATCCATAGGGTTATGTTTTCATCTGCCGTAGTTGTAGATCTTTGAAATGTGTGAATCAGTGGTTCTCAGCCTTATTCTGGATCTGACCACTTAACATGACAGCCGTGTTAAGTGGACATATGGGTGGGCCTTTTGAGAGTATGCTTTAAAGACCAATCAATCCATTGGAACTAACTTAGTATACTAAGTTATTTATTTAGTATAACTTTTTATATTAAATCTTAATTTTTTTTGCCAATTATTTAGGCAGAGAACGACTGGTTTACATTTCAACTAAATGCAAGTTGTATGTTAAACAAATGTTTCCCCTACTTTATGGAATTGCTTTTCTTTTTTTTTAATTTACTTTATGAAATTCGTTTGAGCTTGTAGATCTTCACTTTTTTAGATTTTCATTATTTTCTTTTTGGAATTTCTTATTTTGCATTTACTTAAATTACTTTCTTTTGAATGTTTTTGATTATTTTCGTGACATTGATCTTGTAGATCGGCTATTTTCACTTTTTATAATGTTTTTTGGACATCAACAATATTCCAATATGTCATATCTGCTCCATGCAGAACAAACCGATGTCATTTTCAGATATATTTAATGCCTTATTGGTATGAGGTTCCTTTGAAAAATAAACTTTTTATTTCTGTAAATGTTATTATTTTCTTTAATTGTAGGAAACTAAAAGGAAAGAGGAATATTTACTGACTGTAGCTGGTCTCAAAAACAAAACAAAACTGGCAGAAAAAAATACCCTCCACAAACTCCTTAGACGGAGACCAAGACAATATATTTTTGTTTTATTTGTTTCATGATCATAAAGTGCTCCAAGTGCTCCAAGTGAAAAGTGCAGCAACACACATGTAGGTCATAGGATCATCGTCAGTGCTATATCATCAGATCTAATCATTTGCGGTTAAAGCTTCATCACGTCAGTCCACATCACATATGACCATAGTGTGTGTAGTGTAGTGTAGTGTAGTATGTGATGTGGACTTATGTCTTGTATCATTTCGCATAATTTGATTTGCGTCTCGTCTTATCATTTCACGTCACTTTCATTTGCAGTTAAGTCTTCATCACGTCAGTCCACATCACATATGACCATAGGCGCTGTATGTGATGTGGATTTATGTGTTGTCGTTTGCGGGTAAAGCTTGATTATTCACGGTGGTCAGTAGGCGAGGCACTGACGATGGTCCGTTGACCCAAACGTTTGCTGCTGCACTTTTCACTTTTAGCACTTGGAGCACTTTATGAGCATGACAAAATAAAACACTAATATATTTTCTTAGTCTCTGTCTAAGGAGTTTTCCTTAAGGTTTTTGTGGAGTGAAAACATGGCTACCTATTTATGGTCTGTTCATGAATTTTACATGGCCAGTCATTTGGGATCAATATAAGTAGGAAAAAAAGGCAGTTATTCTAGTCCAGACTTGTCCTTTAACATGGCAGCCTTAAGTGGATAAACTAAATTGGTAAATGGATGAACTGTGACGGGATAGATGGAGGTCAGCAAGAGGTTTTTTTTTGTACAAATATTAATTTGAATATCTGTTAGTTTATTGTATCTATTATCTGTATTTTGTTTTAGTTTTTCTCCTTTTATTTTTGTGTACTGTTAATTATTGACATGTATTTTGTGCTATTTTTTTCCTGTTTTCTTCTTGGTCATCATGATTTCATAGGCCTGTCAAAATTACATAATGGCATTAGTCTTTGATGGATAATATCATTGGAAATTATGTAATATGCACAAAAAAATCAGTTGTAATGTATGTTTTGTTTTAACTTCCATTTACTGTATTTTAATGTTTTTTTTTTGTATTTGTTTATTTATTGTATTCTTTTAAAATAAAAGGCGCTATATCGCTAAACATTACCGTATCTAATATCAGTAGGCTCATTATCTGTAACTGTACAGCTGTGCTGCTTCAGGAATTCTATGTGACAATGTGAAGACTCTCCTCTTCAGACTCCACCTCAGCCTGTAGCACTTAGATGCATTTTGAGCTTGTAGATCTAAGTTTAAATAGGGTTAATGTTTGTGTATGTTTTGTCGTAATCAAAATCTACAAAGTAACTAAAGGTTTCAAATAATCGTAATGGAGTAAAAGTACAATATTTGCCTCTGAGATATGGTGGAGTAGAAGTAAAAGTACTGCAAATTGGAAATACTCCTGTAAAGTCAAAAAGACCTCAGATGCTGGGTTCATTTGTTGACCTGGTTAGTTGACCTATAGTTTCTATGTACAGATTATTAATTTATTATACTGTTTATTAATTTATTATACTGCTTAGACTGATGCTATCTTCTTGGTTTACCTGTGATCCTAGTTTACTGAGACACTACACTGTCTCTGCATTCTATGTATGTGTTTACTTTGTTTATTGTAAGTCACTCTGGATAAAGATTATAGATGAATATTTACATTGTAAATTGTGAAATGACTTAACTGTTGAAATGTAAATGTGTGAATGGTACCATGTGATTGTAAATGACAACAAAACAAAAACAAAGGCTCTGGTGTGGTTCTCCTGGTTTACCGGGATGGGGTTCAATTCCCTGCAGTGCCCTACTCGTAGTGTTGTATTTTACCCTTTATATGGTCTGTTTTATTTATGTTCATAGTGTTGTATTTACCCTTTATATGGTTTATGTTTTATTTATGTTCATTGTGTTGTATTTACCCTTACATGGTTTGTTTTATTCTTTGTTCATAGTGTTGTATTTACCCTTTCGTGGTTTGTTTTATTCTTTATGTTCATAGTGTTGTATTTACCCTTAAATGGTTTGTTGTATTCTTTATGTTCATTGTGTTGTATTTAGCCTTACATGGTTTGTTTTATTTTAATATTCATTGTATTTACCTGGTTTATTCTTTATGTTCATTGTGTTGTATTTACCCTTACATGGTTTATGTTTTAGGTTTGTTTTATTTTTATATTCATTGTGTTGTATTTACCTGGTTTATTCTTTATGTTCATTGTGTTGTATTTACCCTTACATGGTTTATGTTTTAGGTTTATGTTTTATTTTTATATTCATTGTTGTATTTACCCGGTTTATTCTTTATGTTCATTGTGTAGGGTTGGGATCCTTCATTATCATTATAATTGTTGATGACCAAATGGTCCATTACAGGTCTGTAACTCTTTAGTGTACAAATGGAACCAAATGGTGGTCTTTGAAATGTAAAAGTTTGAGGACCACTGGTATTGTAATGGTTTATCAGACGTGAAGTCCACACAGCAGCTCTGACAGTGTGATGGATACGGTTCCCAATGCTAACGCAGCTACAAACACCCTGCAGCTCTTAGCCTGTCTCAAAGTGGGGTCCGGGGACCCCCAGGGGTCCTTGGGGGGATTTCAGGGGGTCCCCAGCTAAAGTAGTTAATGTAGCATAAACATTTTAACAATTTTTTGAACATTTTCGAAGGCCTCTTGTCCTCCGACGGCCAGGACGCGCTCGCCTCTTTCGCCGTTTCCATGCTATGATCCCCGCCGAGACAAAGGGAAGATCTCCAACAAGACAAAGGGAAGATCTCCCACCACCCAGCCGGTGGAGGGTTATCCGTGAAAAAGTCCGGAATTCTGTGTGTGATCGCTGTGCTGATGTCCAGAAGTGCTTGTCTGTCATAACTCCTTAGACACCCGACGGTGTAGGAAAAAAATAAAAGGCTTAAAAATACTAAAAAGAAGGAAAAACATTGCGACGCTGAGGAGCTTGTACGGAAGCAGCGTTCCCCCTCCATTGGCACTCCCATATAATGGGAATTCAATACCCATATAACAATGAATTCAAAACCCATAATTCTAGCTTCACATGTGTACTTTTTATAGAATGTCATATCAGAAGACCGAGCTTCGCAGTGTAAAGAATAGTCATACCCATCCAGTCAGAGCTCTTATGTCTTGAAGGACCCTATATCCGTCCCGAATAGAGCGAGCTCTGAAAGCAGAGATGCCTCCTCTGACCAAAAGGAGCCCCGCCTTTAGGGAAGTGTGTTGTTAGGATTCTGTTCTAACATTAATAGAGAGTTGATTCCAAGTCCTTGGAATCTATAAGTGAATAATAGTTGCCCCTCCCTACCGGCGTCTATAAGGTATATGTTGCATTCTGACTTTGACTCTTGCCTTGAAGACGACTGTGTCCGCCGGGATATGACTCTTGTCTGGAAGGGTATAACTATTCTCTATGCTGCAAGGGTCTGTCTTCTGATATGACAATTCTATAAAAAGTGCAAATGTGAAGCTAGACTTCTGGTCATTAAATTTGTGCAATAATAATGCTGAAGTCGTAAAGATGGCTAATTTGGGGTGTGGCGATCAAGCTCAGCGTAGCCATTTCGCACAAATACATATTTGAGTTGATATAATAAATATATTTAATTAATCATGAATAAAGAGTACATGTAGTACTAACTATTATTTGAGTAGACAATAATAAATCATGGTATCGATTTATAGAAGTACCTAAAAAGTTCCAGTTCTGAATACATCTGACTTTTGAGTTTGGTAATCTATATATATAAGTTCTGAATACTTAACTTTAATACAAACTTTTTAGGTAAATGATTGCCTGAAAAGTTTTGAGTATTGATACTTTTACTTAAGTAAAACATTTGAGTACTTTTTGCCGGCTGATAGGAGGGGGGTTGTTGCCATGATCACTACATGGTGGGGAGACTCCTGTTACTGAACAAACACTCTATGGCAATGATTATTACTATCAAAATATAGTGCTTTAACCTTAATTTTTTTTTGTTTTAACCCAAAAATATTGGTGTCAATCCGTTTCTCTACAGTCGAATCAAGCAGCTCCAGTCTGTCCTTAAAGGAGGAGTTCACCCCAAAAAATATTTATTTTCAATCAATTGCACACCCCAATGAAGCCTTGAATTCATGGATTTGTTTTTGTTTTTGTGGCATTCCTAAGCCAATAATTTGATGACTGTGTATTTCCGGTTGGAGACACAAATAGTCTCCTTTGTGTCTTCTACCGGATACATTAGCCGGTAGGAGACAGGAATCAAATTATTAGCTTAGGAATTCAAGGCTTCATGGGGTGTGCAATTGATAGAAAATAAGTAATTGTTTTGGGTGAACTACTCCTTTAATGTATGTTGAGTGATGTCTGTCTGTCACAAGGACAAACAGAGAGACTAGAGAATAGTCGTCTCCATTATAGGACAAGTTGAAAATAACTTTATATGGGGGCACGGTGGCGCAGTCGGTAGCGCTGTCGCCTCACAGCTAGAAGGTCCTGGGTTCGATTCCCGCCGGGGGTGTGTCCTCTCCTCCGCATCATCAGTACCCTTATTGTAGTTTTTTTCCTGTTCCAGGAAGTAGTCATGCCCCGAGTATGTAATGGTTTAAAAAAACCATTACATACTTTGGACATGACTAATTCCTGGAACCTTTTTTCCGTTCCAGGAAGTAGTCATGCCCAGAGTATGTAATGGTTTAAAAAAACCATTACATACTCTGGACATGACTAATTCCTGGAACTGAAAAAAAACTATAATACTCTGGGCATGACTAATTCCTGGAACTGAAAAAAAACTATAATACTCTGGGCATGACTAATTCCTGGAGTATGTAATGGTTTAAAAAAAACCATTACATACTCTGGACATGACTAATTCCTGGAACTGAAAAAAAACTATAATACTCTGGGCATGACTAATTCCTGGAACCTTCTTCCGTTCCAGGAATTAGTCATGCCCAGAGTATGTAATGGGGGCATGACTAATTCCTGGAACTTTTTTTTCAGTTCCAGGAATTAGTCATGCCCAGATTATGTATAGGTTTCAAAAAACCATAACATACTCTGGACATGACTAATTCCTGGAACTGGAAAAAAACCCTATAATACTCGGGGCATGACTAATTCCTGGAACCTTTTTTCCGTTCCAGGAATTAGTCATGTCCAGAGTATGTAATGGTTTTTCCATTACATACTCTGGACATGACTAATTCCTGGAACTGGAAAAAAGTTCCAGGAATTAGTCATGCCCCGAGTATGTAATGGTTTCAAAAAACCATTACATACTCTGGACATGACTAATTCCTGGAACTGAAAAAAAACTATAATACTCTGGGCATGACTAATTCCTGGAACTGGAAAAAAAATCCAGGAATTAGTCATGCCCAGAGTATGTAATGGTTTTAAAAAACCATTACATACTCTGGACATGACTAATTCCTGGAACCTTCTTCCGTTCCAGGAATTAGTCATGCCCAGAGTATGTAATGGTTTCAAAAAACCATTACATACTCTGGACATGACTAATTCCTGGAACCTTCTTCCGTTCCAGGAATTAGTCATGCCCAGAGTATGTAATGGTTTCAAAAAACCATTACATACTCTGGACATGACTAATTCCTGGAACTGAAAAAAAACTATAATACTCTGGGCATGACTAATTCCTGGAACTGAAAAAAATTCCAGGAATTAGTCATGCCCAGAGTATGTAATGGTTTAAAAAAAAACATTACATACTCTGGACATGACTAATTCCTGGAACCTTCTTCCGTTCCAGGAATTAGTCATGCCCAGAGTATGTAATGGTTTCAAAAAACCATTACATACTCTGGGCATGACTAATTCCTGGAACCTTCTTCCGTTCCAGGAATTAGTCATGCCCAGAGTATGTAATGGTTTCAAAAAACCATTACATACTCTGGACATGACTAATTCCTGGAACTGAAAAAAAACTATAATACTCTGGGCATGACTAATTCCTGGAACTGAAAAAAAATTCCAGGAATTAGTCATGCCCAGAGTATGCAATGGTTTAAAAAAACCATTACATACTCTGGACATGACTAATTCCTGGAACCTTCTTCCGTTCCAGGAATTAGTCATGCCCAGAGTATGTAATGGTTTCAAAAAACCATTACATACTCTGGACATGACTAATTCCTGGAACCTTCTTCCGTTCCAGGAATTAGTCATGCCCAGAGTATGTAATGGTTTCAAAAAACCATTACATACTTTGGACATGACTAATTCCTGGAACTGAAAAAAAAACTATAATACTCTGGGCATGACTAATTCCTGGAACCTTCTTCCGTTCCAGGAATTAGTCATGCCCAGAGTATGTAATGGTTTCAAAAAACCATTACATACTCTGGACATGACTAATTCCTGGAACTGAAAAAAAACTATAATACTCTGGGCATGACTAATTCCTGGAACTGAAAAAAAATTCCAGGAATTAGTCATGCCCAGAGTATGTAATGGTTTAAAAAAACCATTACATACTCTGGACATGACTAATTCCTGGAACCTTCTTCCGTTCCAGGAATTAGTCATGCCCAGAGTATGTAATGGTTTCAAAAAACCATTACATACTCTGGACATGACTAATTCCTGGAACTGAAAAAAAAACTATAATACTCTGGGCATGACTAATTCCTGGAACCTTCTTCCGTTCCAGGAATTAGTCATGCCCAGAGTATGTAATGGTCTCAAAAATCCATTACATACTCTGGACATGACTAATTCCTGGAACTGGAAAAAAGTTCCTGGAACTTTTATTCAGTTCCAGGAATTAGTCATGTCCAGAGTTTGTAATGTTTTTTTGAAACCATTACATAATCTGGGCATGACTAATTCCTGGAACTTTTATTTAGTTCCATGAATTAGTCATGTCCAGAGTATGGAATTGTTTTTTTGAAACCATGACATACTCTGGGCATGACTAATTCCTGGAACTTTTATTCAGTTCCAGGAATAAGTCATGTAATGGTTTAACCATTACATACTCTGGACATGGACTAATTCATGGAACTTTTATTCAGTTCCAGAAATTAGTCATGTCCAGAGTATGTAATGTTTTTTTTTAAACCATTACATACTCTGGGCATGATTAATTCCTGGAACTGGAAAAAAAACTCTAATACTCGGGGCATGACTAATTCCTGGAACTTTTATTCATTTCCAGGAACTAGTCATGTCCAGAGTATGTCATGTCTTTTTTTTAAAAACCATTACATACTCTGGGCATGACTAATTCCTGGAACTTTTTTTCAGTTCCAGGAATTAGTCATACCCCGAGTATTATGTTTTTTTTCCCAGTTCCAGGAATTAGTCATGTCCAGAGTATGTAATGGTTTTTTGAAACCATTACATACTCTGGGCATGACTAATTCCTGGAACTTTTTTTCAGTTCCAGGAATTAGTCATACCCCGAGTATTATGTTTTTTTCCCAGTTCCAGGAATTAGTCATGTCCAGAGTATGTAATGGTTTTTTGAAACCATTACATACTCTGATCATGACTAATTCCTGGAACGGAAAAAAGGTTCCAGGAATTAGTGATGCCCTGAGTATTATAGTTTTTTCCAGTTCCAGGAATTAGTCATGTCCAGAGTATGTGTTTTTTTTAAACCATTTCATACTCTGGGCATGACTAATTCCTGGAACTTTTTTCCAGTTCCAGGAGTTGGTCATGTCCAGAGTATGTAATGTTTTTTTTAAACCATTACATACTCTGGGCATGACTAATTCCTGGAACTTTTTTTCAGTTCGAGGAATTAGTCATGCCCCGAGTATTATAGTTTTTTTCCAGTTCCAGGAATTAGTCATGTCCAGAGTGTGTAATGGTTTTTTGAAACCATTACATACTCTGGGCATGACTAATTCCTGGAACTTTTTTACAGTTCCAGGAATTAGTCATGCCCGAGTATTATGGTTTTTTCCCAGTTCCATGAATTAGTCATGTCCAGAGTATGTATTGTTTTTTTGAAACCATTACATACTCTGGGCATGACTAATTCCTGGAACTTTTTTTCAGTTCGAGGAATTAGTCATGCCCCGAGTATTATAGTTTTTTTCCAGTTCCAGGAATTAGTCATGTCCAGAGTGTGTAATGGTTTTTTGAAACCATTACATACTCTGGGCATGACGATGGATGTCATTGTCAACTGGACACCGGGCTGAGTGGTGAATCGATGGCTTTCAGGACCATGAGCACTGAACGGTAGAACGGAATTTCTGTCAAGAAAAGCTCCCTTTTTAGACTCAGCTAGCCTTCATCTTTTAGCCAGTTCACTTGATCTTTGTTGCTTTGACTATGCAATCTGTTCTTGGTATGGTGGTCTGACCAAAGCTTTAAAGGAGAAACTGCAGGTCTCCCAAAACAAACTTGTACGACTTCAGAACAAAACGTTTTTTTTCCTATCGATTAGTCACCCCATGGAGACTTGAATTCATGGATATTTGCTTGTTTTTGTTGCATTCCTAAGCCAATAATTTGATGACCAGTGGACTGGTAGGCAGCGGTTCCGATAGGAGACACAAAGGAGACTATTTGTGTCTCCTACCGGAACCGCTGCCGGTCATCAAATTATTGGCTCTACGGGGGGCACGGTGGCGCAGTCGGTAGCGCTGTCGCCTCACAGCTAGAAGGTCCTGGGTTCAATTCCCGCCGGGGACGCTGTGGGCGCTGGGGGCGTGTTCTCTCCTCCGCGTCATCAGTTCCCATGCCCTAGGTGGGGTTGGTGAAAGGGCCTTTCTGTGTGGAGTTTGCATGTTCTCCCCGTGTCTCCTAGGGTAGTTAATACCCTCACAAAAACATGCAGTAATCCTGGTCACTATACTGCCTCCCCCTGGTCAGCCAGGGCGCCTGATGGAGGGGAAAGGAACTGGTTGGAATAACGTGTTCCTTCCACGCGCTACGTCTAACCAGGGAACCTCCCCCTGTCAGGTGATAAGAAGCGGCCTGCTTGCTCCTCATGCATTGAAGGAGGCATGAGCTTCAGCTTGGGCTCTCCCTAGGCTGGCAGAGGGAGAGTAGCGCCCAGGATTACATAGGCAATTGGCACTGGGTGAAAAAATATGGGTTACAAAATCGTGGGATAAAAATTTAAAAAAAAAAAAAAAAAAATTATTGGCTCTATAGCTAAAATCTAAAATGACATAGATGCTTACCCTCTGGAGAAATATCTGCCAGGCTTCCAACAATATGTGAAGTGTGCTACGAGGAAAAGCAACATACTGGACAAGTGCTTTGGTAACATCAAGGACGCCTATACAGCCAGAGCTATGGCTCCACTAGCCACCTCTGACCATAAGGCTGTCCATCTCACCCCCACATATAGATCTGTGTTTAAATCTAGCAAACCAGTCACCAAGACTATACATATGTGGTCTGGTGATGCGGTGGAGGAGCTGAAGGGCTGCTTTTTATGCACAGACTGGGATGTCTTCTTTCACCATGCAGATGTCAACATAGCCAGAGACAATAACCGCTTACATCACCTTCTGTGTGGATTCAATAATACCCCAGAAAACTTTTACAAAATATCCAAACAATAAACCCTATATCACAAAGGGAATCCAGGACTGCATTCGGAGAAAGAAGACAGCCTTCAGGATGGGGGACACAGCAGCTATGAAGGCTGCAGAAAGTGAACTTAGTCTGCAGCTGAGGGAATCCAGAAGGCAGCATAAAGAGCGTGCAGAGCAGGAGTTAGCCAGCTCCAATATCAAGAGATTTGATTTTAGCTCGGCCTTCAACACAATCCATCCAGATATTCTTCTCCGTAAATTAGCTGATCTGAAGGTGAATCCGTTTTTAATTAAGTGGTATTTTTCCTTTTTATCTAATAGGCCACAACAGGTGAGATTTAACTCGGCACTCTCTGATAAGGCAGTGAGTAGTACAGGGGCCCCTCAGGGGACAGTTAGCTCGTCCCTTTTGTTTACTTTATACACAAATGATTGTGTCAGCTCACAACCCAATCAGTATGTATTTAAGTTCTCTGATGACACTGTTATCCTCAGTCTACTCACAAGTGAATGTGACATCAGTAGCCATACAACTGGAGTGGACAGGTTTGTAGGATGGTGTGATGAACACCACTTACAAATTAATGTAAGGAAAACTGAGGAGATTGTGGTGGATCCATAGGAGACCACACCATGATCACCATTCATGGTCATGACATCAAACAGGTCACCTCCTATAAATATCTAGGAGTACAGATCGATTGTGAAATGAGCTGGCACACTCATGTGACAAGTGTATGTGCAAAAATACACCAGCGCCTTCATTTTCTCCGTAGGCTTAGACTCTTTGGTGTATGTAGAAACATAATGCTGATCTTTTATAGAGCTAGTATAGAGTCTGTTGTCAGATATGGTATCACCAGTTGGTTCGGAAACCTGACGGTAAAGTATAAATCTGAGATCCTTAGATTAGTCAAAATGGCAGGGAAGATTATGGGTATGTCCACACCCCCCAGGTCATTTTTGAGCAGTCCACCATTGGGCTGGCTAAGAAGATTGTGTCTGACTTCTCTCATGTCCTACACACTGAGTATAGGTTACTGCCGTCAGGTAGGAGGTACAGGACCCATGCGTTCAACTACAATAGGTACAAGTACTCCTTTGTCCCTATGTCAATTACACTCCTCAAATGATGTCCTTGCGGTGGGCAGACGGCAGGGCAGAAGGTTTTGAGGTGTGCTAAGGTGTTGGTCTTATTGCACTATATGCTGAATGAGGTGGCTATTATTATTTACTATTATTATGGAGGGTGATGACTAGGAAAACGGACTGTACATGTCACTGTGTGTTTATGTTTTGTTTTGTCTTTGTCCTGTACTGTATGTTATTGTGTATGCTGCTGGTCTGTGTGTCCAAGACAAATTTCTCCCACAGGAGACAAAATAAAGTAACCTTGAACCTTGGATTAACAAAAATCATCCTTAACCCTTAAATTTAAAATTATTTATGTGGAGTTAAAATCATTGTTATCCTGTCCTGGCATTTGACCTTTGTGCCCTCAAAAGGTGGTGACAACCAAACAACTCCATGTGATCTACTGGACAAGACATTTCAACATGAAGTGGAGGGTCAAATTTAACCACTTCTGTATCTGAGTCATACTCTACTTCTCTTTGTGTTGGCAACAGTTTCCTCCCATACAGTGGGAACAAATATGAGATCGTTTTATAATCTGTACTCTACAATATTGTATGACAGGGGTCTTGAACAGGGAGACTCAAAGTTACTACATTTATTTAATGTATGTTATTTACAGGGCCACACAGGGATGTCCCTATGCATAAAAATGTCAATCAAATTGCATGAATTGAAACAAAAGGTGATTCATTCATAATATGATTTTGTTTGTTAGGGTCATTCCTACCATTATGTGCCATTTCAGCCTAGTACAAATAAATAAAAACAGGACACAGGACATAATTATATCACATTTATAGCACTTTTTTTTTTTTTACCAATCCCATCCCTGCAAAAATAATATGCATTTTATTTGTAGATTTCATTGAATTGTGATTGAAAAAACACTCCTGTTATTGTCCACTCTGGTATGTTTTGCACCATAACAGGGTGGACTGATAACAGGGTGGACAAGAAATAACAGGGTGGACATCAAACAAATAAGCAAAAAAGTAAAAATAACTACAACAAAAATGTTAATTAAATGCAATAATAATATTGTAGTATAATATTAGAAAATTATTATAAACATCAATCTGAACAAAGAATTCAAAGATCCTTTCCATTAATAATTATTCTGACCCACCTTGTGAACAATAACAGGAGGGGGGGTCATGTTGAATAGAAAATAAGATCCATACACAAGATCAAACAAAATACCATCAAAAGAAACTATTAATGTTTATTCAATCATGTTGATAATGTCAGATTATGATATCCCTCTGCTTAAGTATCCTTGTCATTGTCATCCTGGATTAGACTGAATGATCATTATGTCTTAAACTAAAGTCATTCCCTCTGTATGAGTCCTCATGTGTCTTTTTAGATTCATTTTCTGAGCAAATCCTTTACCACAAACTGTACAAGAAAAGGGCTTTTCACCTGTATGAGTCATCATGTGTTTTTTTAGGTCACTTGTCAGAGCAGAGCCTTTACCACAAACTGAACAAGTATAGGGCTTTTCACCTGTATGAGTCCTCATGTGTTTTTTTAGATCACCCATTTCAGCAAAGCCTTTACCACAAACTGAACAAGTATAGGGCTTTTCACCTGTATGAGTCCTCATGTGTGTTTTTAGATGACTCTTGCGAGCAAAGCCTTTACCACATACTGTACAAGAAAAGGTCTTTTCACCTGTATGAGTCATCATGTGTCTTTTTAGAACACCATTTTGAGCAAAGCCTTTACCACATACTGTACAAGCAAAGGTCTTTTCCCCTGTATGAGTCATCATGTGTCTTTTTAGATCACCCTTTTGAGCAAAGCCTTTACCACATACTGTACAAGCAAAGGGTTTTTCACCTGCATGAGTCATCATGTGTTGTTTTAGAACACCCTTGCGAGCACAGCCTTTACCACAAACTGTACAAGCAAAGGGTGTTTCCCCTGTGTGAATCATTGTGTGACTCTTCAGATTTACCTTTGTATTAAACATTTTGCCACATTCTGTACAACTAAAACTTTTCTTCCCTGTGAGACTCGTCATGGAGTGAGTTTGTTTAGATGATTTCAGGTCCTGGGACAGCTTGCGCTGTTCTCTCACATTCTGTGTCTTGTGTGATTTCAGTGTGTTTAACGCTGACTGATCTCCTCTAGTCTCCTCCCACTCATCACTGTCTTCAGTGTCTGATTCAGAACAGTGTGAAGAGAGGAGCTGGTCATCACTAGTTGGTTGTGATGTTCCAGAGTCCTCTACATCAGCTTGTGTTTTCATGTGTTCAGTTGAGGTGCTGGCTACAGGCTCTCTCTCTCTGTTTTCATCATCATCTTCACTTTTCACTGTTAGTAAGGTCAACATTGACCCACCAGCCTCTTCTGGTCTTTCTTTTTCTGGTCGTAGCTCCTCCTGTTCTTCTTTAATCTGTGGAGGTTCTGGTTCCTCCTGGACCAGATTGGGGCTCCGCTCCTCTTCAGGTGAAACCTCCTCTTTACACACAGGTACATGCAGGAAGTCTAGGAAAAATATTCGATGAGACTCTATAAAAGTTTTGAATCTTGTACCTCCACAGCAGTACCTCAGTGACCAGTTTTGGCTGGAACCAACAAGTACCAACAAGATTGCTCTTTGCACATATCTTCCAACATTTAAATTTGATGGTATGTGACTACGCTCTGTGCTGTAAATAGTGGCCGTTGTTTGTTTGCATTGCAGCTCTCATAGAAGATGCGAGACAAGCTGAATGAAAGGTTAATGAGAGGCAGTCCCTATTATTTTGAAAGTAATTACTGGTAAATGTTACATCAGTGAGTCTTCTGCAGCTGGTTAGTTAATACTGAAGTAGAGTTAATGGCACAGCTTCAGTGAATCCATTAATACCTTTACAACAGAACCATCGTCCTATTCATGGTACATTTAGATAGATGCAGGGGTCCATGCATCGATGTAGTCACATTGTTAACGCTTAAATCGATCACCTGATTCATATCAGACTTTACACCCTCAGTACCGGCCCACTTTCACCAATACAATAAATAAAGAGAGAGTGCTTCATATATTTCACTGTGGGCTATTAATGACCATTTCCATTACTTGCCTGGTGCTGGGGATCCATGTTGGGAACAGGTGACGGCCGCCTAATGGTTGTGGTAATGCCCCTTTTCTGTGGTGTTTGCTATTGTTTAATTTGTTTTGTTTATTTTGCTTTGGTTTGCTGTGATCTATTGGAGTGCGGCCCTGGGCCGCTCACCCTGCCCATCTTCCCCCTTCCCCCAGCACTGGCCCATATATGCCCAGTATATTTTAGTGTTAACCCACTGTTGTTATTACTCATCCCATTGGATGCATTCTCTTTTTATTGATAATGATATTGATGAGACCCTATGAATGAAATAACCTGTTAATTAAATAAAACCTTTTTGTACTTTTGTTAAAACACGCCTTGCTTCTTATATTGTACACAAACTGTGTGATGGCAGTTACATGTCACAGCCAAATGTATCCTTGTCGTACGACGGGGTCGTGCGCCGAAAATTTCAAGCTCAGAATGTGTCGCATCCCTGAGACCTTGTGAGCTTGTATATCTGCTATTTTCGACACACGACCCGCTGTACGGCGAAGTATAACTCGAGCTTAAAGGACTGGGGATCTGTTCTCACATTATTGCTTTTCTAGAGCAAATATGTCGTCAATCTGCGATTTTTTGGGGCGACGATGTATTACATATTGGCCAATAGGAATATTTTGGCATATCGTCCAACCTTAATAGCTATTCTGTACAACTTTACTACAGGTTTAAACTACCAGTAAATAAAACAGTATATACCTATCCCATACAAGCAGATACTACAGGTTGTAAAGCAAATAAAACAGTATATACCTATCCCGTACAACTTTACTACAGGTTGTAAAGTAAATAAAACATTATATACCTATCCTATACAACTTTACAACAGGTTGCATCGTATCATCAAACAGTCCACGTCCCTCATCCGTCTCTCGCTGTTCCTCTGGAAATGTTGAAGATGGTTGGGGGGCAATCTCTCTAGGTACTGTAGACCTCTCCCTGTGGTGCGCTGTGGAAATAACCAGTAGAAAGAACTTTTACCTTACATATACCATGTAATCAAATCAAACTATAGATGTTTACCATGTTCTGTTCAGTTGAAAGGTGCAGTCACTAGGTATGCTAAGTGCTAGAATAATTGCCTCCATCCTGCCTTGTGATGCGTTGTGAGCTTGTAGATCAACTAATTTAGGTATTTAAAAAAAAAAATGTGATTTGTGATTCGGAATTAATGGCGGCTAGTTTTCACTTTTCACTGCTAGTAATGTCATGTTGACCCACCAGCCTCTTCTGGTCTTTCAAGTAACTCCTCCTGTTCTTCTTTAATCTGTGGAGGTTCTGGTTCCTCCTGAACCAGATTGGGGCTCCGCTCCTCTTCAAGTGAAATCTCCTCTTTACACACAAGTACATGCAGGAAGTCTAGGAAAAAGATACAATGAGACTCTGTAAAAGGTTTGACCTCCACTGCAGTACCTCAGTGACCAGTTGTGGCTGGAAAAAGTATCAACAAGATTACTCTTTGCCCACATCTTGCAAATATTTGTATTTGATGGTTGTACAAACTCTTGTTTTATTGTTTTATTGGATCCTATTTTGTCTCATCTGTTTATGAAATTAGGTAGCTGATATATTGCACTTTTACTTTAGCGCTAGGTATTTGTTGCTTGTTTTAGAAGAGAATGCACTTAATGCTTCTGGTGATTAGTAGTTTCGTTCCCTGAATGCACTTATTGTAAATCGCTTTGGATAAAAGCGTCTGCTAAATGACTGTAATGTAATGTAATAGTGCACTGACTGCAATCTGTACTGCAAATAGTGGCCGTTGTTTGTTTACATTGCAGCTCTCATAGAAGATGCGAGACAAGCTGAATGAGAGGTGAATGAGAGGCAGTCCCTATTATCTTTAAAGTAAATACTTGTAAATGTTAGATCAGTGAGTCTTCTGCAGCTGGTTAGTTAATACTGAAGTAGAATTAACTGCACAGCTTCAGTGAACCCATTCATACTTTTACAACCGAACCATCGTCATTCATGGTAAATTTAAAAGATGCAGGGGTCAAAGCATCGATGTAGTCGCATTGTTAATGCTTAAATCGAAAAAATCTTTACACCGTAAGTACCGGCCGACTTTCACCAATAAAATAAATCAAGAGAAAGTGCTTAAAACTTACTGAGATCCATGTGGTCTTCAGGTTCCTGTTTAAGGTGGTCTTCAGGTTCCTGTTTAAGGTGGTCTTCAGGTTCCTGTTTAATAGAAACAGTCCTGGCTGGAGAACTGATCTTCACCTGCAGACTGGACTCCACACACTGGTCTGGAATGAAGGAATACAATATGCACTTTAATAATAAGGACTTTGATGTGATATAAATAAGGACTTTCATAATTAGGACTATTATGTCACATGAATAAGGACTAGACTCTATATATAGAGACTATATATATTATGATATTAAACTTTATAAGTAGGTATAAAAAATATTGTTGCTGTGAGGTGGAAATCTATTATGTCCAAACTGTAACTTTTCAGGATTCAAATTCAGAAATAGCAGATTTGGCTACTTTTGTGTGACACTGTAGTATGACGAATTATGGCATTAATTTACCCCCCAAAAAAATTAAACATGGAGATACAAGGTTTCTGCCCGACAGCAACGATATGCAAAAAAGGAAACACAGCTGCTATAATAGAACAGTGAGAATCATGTAGATCTCAGGATTCACATGGGAACGGTGTCTCTGACTTCATGTGACCACATGGATTAAGATTCTTCATCGTGGAGACAGATTTACATCAATTGGATTCCATTACTCTGTGTGTGTGTGTGTGTGTGTGTGTGTGTGTGTGTGTGTGTGTGTGTGTGTGTGTGTGTTTGCGTGCGTGCGTGCATGTGTCACAGTCACAGCAGTGGGACGAGGAGTTAATCTCAGTCATCAAAACAGAGCCTACTGGCTGGTCTATTGATCTACAAGCAATGATCCCCAAAAACAGATCTACAACCTAACAACACCTCACCATGCAAACGCTGTGTCATACCTGCAGTGTGTAGTTTGATGCTGTGTGTGTAACAGACATACCTGCAGTGTGTAGATCGATGTCCATATCAAAATCAATGTCCAGCAGTTTGTTTTGTTTCTCCAGCAGAGTTTCTAGTGTCTCTATCTCTCTCTGGAAGAGGTTGCACATGAACTCTGCAGCCGCACTGAGGCGCTCCAACACAAACACTCTGACAAGCTTCACACAACAAACATCAGCACCACGCTGCTGTTTGTCCAAAACACACAATATATCCTCTCCCACCGACGTCATATTTTCATTTATCTTCAGCCGTACAGACTCCATTGTTTTTACCTCCTTTGTGACACCGAGATCACAACACGCACTTGCTTCCGGGTCTACGTGTTTCACACATGCGCATTGAAGGATCCAGGCACTGTTGCCTTCTCAGCGAACGGCCTTTTTGCGTGTGGTTGAAGGCAAGAGGGCGGAGGCCGGGTGGGGAGAGAGCCTGGCGACGCGAGCTATGTTAGTGCACTGAGTGTCAGTCGGGGCAAACGCAATCCCCACAACATCATTTCTGTGCCTAACGGTACATAACTCGGACGGCGCTCCGTCATGGTCCAAAACTATACTTTATCGACGAAAATAGGTAGTCTGCGGTTGTGTGAAATGGTATTGTCCTAAGCGGGAGTCGAACCCAGACCCTCAGTGGTAATGGATTTAGAGTACAATGATTAACGAGGTGAGCCACTGCGGCTGGTACCGA
Source organism: Gymnoscopelus braueri (assembly GCF_963280865.1). NCBI lineage: Eukaryota > Metazoa > Chordata > Actinopteri > Myctophiformes > Myctophidae > Gymnoscopelus > Gymnoscopelus braueri. Next base: position 46,591,697 of record NC_137616.1, on the reverse strand, counting down.
AATTTGGTATTTGGGCTGTATTAGAATGTGATGTCCTAACTCTTCTATTGTAGATGAAAGAAGTCCCCGCCCGCGCCCCAACCGCATACAAAATGGCTGTTCGCGTCTGTCCTCTGGCTCCCTCACTGTGAGTTGTGTGTTTGATCTGAACTGAAGTTCAAGCTTTTATTGTCTCACATGGGGCTGCTATGGGGGCGGAGCTTGACACACACACACACACACACACACACACACACACACACACACACACACACACACACACACACACACAGACAGTCCTAACAGAACAAACCAGTCTAGTCCCAGTCCCCTACCCCCCCTGCCCCCCCCTTTCTCTTTCTTCTCTTGTACATATGTTTCACTCTTCATACCAGTAACCTGTAAACTGATTGTATGACATTCTGTATAGTAGTGTGTATATCTGTCTGTCTCTTATATGTCATCATGATTTGTGTGCATGGGAATCTCATCTTAAACAAGCTCAGTGCTTAATGAGTCTTCCAGTTTAGTAGACCTTGTATTGTGAATTTGTACTGATGTTCTCCATGTCTTACTAAATAAAGTACATCAATCAATCAACCCCCCCCCCCCACACACACACACACACACACACACACACACACACACACACACACACACACACACACACACACACATTAAATTCCTTATTGTCTTATTTGCATTTTAAATGTGGCTGGCCGGCCCACTTGGCACAGCACAGATAATCTACACACACTTCAGGTGTGTCAATGTCTCCAAGTATCCCCCAATTTACACAATTCTAGTATCTAGACTTGGTTGTCGTTGATCTACATGTGATTCTCAAACTCTCAAGACAAGATGTTTATCTCTGGAACCCAAATCTAAGGATTTTTTTGTTCATAGGAATGATTCAGTCCAATATTGTCATAATACCTTACTGTCTATGTACTGTAGGTATGGAGATCACAGTGAAATTATGATCAGATAAAAAATAGTTCTCTCGTTGTATTTATTTGAATATATTATAATGATGAAGATTAGCCCCCTGGAACACTGCCAAGGACCCTTAGGGCCCCAAACCTTACATTGAGATCCACTGATTTGGCAGATTAAGGACTAGAGACACAATGATTGATATACTGATGTCTGTTTTGTGCATCTCATGTGTTTGGTAGTTGAAGAAACTCAACATTTAAAATAACTGAAACAATGTCATTCATTAGTAAACACTCCCCCACTCTGTTTGCAGTGCAAAGGGCCTTGATAAGCCACATCCTGAAAAAGATAGGAGAATAGATATTTAAAAAGTATTTTAAGCAGTATCGTCTCAACACCCTAAAGAGTCTCCAAATCTATGTCTGCAGATTTTCTCTCTAATTTAAAAAACTAAAAAATATCATTGGATCCTTTAGTTTAGGGTGTTTCAGGGGGACCCCAGCAAAATATGCTAACCACATGAACCCTGACAACCCTATTCTGGGCATGTCATAATAGGCAAACATTCACAGAAAATGGGCAACCTACAAACTCACAGTGTATTGCAATTCAACACTTGTGAGCTTTTACATCAGCTAATTTGGTCAAATATTTGGTTAGGGGGTGGGGGTGGGGTCAACAGTGCTTCATATAGCATCAAAATCATGACTATTTTAACCTGTTTTATACTAAGGATATTTGAAAATAGTGTGGTACATTGTGAGCTTGTAGATCAACTATTTACCCAAAAAATCTGAACATGTGTTTAGATTTGGGAATAATCTTGAAGAATGTTAACAACACAGATCACTTTATTTTATTCACACACCAGAGTAGACTAACCTTTTTTATCATCTAAACTGAACATTATATTACACAAAATAATTTGATCACTTTGGAAATTAAACATTAACATCTTGAGTTTTGCTTTCTTTGGCGAAGGCAACTGTTATCAATCATTGGCCGGCCTGAAGAGCGCCCCACCAATCGCCTTCCCGGAATGGCACACCTGAATTTACATACATTCACTTCATCCACACCATCTCACCTCCGGCACACACACCCTTCCACACTAGGACAAACTCATAATAATAAACTATAACCCCATATACGACCACAGTCGTAACAACAACACAGTCAGCATGTGTATGAAGACATTGGGCCTCATGCAGCAAGTAGTTGTTCTCAAACATTTTCATGTCAAGGACCCCCAAATTGACATGCATTTGGCTGCAGACCCCCATAATCTTGAAGAATGTTGACAACACAGAGATCATCACTTTATTTTATTCACACACCAGAGTAGACTAACATTTTGTATCATCTAAACTCACTATTATAATGCAAAACATCATTTGATCACTTTGGGAATTAACCATTAACATCTTGAGGCTTGCTTTCTTTGGCGAAGACAAAACAGTCAGCATGTTGATGAAGACATTGAAACTTGTGTCTATGTAAATATCTCTGATGATGGCCCATCAACATTATCATCATCAAGGTGTCTTTTGTTATGAGCCTTTCACATTGAAATGGTCCTGACTGCAGTTAACTGGAGGAGAGCTGGGAGGAGGAGTTTCTCCACTACAAGACAAAAGTGAGGTGTTACTGTTTATACTCCCACATTAACACACTGTATAGTTTATTACAAATGCACTATATGCGCAGAAGGACTACTTTCAGTGAGACTCATTATGCCAAGATGTACCACTGGGAGACACAGGAGGTCATTCCTACATGTGGCCATTAAACTTGACAACGCTTATAGGCATTTAATCGACTGGATTGTACACATTATATTTAACCGGGGCACTTAGGCCCAGAACAGAATACCAGGCTACGCCACTCTGTGATTTTCAATCAGAGAATACCACAAAATGCACAGTACAGTGTCTTTTGTTATGAGCCTTTCACATTGAAATAGCCCTGACTGCAGTTATCTGGAGGAGAGCCGAGAGGAGGTGGGAGGAGGTGTTTGTCCACTCCAAGACACAGGGGAGGTGTTACTGTTTATACTGGATGAGAGATGGGAGGAGGTGGGAGGAAGTGTTTCTCCACTCACAGACACAGGGGAGGTGTTACTGTATAGTCCCACATCAACACACTGTCTAGTTTTTTATTTATTTTATTTTTTACAAATGCACTATAGCCTATGCGCAGAAGGTCTACGTTCAGTGAGACTCATTACACCAAAATGTACCACTGGGAGCCACAGGAAGTCATTCCTACATGCGGCATTTCAGGGCAGGTGCTTTAATATCATAATAATTCAAGCAAAAATACTTAACCACATGGACCCTAGATTCATATATTCACAGAAAATAGCCAAACTAGCACCCGTAACACGGTGTGTTCTACTGTGATAGAACAGACCACTAGGACATTGGTTCGCAAACATTTTCAGCTGAGACCCAAAAGATACACATGGTGTCTCAGACGTAGGCCTACGAAAAATCCATTATGAACAAACTATTTTAAACACTATTTAATAGTGAACATTGAAAATATCTACAAGCTTACAATGCGTCGCATCAAGTTTTTCTCTTTCTTTTGCCTATTATTTCTACAATTGCTACACATTTCTGCAGAACTTGTGGATATCCTTGTAATTCTGGGCATAAACAAAAGTTGAATATTTGAATGATATAGCACACATAGAGGAACGGTTAGTGGTGGAACCTTTATTAAACAACACAAACTTTTTTTCCCCCAAGGGATAAAAGGGGATCTGAGTCTATAAAACACCTATATACACATATAGACATGTAATCAAACTAAGTGATGATGTACACTGTCTCCCTGGCATTTACCATATTATGTACTATGATATTGTAACAATCTAAACAACTCACTTGTCAACACACAGTGAACAGCTACACAAACCCAGCAGATTGTCAGCACTTTACTGCACCATTATATACTGCATAATATGAATGCATGACTTGTTAAATCCTGACAAATGTGGACAGACACAGTGATGCTCATATTGCACTACCTACCAGTAACTGAGTAAGTAAATGAGCTGGAGGGAATAATGCTATGAAGATAAATACATTTAAAAAAGAAGGCATTCCATCATGTCATCAAGGCATTCCATCAAAAAAAAATATTAATGTTTATTTTATTCAATCATGTTGATATTGTCAGATTATGATATTCATCTGCTTAAGTATCCTTGTCATCCTGGATTAGACTGAATGATCATATGTCTTAAACTAAAGGCATTCCCCCTGTATGAGTCCTCATGTGTCTTTTTAGATTACCCATTTCAGTAAAGCCTTTACCATGAACTGCAAAAGAATAGGGCTTTAGCCTGTATGAGTCCTCATGTGTGTTTTTAGATTAATTTTCTGAGCAAATCCTTTACCACAAACTGTACAAGAAAAGGGCTTTTCACCTGTATGAGTCATCATGTGTTTTTTTAGTTCACTTTTCAGAGCAGAGCCTTTACCACATACTGTACAAGAAAAGGGCTTTTCGCCTGTATGAGTCATCATGTGTTGTTTTAGATAACCCTTGCGAGCACAGCCTTTACCACATACTGTACAAGAAAAGGGCTTTTCACCTGTATGAGTCATCATGTGTAATTTTAGCACACCACTTTGACTACATCCTTTGCCACAAACTGTACAAGTATAGGGCTTTTCGCCTGTATGAGTCCTCATGTGTCTTTTTAGATCACGCTTTTGAGCACAGCCTTTACCACATACTGTACAAGAAAAGGGCTTTTCGTCTGTATGAGTCATCATGTGTTGTTTTAGATAATCCTTGCGAGCAAAGCCTTTACCACATACTGTACACAAAAAGGGCTTTTCGCCTGTATGAGTCACCATGTGTGTTTTTAGATCACCCTTGTGAGCATAGCCTTCACCACAAACTGTACAAGCAAAGAGTGTTTCCCCTGTGTGAATCATTGTGTGACTCTTCAGATTTCCCTTTGTATTAAACATTTTGCCACATGCTGTACAACTAAAACTTTTCTTCCCTGTGAGACTCTTCATGGAGTGAGTTTGTTTCGATGATTTCAGGGATTCCTGGGACAGCTTGCATTGTTCTCCCACATTTTGTGTCTTGTGTGATTTCAGTGTGTTTAAAGCTGACTTATCTCCCCTAGTCTCCTCCCACTCATCACTGTCTTCAGTGTCTGATTCAGAACAGTGTGAAGAGAGGAGCTGGTCATCACTAGTTGGTTGTGATGTTCCACAGTCCTCTAAATCAGCTTGTGTTTTCATGTGTTCAGTTGAGGTGCTGGCTACAGGCTCTATCTCTCTGTTTTCATCATCATCTTCACTTTTCACTGCTACTAATGTTAACGTTGACCCACCAGCCTCTTCTGGTCTTTCAAGTAGCTCTTTCAAGTAGCTCCTCCTGTTCTTCTTTAATCTATGTTCTGGTTCCTCCTGGACCAGATTGGGGCTCCGCTCCTCTTCAGGTGATATCTCCTCTTTACAAACAGGTATGTGCAGGAAGTCTAGGAAAAAGATACAACAAGACTCTATAAAAGGATTGAATCTTGTAACGCCACTGCATTATCTCAGTGACCAGTTGTGTCAGGAAAAAAGTATCAACAATATTACTCTTTGCCCATATCTTACAAATATTTTATTTGATGGTGCACTGACTGCAATCTGTGCTGCAAATAGTGGCCGTTGTTTGTTTACATTGCAGCTTTCATAGAAGATGCGAGACAAGCTGAATGAGAGGTGAATTTTTTTAAGTAAATACTTGTAAATGTTAGATCAGTGAGTCTTCTGCAGCTGGTTAGTTAATACTGACGTAGAATTAACTGCACAGCTTCAGTGAACCCATTCATACTTTTACAACCGAACCATGGTCCTATTCATAGTACATTTAGATAGATGCAGGGGTCAATGCATTCTCAGTACCGGCCCACTTTCACCAATAAAATAAATGAAGAGAGAGTGCTTAAAACTTACTGAGATCCAGGTGGTCTTCAGGTTCCTGTTTAAGGTGGTCTTCAGTTTCCTGTTTAATAGAAACAGTCCTGGCTGGAGAACTGATCTTCACCTGCAGACTGGACTCCACACACTGGTCTGGAATGAAGGAATACAATACGCACTTTAATAATAAGGACTTTGATGTGACATAAATAAGGACTTTATTAATAAGGACTAGGATGTGGCATGAATAAGGTCACTATATAGAGACTACATACATTTATATTATTAAACTATATAAGTTAATACTAATATTGTTGCTGTGAGGTGGAAACCTATTGTCCAAACTGTTACTTTTCAGATTTCAAATTCAAAAATAGCAGATCAAAAGCTTGTACATCAGCTAATTTGCTACTTGTGTGTGACACTGTAGTATGATGAATTAGGAAATTAATTTACAAAAACATAATATTAAACAGGTTAAAATATGGAGATAAAAGGTTTCTGCCCGACTGCAACGATATGCAAAAAAGGAAACACAGCTGCTGTAATAGAACAGTGAGAATCATGTAGATCTCAGGATTCACATGGGAACGGTGTGGCTCCAATGATGATATCTGACTTCATGTGACCACATGGATTAAGATTCTTGTGGAGACATATTTACATCAATTGGATTCCATAACTCTGTGTGTGTGTGTGTGTGTGTGTCACAGCAGTGGGACGAGGAGTTAATCTCAGTCATCAAAACGGAGCCTACTGGCCGGTGTTTCAATTTGTAACGAGAACAGATCAACTTGAGACCGCGTCTACTGTCGTCCTAGTAACTGCAGATGTTGTCCCACGGTGAAAGAACGCGTAGCTGTCCTCGTCAATGCCTGTTTTTTTTTTCATATCACAATAACAAAACATACCGATCTGATTCTTGTTTGGATGAAGAAACGTCAGACAGACGAACACTCACGTTGCGTTGTGGACGGTTCTCCGTTGGTTTTGTTGTTGTTGAGAAACAGGAAGACAACCACTTCCTGTGTCAGTCTCTCTAACAATAGATTTACACTTTTAATAAATGCAACTATTTGCCTTTGGATTCGGAGTCAACATGTGTAAGGTACAATCACTATTCAGCCCATTCAAAGTGTGCAAACAAACGCATCAATGAATGAATTAATAAATAAATGTTCATTCCCTCCTGGGATTCGAACTCTTCCCAATATCAGCATAATTACACCAGACAGGCGCTTACTCCGGTGCGCCATTCTTCTCACGACAAATGTGTACCGTAAACAACTCATAGAGTATACAACCAGCCATTAAAAAACAAAACAGTCATGTAGTCTAGATGGAAAGGGGGGTCCACGCGCATAGGGTGGATTTTTTGACGCCACCTGTTTTTTCGTAATCCTTGAAGGGTGTATTTTAAGATTCTGCCAGGTAACAGGCTGAAAAAATGTCCCTTGGGGTTCATTTTTAACCCTTTCTTACACAACTCCTACCCAAATTCGAAAATGTAAAACAAAACAGCATAGCTATTCAAATAAACAACCTACAGGGACAAATTAACACATGTTTCCATACAATTAGGACCCAAGGAATTCATTAAAAAAAATGTTATTAAGATTGAAGCACATACAAAAAAATATTATTAAGATTGAAGCACATCTTGACTCTGTTTCGTTTTTTTTCTTCTTAATCCTTGAAGGGTGTATTTTAATATTATGCCAGTAGTAGATGCCCTAGGAGGGGTCCACGCGCGACTGTTTATTCTTTCTTTTTTCTAGTTTTGATTTTTGGCCTCTAATATAGGGATTTTGATGATCCCAAGAAAAAAGTGGTCCAAAGTGTGTTTTTTTCAATGTTTTATTACCCCTATGAGACCTGCGGGATGGCTGCTGGAACGCCGGCGAGACTGTCTTTCGGACACTGTGGAACGCTCAAATTTAACGCAGCCCAAAGATAGAGATACCATTTGATTCCAGACAACCTCTGGTTTCCAATGAGACCAACCGTTTCATGCTACCTTGTCGGGAAGGGGGCTAAATACCTAATGATTCAAAGTTAAGACAACATTTGGTAAGGAAAAAAAGGCCATCACCATTTTCCAAATGGTTCCTTGAGCTGTCACCTCAATATATGTGAATGGAAATGGGTTACATGGATACCTCATGCAGTTTTAGGCAAAAACCATGCAGTTTTTTGCATGCAGTACAAATATGTAATTTCCGCCTATTGTAAAAAGGAGACAACTTTACTGTATCTATAGCTGTATGAGACCACTGTACTGAATCTATAGCTGTATGAGACCACTGTACTGTATCTATAGCTGTATGAGACCACTGTACTGTATCTATAGACCACTGTACTGCATCTACACCACCGTACTGTATCTATTGCTATACGAGACCACTGTACTGTATCTAGAGACCACTGTACTGCATCTCTTGCTATATGAGACTACTTGTTGTTAACTAGTTGTACGAACGCTTGTTTTCTATTGCTGTATTGTTTATTGGATTATTGGATTGTCTATTGGATCTTGTTTAGTCGATACACTTATTTGTTTTAGCTCATGCTCATTTGATTTAGCTATTTTGTCTCATCTGTTTAAGGAAATAGGTAGCTGATATATTGCACTTTTACCTTAGCGCTAGGTATACTCTTGGTTGCTTGTTTTTGCAGAAAATGCACTAAAGACTTCTGGTGATTAGTAGTTTTTGTTCCCTACCTATGTTGAATACACTTATTGTAAGTCGCTTTGGATAAAAGCGTCTGCTAAATGACTGTAATGTAATGTAATGTAATGAGACCACTGTACTGCATCTATACTGTAGCTGTATGAGAGCACATACTGCATCTAGACCACTTTGCTGCATCTATAGTTGTATGAGACCACTGTGCTGCATCTATAGTTGTATGAGACCACTGTGCTGCATCTATATCCCACTGTACTGAATCTATAAACCACTGTACTGCATCTCTAGACCATTGTACTGCATCTAAATACCATGTAGTGCATCTATAGACCACTGTGGTGCATCTGTAGACCCCTATACTGCATCTGTAGACCACTGTAGTGCATCTGTAGACCACTCTAGTGCATCTGTAGAGACCCCTGTACTGCATCTGTAGACCCCTGTACTGCATCTTTAGACCCCTGTACTGCATCTGTAGACCCCTATACTGCATCTGTAGACCACTCTAGTGCATCTGTAGACCACGGTATTGCATCTGTAGACCACTGTAGTGCATCTGTAGACCACTCTACTGCATCTGTAGACCCCTATACTGCATCTGTAGACCACTGTAGTGCATCTGTAGACCACTGTAGTGCATCTGTAGACCACTCTACTGCATCTGTAGACCCCTATACTGCATCTGTAGACCACTGTAGTGCATCTGTAGACCACTGTAGTGCATCTGTAGACCACTGTAGTGCATCTGTAGACCACTGTAGTGCATCTGTAGACCCCTGTAGTGCATCTGTAGACCACTCTACTGCATCTGTAGACCCCTATACTGCATCTGTAGACCACTGTAGTGCATCTGTAGACCACTGTAGTGCATCTGTAGACCCCTGTAGTGCATCTGTAGACCCCTGTACTGCATCTGTAGACCCCTATACTGCATCTGTAGACCACTCTAGTGCATCTGTAGACCCCTATACTGCATCTGTAGACCACTCTAGTGCATCTGTAGACGACTGTAGTGCATCTGTAGACCACTCTACTGCATCTGTAGACCCCTATACTGCATCTGTAGACCCCTGTAGTGCATCTGTAGACCACTGTAGTGCATCTGTAGACCACTCTAGTGCATCTGCAGACCACTCTAGTGCATCTGCAGACCACTCTAGTGCATCTGCAGACCACTCTAGTGCATCTGCAGACCACTGTAGTGCATCTGTAGACCACTGTAGTGCATCTGTAGACCATTGTAGTTCATCTGTAGACCACTGTAGTGCATCTGTAGACCACTGTAGTGCATCTGTAGACCACTGTAGTGCATCTGTAGACCACTCTAGTGCATCACTAGACCACACTAGTGCATCTGTAGACCACTCTAGTGCATCTATAGACCACTCTAGTGCATCTGTAGACCACTGTAGTGCATCTGTAGACCACTCTAGTGCATCTGTAGACTACTGTAGTGCATCTGTAGACCACTCTAGTGCATCTGTAGACCACTGTAGTGCATCTGTAGACCACTCTACTGCATCTGTAGACCACTCTAGTGCATCTGTAGACCACTGTAGTGCATCTTTAGACCACTCTACTGCATCTGTAGACCACTCTAGTGCATCTATAGACCCCTGTACTGCATCTGTAGACCACTGTACTGCATCTACCGAGCCTTCGTGGCAACCCCACTGGGGGCAAAATGTGAAAAGCTTGCCCCTACACATCGGAGCTGCCCAGTCAATTGATATTGTTCAACCTTTATCAAAGACTAATTTCTTCTGCCTAATTTCTTCTACATTTTAAGTTGTGTTGAGTTGAGATGCAGTACAGTTGTTTATAGATTCAGTACAGTGGGATATAAATGCAGCACAGTGGTCTATGCAGTACGTGCTCTCATACAGCTATAGATGCAGTACAGTGGTCTCATACAGCTATAGATACAGTACAGTGGTCTCATACAGTTATAGATACAGTAAAGTGGTCTCCTTTTTACAATAGGCGGAAATTACATATTTGTACTGCATGCAAATAACTGCATGGTTCTTGCCCAAAACTGCATGAGATTGGCATACATTTGACATGTCTGTACAGGGGAGGCTTGTAGGTATCCATATAACCCTATTCACCCTCTATTCACATATATTGAGGTGATAGCTCAAGGGACCATTTGGAGAAGAAAACAATCCTTGCCAAATGTTGTCTTAACTTTGAATCATTAGGTATTCCCAACAAGGTAGCATGACAAGGTTGGTCTCATTGGAAACCTGAGGTTGTCTGGAATCAAATGGTATCTCTATCTTTGGGCTGCGTCTAAATTTGAGCGTTCCACAGTGTCCGAAAGACAGTCTCGCCGGCGTTCCAGCCAGCCATCCCGCAGGTCTCATAGGGGTAATAAAACATTGAAAAAAAGGTCCTATGGATGCCAAAAATCTAAACTAGAAAAAAGATAAAACAAACAGTCGCGCGTGGACCCCTCCTAGGGCCTCTACTACTGGCATAATCTTAAAATACACCCTTCAAGGATTAAGAAAAAAAAACCTGAAACATAGTCAAAATGTGCTTGAATCTTAACAATAATATTCTTTATGAATTCCTTGGGTCCTAATTGTATGGAAACATGTGTTCATTTGTCCCTGTAGGTTGTTTATTTGAATAGCTATGCTGTTTTGTCTCTTTCTACATTTTCGAATTTGGGTAGGAGTTCTGTAAGAAAGGGTTAAAAATGAACCCCATGGGACGTTTTTTCAGCCTGTTACCTGGCAGAATCTTAAAATACACCCTTCAAGGATTAAGAAAAAACAGTTGTCAAGGAAAAATCCATCTAAGAATTTAGTAAAAAAGAGAAGTAATAGATGTGATACGACCATTTGCAGCTATTTTTGTGCAGTTTTTGCCCCAAAACAGAGGCAAGATGTGCTTGAATCTTAATAATAACATTTTTAATGAATTCCTTGGGTCCTAATTGTATGGAAACATGTGTTCATTTGTCCCTGTAGGTTGTTTATTTGAATAGCTATGCTGTTTTGTCTTTTTTTATATTTTCGAATTTGGGTAGGAGTTGTGTAAGAAAGGGTTAAAAATGAACCCCATGAGACATTTTTCCAGCCGGTTACCTGGCAGAATCTTAAAATACACCCTTCAAGGATTACGAAAAAACAAGTGGCGTCAAAAAATCCACCCATGCGCGTGGACCCCCCTTTCCATCTAGACTAATGGTCACTAGATTAACTTGAGACCTCAGTCACCACACTGATTTCATTGTACTGCTCTCTAACACGGCTGCTTACTGCAGATTTGTTTCTCAAATCTATCACCATCACCACCATCATCTATTATTCATTATGTTAGAGGCTACTTAGAAATAGTAAATATGACACATGATAGGTTACATCAACAGTTCATTAGAAGACAACCACTTCTTCCTGTGACAATCTAACAATACATTTTATAAATGCAGCTATTCGCAATTGGAGTTGGAGTCAACATGTGTAAGGTAGGCAATCACTATTCAGCCCATTCAAAGCATGCAAATAAACGCATCAATGAATGAATTAATAAATATATAAATAAATGTTCATTCCCTCCTGGGATTCGAACTCTTCCCAACATCAGCACAATTACACCAGACAGGCGCTTACTCCGGTGCGCCATTCTTCTCACGACAAATTGTACTGCTCTCTAACACGGCTGTTTACTACAGATTTGTGTCTAAAATCTATCATCACCATCATCATCATCTATTATTCATTGTGTTAGAGGCTACTTAGAAATAGTAAATATGACACATGATATGTTACATCAACAGTTCATTAGAAGACAACCACTTCTTCCTGTGAAAGTCTCTAACAATACATTTTAAAAATGCAACATTTCACCATTGGATTAAACATGCGTCATGTAGCCTACATTAACTATTCAGGCCATTTAAAGCGTCAAAAATAAATAAATGTTATCCTCTCATGGGATTCGAACTCCTCCCAATGTCAGCATAAATAGTCTGGGGCATAGCCTACTCTTGTGCGCCAGTCTACCAACTCTGACTCATAATCATAAACAAATCATAGACTATAAAACCAGCCATTAAAACGCACATGGTCACTAGATTAACTTGAGACCTCAGTCACCACACTGATTTCCAACTATTTAATACAGATCTGTTTCTAAAATCTCACACCACCACCATCATCTATTATTCTTATTCATTATGTAGCAAAGAGTGTTTCCCCTGTGTGAATCATTGTGTGACTCTTCAGATTTCCCTTTGTATTAAACATTTTGCCACATGCTGTACAACTTTTCTTCCCTGCGAGACTCGTCATGGAGTGAGTTTGTTTAGATGATTTCAGGGATTCCTGGGACAGCTTGCGTTGTTCTCCCACATTTTGTGTCTTGTGTGATTTCAGTGTGTTTAAAGCTGACTGATCTCCCCTAGTCTCCTCCCACTCATCACTGTCTTCAGTGTCTGATTCAGAACAGTGTGAAGAGAGGAGCTGGTCATCACTAGTTGGTTGTGATGTTCCACAGTCCTCTAAATCAGCTTGTGTTTTCATGTGTTCAGTTGAGGTGCTGGCTACAGGCTCTATCTCTCTGTTTTCATCATCATCTTCACTTTTCACTGCTAGTAATATCAACGTTGACCCACCAGCCTCTTCTGGTCGTTCAAGTAGCTCCTCCTGTTCTTCTTTAATCTGTGGATGTTCTGGTTCCTCCTGAACCAGATTGGGGCTCTGCTCCTCTTCAGGTGAAACCTCCTCTTTACACACAGGTACGCGCAGGAAGTCTAATAAAAAGATACAATGAGACTCTATAAAAGGTTTGAATCTTGTAACGCCACTGCATTATCTCAGTCACCAGTTGTGGCAGGAAAAACAACAAGATTACTCTTTGCCCATATCTTACAAATATTTTATTTGATGGTGCACTGACTGCAATCTGTGCTGCAAAGAGTGTCCGTTGTTTGTTTACATTGCATCTCTCATAGAAGATGCGAGACAAGCTGAAGGAGAGGTGAATTAGAGGCAATCCCTATTATTTTTTAAAGTAAATATTTGTAAATGTTAGATCAGTGAGTCTTCTGCAGCTGGTTAGTTAGTACTGAAGTAGAATTAACTGCACGGCTTCAGTGAACCCATTCATACTTTTACAACCGAACCATGGTCCTATTCATAGTACATTTAGATAGATGCAGGGGTCAATGCATTCTCAGTACCGGCCCACTTTCACCAATAAAATAAATCAAGAGAGAGTGCTTAAAACTTACTGAGATCCAGGTGGTCTTCAGGTTCCTGTTTAAGGTGGTCTTCAGGTTCCTGTTTAATAGAAACAGTCCTTCCTGGAGAACTGATCTTCACCTGCAGACTGGACTCCACACACTGGTCTGGAATGAAGGAATACAATACGCACTTTAATAATAAGGACTTTGATGTGATATAAATAAGGACTTTATTAATAAGGACTAGGATGTGACATGAATAAGGTCACTATATAGAGACTATATACATTTATAATATTAAACTGTATAAGTTAATACTAATATTGTTGCTGTGAGGTGGAAACCTATTGTCCAAACTGTTACTTTTCAGAATTCAAATTAAAAAATAGCAGATGAAAAGCTTGTACATCGGCTAATTTGCTACTATGATGAATTAGGAAATTAATTTACAAAAATATAATATTAAAAAGGTTAAAATATGGAGATAAAAGGTTTCTGCCCGACAGCAACGATATGCAAAAAAGGAAACACAGCTGCTGTAATAGAACAGTGAGAATCATGTAGATCTCAGGATTCACATGGGAACGGTGTGGCTCCTATGATGATCTCTGACTTCATGTGACCACATGGATTAAGATTCTCCATCGTGGAGACATATTTACATCAATTGGATTAACAACTAACAACACCTCACCATGCAAACACTGTGTCATACCTGCAGTGTTGTTTGATGATGTGTATATGTAACAGACATAAATGCAGTGTGTATATAGATGTCCTGTGTGTGTGTGTGTGTGTGTGTGTGTGTGTGTGTGTGTGTGTGTGTGTGTGTGTGTGTGTGTGTGTGTGTGTGTGTGTGTGTGTGTGTGTGTGTGTGTGTGTTTGCACTACGCAGACAACAGACATGTTGCATGGAGGCAGTTTTTTTTATTACGGGGCCAGAGCTCAATTCAATTCAATTAATTATTACTTTTATTAAAGTGTCAAATCACAACAAGTTGTCTCAAGACACTTTACATGTAGAGAAGAGACCCGACATCCCACCCTGAGCAAGCAATTTTGCGACAGTGGCAACGAAAAACTCCCTCTTAACGGGAAGAAACGTCAGGCAGACCCTAGGCTCTAGGGTGGCGGCCTTCTGCCTCGACCGTGTCGGGGGAAAGAAGAGAGAGAGAGGGAGAGACAGACAGAGGAGAGACAGAAAGAGATACAGTGCAAGTAGTAACAATAACAATAGTAGCAAATATAATAGTGTAAGATAGTATATGATAATATAATATAGTACAGCAATAGTGTGTATGCAGTATATAATGGTATAATATAAGAATGTTAAGATAATATACAGTATAGTGTAGTGGTATAGTGTAGTGTAGTAGAAATCCACGGTCGTGCTCCATGGAGAGACCCGGTCCGCAGTCACAGTCTTGAGCCGCAGCTGGCGGTCCGTAGTGACAGTCCATGGACCTGCGACGTGGGAAATAAAAGAAACTCCGGGGAGCGGGTCCCCGGTTGTAGAATTAGTGGCAGGCCTTACTAGAGCGTGAATCCGTACAGGGTTAATTACGATTGTACCAATGGGACACAAACCCACACAACCAAAGGGAGGACGAGAAGAGAGAGGACGAGAGGAGAGAGGAAAAGGGGGAGGTGGGGAGGGGAGGGGAGAGAGAATGACTATAGGGTGACTGAGTCTATACACTTCGGCTATAGGCTTTATCATAGAGAAAGGTTTTTAGTCTAGTCTTAAATATACAGAGTGTGTCTGCTTCACGGACTGAGACTGGGAGAAGGTTCCACAGCTGAGGTGCCTGAAGCTCAGCTCTGGACCTGTCTTAATGTTCCCCTCTTTTTTTCTTCTGCCACTTTTGGCAGTTCTGGCAGAACCGTGCTGTCGCTTTTTACGAAACTCGGCCATATGGTAGATGGTAGAGATGCGCAGATCGCGGTTTTAGCCGCGGTTGCCGCAGTTAACCGCAGTTTGGGTGGATTTGGGTCAATCAAATATAATGATTAATTAATATTGGATAAACCGCGGGTGAAATAATGCGGGAATTAAATTAATGATATCAATCTATAGACCTACAATAGCTTTTAAAAAGCACTAAATTTCACTGTGTGCGTTTGTAGTATTTTAATATTACGTCATTTTACACCAGGCACAAAATAGCCGCTCACTACATGTTGCTTTGCAGCCGGCCAGTGTTGCCAGGTTGCGACAACTTGCGAGAGAAATAAGCAGCCAGGTCTATGAAAACAAGCCCACAACAAGTGCCAAACAAAAGTCGCTTATAAAAAGCTTATAAAAAGCCGACATGGCAACAAAGTGGTTGAAAGCGAAAGTAACTCAATGAACTGAATGAAGACGTGCGCTTGTAGTTACCATGGTTGTGGATTGTATACAGTCACTGCATCGCGACAGTGGTGAGTGACATTGTTTATAAGAAAACTAACGTCAGGAAAATAACAATTATTTGGTGCGGTTGGTGCGGATCTATAAATAGGATGATATAATTACCGCGGGTGGATGGCGGATGGATAATGAACTTGTTAACGCGGATTTGGGTGACAAAAAAACCCATCCGCGCATCTCTAGTAGATGGTCATGAAAAACGATCAAGAAATAAATCTCACAATCTTTCCTCAAAAGGTGGCACTATAGCACTCAATTGAAAATGCCAACTTTGAACAGGTACAACTCATGCCCTGTTTGACCTACAGCCATGAAACTTCCATTCACATATGCGTCTTCTCATGCTGAACAACTTTCACACTCTGACTTTTGACCTCTGACCTTTAGATCGCCCACCATTTTGAATTATATGAAAAACAGTCATTGGCTCCTAACTTCTGCATTTTTTCACTTAGAAAAAATCCGCTCCCATCGTTATGTTGGCAGAGGTCCAAAGTTCATGTGTAAATTTCGTGCAAAGTACTCAAAAATCCCAGGAGGAGATAGGTTTTAACTATTGCAGTTTTATGAAAATTATTCATCTGCCCCTAACACATACATGCAAGACTCACATTTCTTTGAAACTTTGCAGTAATGTAGAGGGTCATTCCAAATATCACTGAAAACAATCTCACTCCAATTGGCCAAAGGGGGGCGCTATAGCATTTGTTTTTAAATGCAAACTTTAAACAGGCAAAAGTCATGCCTCGTTTGGCCGAAAGTCATGAAACTTGCTTACACTTGTGCCTTGACTCATGAGGAACACATCTATCGCTTTGACCAGCTTTGACCATACTGCCTGTAACTGCAAACTGTTCCTGTTCGCTGATGACTCGGCACTCCTGATCTCGGGTGAGGACAAGTTGCAAGTTGAGGAAGCTCTCAGCTCTGAACTCTCAAAAATCCGTACCTGGCTTACCGATAACAAACTGTCACTACACCTTGGGAAAACTGAATCCATCCTATTTGGGACTAAACATTCCCTCAGTAAAATGAAGGTAGATGACTTCAAGGTCATAGTCGATGACACAATCATCACTAGCAAAGAAGAGATTACCTATTTGGGATGTATTCTTGACAAATACCTGTCAGGTGAAAGCATGGCAACAAAGGTGGTCAAAGGAGTAAACCAGAGAACCAGATTTATGGGCAGAGTTTCCTCTTTTGTCAACCCTCAGGCCCTCAGGACCCTCTCGGGGGCCCTGATTCAGCCCCTTTTTGACTATGCTAGCTCCTCTTGGTACTCTAACACCTCAGTGTCACTGCAGACTAAGCTTCAAACCTCCCAAAACAAACTGATCCGACTACTTCTCGGACTGGGGCCCATGACCCACCTCTCTCCCACTCACTATGCCAGCCTAGGCTGGCTCAGGGTGGAAGACAGGGTTAAACAACTAAAAATGGGTCTGGTCTTCAAAATTGTAAATGCAGATTTGCCCGAAATGCCCCCTATACCCGCATATCTGTATAAATACCTCGAAAAAGTTAGTGACACCCACAGCCACGAAACTAGAGGGAGCGTAAACAACAATCTGGTACCACCCACCCATAAAACAAACATGGGCAAATTCTCCTTCTATAGCACAGCCACCAAGGAATGGAATAGTCTAACCCCATCCCTCAAAAAATGCAGTTCGCTGGGCTCATTCAAAACAGCCCTAAAAACTCATCTTTCTGGAGGCCGAAAGAGGAGATAGTACCAGTTTCCCTGTAGACAGACGACCCCCCCCCCCCCTCCTCTTTTTTGTACATATTTTGTATTTCCTCATGCATTTTTTGTATATAATCGTTATTTTTCCATGCTTCACCCCCCCCCCTCTTTTTTTGTACATTTATTTTTTATTTTTATTTTTTTCATGCTCCTTTTTTTGGTACATAGTTGTATTTTTTCTGTATTATCTGTATTTTCATGTTGATTTTTGAACTGTTTGGTTGCTACTATATATGTCTATGAAATTAATTCAAGGACCCCAACGGAAACAAGTCCGCAAGGACTTTTTTGGCCGGACCTTTTAGTCAAAAGCATTATAAATGTAACTGTGTTGTTTTACATCCTTTTGCCTAATAAAAATGTCAATCAATCAAACCAGTAAGCTCCGCCCTTAGATTGTCCGCAATTTTGAGCAATTTGAAAAAAAACACTTAAACCCAGGATTTTTCAGCTATTTGCGTGAAATGGTATCATCTGTCTGACCTCCATTTTCACTGCATCAGGTCTGTTGGTCCAATGGCTTCCCGCTTAAATGAATGCCTCACAACCTCAAGGTTTCCGGTTCAAGCCTCACTTGGTGCAAATTTCATTTAAAGTGCATTGCAAACAACAAGACTGTATCAATGAATACATGTGCAATTGTTAAAGATAACATGAAATGCTTATTTGCGAGTGTGTTTTTTCAATGTATAACATTATTCATTGTGAAAATAGCCGATCTACAATCTCACAACTTTTCATGTTTTGTGAGCTTGTAGATCGGCTACTTTCACTAGTTTTGGTTCTGAGGAGATGTACAATTTCTTCATTGGTAAATGGTTTGTGAACGAGTGATCTTAGTGTTAGTGAAACAGGGGCTTGGTTCATGACAGAAGGCAAGAGTTTATGATCTTCAACAGACAACACCAGCCTGGACAAAGCTATAGCACTATAGGTAGTGTTGCAGCCTATTAGTCCGAAGGTTGAGAGTTCGAGTCCTCTTAATGGCAATAGGTTGAGATGTCCAATCAAACCATTCTGTTTCCATCTCTCTCTCTCTTCAATCTATTCCGTTTCCATCTCTCTCTCTCTTCAATCTATTCCGTTTCCATCTCTCTCTCTCTTCAATCTATTCCGTTTCCATCTCTCTCTCTCTTCAATCTATTCCGTTTCCATCTCTCTCTCTCTTCAATCTATTCAGTTTCCATCTCTCTCTCTCTTCAATCTATTCAGTTTCCATCTCTCTCTCTCTTCAATCTATTCAGTTTCCATGTCTCTCTCTCTCCAATCTATTCTGTTTTTCTCTCTCTCTCTAGTTTCTCTCTCTCTCTCTCTCTCTCTCTCTCTCTCTCTCTCTCTCTCTCTCTCTCTCTCTCTCTCTCTCTCTCTCTCTCTCTCTCTCTCTCTCTCTCTCTCTCTCTCTCTCTCTCTCTCTCTCTCTCTCTCTCTCTCTCTCTCCCCCTCTCTCTCTCCCTCTCTCTTCAATCTATTCAGTCTCCATGTCTCTCTCTCTTTCACTGGCCCGTGTTATCGCTGCCTGCAGCTATATTCTTTATAATCTCATCAAATTACAATACAATACAAAACAAACAGCATACACAAAGAAGTATCGACAAGATTACTCTTTGCAAACAGCTTCCAATATTTTAATTTGATGGTGCACTGACTGCGCTCTGTGCTGAAAATAGTGGCCGTTGATTGTTTACATTGCAGCTCTCATAGAAGATGCGAGACAAGCTGAATGAGAGGTGAATGAAAGGCAGTCCCTATTATTTTGAAAGTAATTACTTAATTACTAAATGTTAGATCAGTGAGTCTTCTGCAGCTGGTTAGTTAATACTGAAGTAGAATTAACTGCACGGCTTCAATGAACCCATTCATACTTTTACAACCGAACCATCGTCCTATTCATGGTACATTTAGATAGATGCAGGGGTCAAAGCATCGATGTACGGTAGTCAAATTGTTAATGCTTAAATCGATTACCAGATTCATATTGCTTCATCTTTACACCCTCAGTACTGGCCCACTTTCACCAACAAAATAAATAAAGAGAGTGCCTAAAACTTACTGAGATCCAGGTGGTCTTCAGGTTCCTGTTTAAGGTGGTCTTCAGGTTCCTGCTCAATAGAAACAGTCCTGGCTGGAGAACTGATCTTCACCTGCAGACTGGACTCCACACACTGGTCTGGAATGAAGGAATAAAATACAAATATTCATAATAAGGACTATGATGTGACATAAATAAGGACTTTAACAATAAGGACTATGATATGACATGAATAAGGACTATACTATGTATAGAAACTATACATATTTATAATATTAAACGTTATAAGTAGGTATAATAATATTGTTACTGTGAGGTAGAAACCTATTATGTCCAAACTGTTACTTTTCAGAATCAAACGCTTGTAGATCTACCCTGTAGTATGATGAATAAGGGCATTAATTTACCGAAAAAATTATAATACGGGGTTTCTGCCCGACAGTGATGTGCCGTGGCAGACCTGTCACTCTTGGTTCAATAAAACCCTAAAGTCCAGTTTATAGACGACATACACAGAAATTACCGTTCACATGCGCAAGGCATCTTTATTAAAGGTTCGATGACATTCATTTTCAGTTAAAACTTTTTGTACACGTTTGAAGGACCAGGACAAAGACTCTGAATGTGGTGTAAACATGAATGTCATGATACCTTTAACAAACAAGGGAGATTCCCTCTATACTATGTGAATAAAAGAACAGCACATTAATGATATTAAAACAATACGACCTGATATATCACGAAGGCAATTCGCTCCACATCAAAGTCTGCATGCAAACAAGCGCTCGGTTGAGCGCCTGGAGAATTCTGAAGTTCTTATCTATTACATTCAGTATATCAACGCTGTGGCTATCAAGGCCTGTCTTCTGACGTAAAGTAAAGGTTGACGGCCCAAGGTTCCACAATGGACCATCAACCCCTCCTTGGGTACGAATTTAGTAGCTACAACAACACAAGATTAAAATCTAAACAGTACTTTATAGAAATTATCCACTAGCATAACATATTGCATGTTTAAAAAATCAGGTCCCATTTTTTTTCTTTTTGAGTCATGTGAGCCGAGGAAAACCCTTTTCTTTGAAGGGGAAACTCTGAACTAGGCTGGGGCAGTCCCAAACCTACCATCTGGACATGAGCTCTTATTGGGGACAATTACATCATTTGATTCCATATTGCATTGCTAAACTTAGGGTCCCTCAGTGGGGCATTCCCACTGAGTTTTCCATTACAAGCAACTATTCTAACATGTGTATTATTATTTTTTATTTTATTTTATTCTTGTAATATCTGTGCATTTTGGTTTCTTCTCCAATTCCTCTGGTTGAGGTGGTCACTTTTCCGAGCCCGGAGGAGGAGGTTCCGACACAGCCCAAGACTAGCAAATGTCGGGGCGCAGATATCGTGCAGGGGTGTTCTTCGTCAAGTTCAGCATGGGGGCCCTGGTGGCGCTACGCTACAATGTGTGTATTGGGATTCTTCTGTATCTGCTCTCTTCACTTGCCATGTGCGAAGGGCAACACAGTCTATACTTAATGTGCCTAAAGCTGCCAGGGAGATCGCTACGATCAGATTACGTCCCCCAACATTACTATCAAAATCAAAAATCAAAATTTGTTGGACAACATGGTTGTTGGGTCTTGGGAAGCTCTCTCTTTTTGGTTTCTTATTCTTTCTTCTGGCGGAGAGTGACATTGGTACTAGTCAAATTAATTGTGTAGTGTCCCTCCTTTATATAAAAAAAAATGTGTAGTAAATATTGTCTAGTGGCAAGTCTTTCACTTAGGTCTTTGGCCCGTATTATGCTTTGGACTTTAATTATACTATCTCGACAATCGACTGTATTTGTACTATTATACTATCTAATTTGTGGCGTGCTTGTGTATGAGAGTGTGTGCGTGTCACTGTCTCTCCTTCCTTACACTCAAGTGTCTCTGTATTGGACACTCTACCATAAGTCTAAGCATATCTATTTAACAACAATTAAAGGCAGCATTACATCAATTCGACATGAAAGTTTCTAAAAGTATGAACTTTAGTATACTCACTAATAAATATGTTATTCTACTATCTCACTATAAATACGCTATTCTACTATCTCACTAGTATTTTATTATACTATAACTATTACATTATACTATCTCCTTCCTTGACCTGCCACCCGGCAGGGCATCACTGTATAATTGTACTACTTGGAAGGCTCACTGGTAAGCTACAGCATGTCCGTGTCAGACTGGTCAGTACGTCAGTGTCCGACTGGACCGTACATCAGTGTCTGACTGGTCACAATAGCGCTGCCATCTGGCATAGAGAATGTACAGTGGTCATGGTGCCACCCTCCTTTACCGTGACTAAATATACAATGGTACTACACATACATAAATCAGCAGGTACATGATGTAACTTATTATATCACAGGGAGATATTCTGAGCAGCTCACACAAACACCTCACTTCGCTGTATGTGAATCAAATCAAGCCAGAGCACAAAAGGAGCCAACACGCACACAGCCCCGAAGTGTGCACCCTTCTGAGGCCATGGATCGTGCAGCTACCCCCGTGGTCATAAATGTTCTGCTAAGCGCATCCAACGTGCTCGTGAGTCCCTCGACAACACAGCCTAACTCAATGCAACAGAACTCCCTACATCAAAACTAAATGTGAGCAAAATCTCCCCACACACTAAACAATTTATGTTATTTCATCAAATGAGTATTGTAAAAGCTGTTTTAGTGACCACAAACATAATTTTCTTAAAAAATTATAATAATAAGGATAATAATGATAATTAATAAGTTAATTCCAAATCTCAGTGCTTTCATAGTTTCGGCTTAAAAAAACAACACAGGCCTCTGGCCTTGCATTTTTAGAACTGGAAAAGTGCTCTCTTAACTGTGACACATGTTTTTTTACTTAAAAAGGTTTCATCGATTCGTTTATGCTTTCCAATAAATTTGTCATATTGTTGTGTAAGTTCATAACAGAACGAATTATGTTATAGATAACGATACGACCAAGCACTAATAGCTCTGGTGTGTGTGTCTCCCTCGCTATTGTATCTATAAACATAAATCGTGTTGTGTCCTCTCCAGATCGATAGAAATGTATGTATTTGCACATGTCGAGGCTACAACAACAGAGAGTGGGCAAGAGGTCAACCCCAGCTGCGTATATTCCACTGGCTGAAGAGACGAGAGGTCATGTGACCATAGCATAGTAGTGAACTAGTGTAAAGTCTCTGAAACATTCAAAGTCTGAGTAACCCAAGCTTCCCCAAGGCTTGGTGTCTGTTTCCCGTAGGTGTCATCAGAAGTGAGTCTCATACACGCAGCAGCTTGTATCTATTGCTGGCCCTCTACGTCATGTCCAGAACGATGGTTTATGTTGTGGTGTTTCACTTGTAGCGCACACAGTACAGTTCCATGTTCCATCAGGTCATAGCTGGAAGTGAACCTCTGCCATTCATGTTGTAAGTTAGCGTCGAATGTGGAATCAATACATTTCTAACTTCTGTGAAGGTCCATTTTGGGAATATGTATGTATATTAATGTGTGGAATGCCTACAGGCACTGTGTCTGTGGCACTTGAATGTATTTTGATACTGCAGTCTGTGTGGCAAATCTCACTACGGTGCATGTGATGTCAGTAAGGCCTCTGTTCTCTTGGCCTTCATGGTGCGTGTGCTAGCCATGTTTGGTCTATAACAACTAATGTTTTATGATCACTGCACTCCAAAATGTCACTCTCCACTACAGTATATGTTATGTAGCTTGGCCGTGATACTGAAACAAGGAATTAAGAGTTCAATCTACAAGCGTTTGGGCTTTCTGACCACTTACATTCTTAAAATTATTATTGCTATCGTCATTGTTATTATTATTATTATTATTATTATTATTATTATTATTATTATTTGAAATCAACACTCTACTAGCGTATGCTTCTGCTGGCTGGTCCTCCTTGTTATACAAGCATATTAGACTTACTGATATTCATTTCAGTGTCTACAACACTCTCACTCTATGCGTGTTTACATTAAAAATGGCACACTTTTTGAACTAGCCTAAATATCCATGGTTTC
This sequence comes from Gymnoscopelus braueri, assembly GCF_963280865.1. Classification (NCBI taxonomy): domain Eukaryota; kingdom Metazoa; phylum Chordata; class Actinopteri; order Myctophiformes; family Myctophidae; genus Gymnoscopelus; species Gymnoscopelus braueri. Next base: position 46,567,686 of record NC_137616.1, on the reverse strand, counting down.
CAGCAATTATACTGAAGTAAAAATATAATATTGGCCTCTGAAATGTAATCGAGTAAAAGTAAAAGTATTGAAAACTGGAACTCACTTAGTGAAGTACAAATGGAGAACCTCAAAATGTACTCAAGTAGAACACTTGAGTAAATGTACTTTGTGACCTTCCACCACTAAACCCCGTGCAGGTTTAAATTCCTAAGCAGGACAAAATCTCTAAACAAAGTGCTCACGGAGCAGACTACACTATCCACTGACATGTACTTGGGTCAAAGTACCAAAAACAAAAATGGTATCGGGGTGGAGTGAAACACCAACGTGAGAAGTGTTTAATAGGCAGCCTGTCCCCATTCACAATTTAACATGCACAAGTTTCCTTTTGAAAATAGCAGATCCACAAGCGCGAAGTGCTTGAGATGAAATAGCTTGTGAGCTTGTAGATCGGCAATTTCCAAATGGCTGAGCTGTATGCAGGGCTGAAGTGGTTCTGCAGCAATTATCTACATCTGCAAAGTAAACAGTAACCAAAGTTCTCAAGGTGTTTTGCAGGGGCAGAAGCACACTGTCTGCCTCTGAGATGTATGCAGTGGAAGTAAAAATACAGGTAGCTATAAGGGCTTTTTAAAATAACAATACCTCAAGACTGTACATAAGCACAATACTGGACTTCATGTACTTGGTCACCTTGCACCAGGGCCTTAACGCCGAAGCACATAGGCCTATACAGTATAATTTTACTGTTAATATGGAATTTTGGAAGAATAGTCTCCACCAAGGTGTAGACTAGTGGATGCTCCTTAATAAACAAACAAACAGGACTTACAGAGACCTTCATTCATTCGGATGACATACATATAACATACATATAACATACATATAAAAACACATATGACACACTGTAGTACTATTTAGGGGGCATCCCTAGGCTGCAGAGCCAGCCGTTCACGTCACCTCGCTTGGATGCTGGAGCTAAACATGTATTATTTTTGATCAAGGCCCCATTTAGGGTCCTTCACGTCACCTCGCTCGGATGCTGGAGCTAAACCTACCGCTCGGACCCAGAGAGCGTCCTCCAAAGGCCCGTTTACGGTCTTTCACGTCACCTCGCTCGGATGCTGGAGCTACACATGTATTATTTTTTACACCAAGGCCCCATATAGGGTCCTTCACGTCACCTCGCTCGGATGCTGGAGCTAAACATAGGCTATACGCTATCTTTTCCTTTGAACCCGGCGTTCGGGGCCGTTGCCGGGAGGATAATCGGTCCACCCAGCCAACCTAACGGGACATCTTGTAGTATTTTTGGGGTCTTCCCTAAGCCGCGGACCCAGCTTACATATAACCTGTAGTTTTTTGGGGGTCTTCCCTAAGCCGCAGTCTCAGCTTACCTGTAGTATTTTTTTTTTCTTTTCTAAGACTTCACCACAAGCCTTAACAGTGTATTTGGGTTTCTTTCTAAGACTTCACCACAAGCCTTAACAGTGTATTTGGGTTTCTTTCTAAGACTTCACCACAAGCCTTAACAGTGTATTTGGGTTTATTTCTAAGACTTCACCACAAGCCTTAACAGTGTATTTGGGTTTCTTTCTAAGACTTCACCACAAGCCTTAACAGTGTATTTGGGTTTCTTTCTAAGACTTCACCACAAGCCTTAACAGTGTATTTGGGTTATTTCTAAGACTTCACCACAAGCCTTAACAGTGTATTTGGGTTTCTTTCTAAGACTTCACCACAAGCCTTAAGCAACCAGTTGTTCCTAAACGGCGTGGAACAACTGGCTCAGCCGAGCTTACCCCCTTATACGGGTTAAAAGTATTCTTTTCTGAAGCAACCGTCCACCCTCAGGCTCTCAGCCAGCCTCATTGTTTATTTTGTTATTATTTAGTGCAGACAAAACATACAAGACGAAACATACAAGATGAAACATACAAGACACTTCTAGGCTAAGCGCTGTCTTTTCCCATGAACCCGGCGTAGTTTCCGGATTAGAGAGCCGTGTAAACGCCACTTGTGTAGTGTCTCAGTAAACTATAGGATCATAGAACACAAAGAGACAGTGTAGTGTCTCAGTAAACTATAGGATCATAGAATACAGAGAGACAGTGTAGTGTCTCAGTAAACTATAGGATCATAGAATACAGAGAGACAGTGTAGTGTCTCAGTAAACTATAGGATCATAGAATACAGAGAGACAGTGTAGTGTCTCAGTAAACTATAGGATCATAGAATACAGAGAGACAGTGTAGTGTCTCAGTAAACTATAGGATCATAGAGTACATAGAGACAGTGTAGTGTCTCAGTAAACTATAGGATCATAGAATACAGAGAGACAGTGTAGTGTCTCAGTAAACTATAGGATCATAGAATACAGAGAGACAGTGTAGTGTCTCAGTAAACTATAGGATCATAGAATACAGAGAGACAGTGTAGTGTCTCAGTAAACTATAGGATCATAGAATACAGAGAGACAGTGTAGTGTCTCAGTAAACTATAGGATCATAGAATACAGAGAGACAGTTGCTGGGAGAATCAACTCGGTCCACCCAGCCACGCTAAAGCTGGCTCCAGACCAATCCAAATCGGCCCGATTTTGGGCCGAATTGGCTTCGGGAAGCGTCGGCCAGTCGGTTAGGGGTCCGTCGGGGGGTCCGTCGGGACCTTTTCGGCCGACCCAGAGCCGACCGAACATGTTCAGCTTTTTAGCCGACTGGTAGCGCAGTGGCAGTGACAACAGAGGGCTGTCGGTGTTGCCAGATTATGTGAGAGAAACAAGCGACCATGTCTAAGAAAACCTACATTCACTGTTTCTCGTGAGGGAGAGGGGGAGAGAAAGAGGGGGGAGAAAGAGAGAGAGAGAGGGAAAGAGAGAGAGGAAGGGAGAGAGGGGAGAGAAAGAGAAAGAGAGAGGGGAGGAAGACAGAGAGAAAGAGGGTGGGAGAAAGTGGGTGAGAGAGAGGGAGATACCAGGAGCGAGGGAGAGAGAGGAACGGAGAAAGCGGGAGGGAGAAAGAAAGGGAGAGAGACGGAGAGAGAAACGGAGGGAGAAAGAGGGAGGTAAAAAGCGGCAGAGAGAGAAGGAAAGAAAGAGAGAGGGAGAGACAGAGGGAGAGTGAAAGATTGAGAGGGAAAGAGCGAGCGAGAGATTGAGGAGAAGGAAAGAGGGAGAGAGAGAACGAGCAATTAAGTGAATTGCTTTCACCTGCTGCTGCTGCTGCTGTGCGGAGTGTGCTACAGGGCATATCTCCGCCAAGCCAGGGTGACCTACCCAGGCTCATGAAATTCATATTCAGGCATAGTAGCCAATTAGAATGAAATCTGCAAAAACGGACTCATATACTGATACAGAACCATATATTGGCTATATATTATGGCTGTCGGGTGGAAATCTTGTATGTTCCTTTTTTATTATTATTTAAAAAACATTTAAAATCGTGAAAATAGCCAATCTACAAGCTGTAATTATTAATAATTAAGAAATACTATATTTTAAAGAGTGAAAAATCAACTAAAGTCATTATTAGTGCAAGTTCATTCACATTTCATTTGAATGAAAATAACTTGTGGGTAAAATACATTCTGTGAATCTAATGTGATTAATGTGACCCCTACTTCAGTCAGTGAAGTCCAGGGCTGAATGTGACATATTGAGACCTATATAACTAAATATTGGTCATTTGCCAACACATTATTTTGTGAAATAAATGGGTAATATTTCACAGATAGTTATACTATTCTTATAATATATTAAAATACAATCATCCTTAACCTTCAAGTTAAATGCATTATTTCCGTGGACTTAAAAATCATTTTTGGACTTAAAAATCTTTATTATTTTTTTGGATGGCCTTCCTGCCCTGGCAGGAAGGCCGGGCAGGGCCTTTGTGCCCTCCAAAAAATTACAACACCAAAGGCCAAGTGGCCTTGCCCCTAAAATGACGAAATTCCAGGCTTGAATGCAATAGATGTACTCTGAGTCTGTTACAAGTAAAAGTCCGGAATTCAACATTTACTTGAGTAAAAGTACTAAAGTATTGGTATAAAAATGTACTTAAAGTACCAAAAGTAAAAGTACAAAAATGTTTGAAAATAGCAGATCTACAAGCTCAGAACGCGTGCATCGCAACACGTTGTGAGCTTGTAGATCTGCTATTTTCAAATAGCTTATAGGTATAAAATAGGGCTAAAGTGGTTAATGTATGTTTCATAATGATTTATATCTGCAAAGTAACTAGTAACTAAACATTTCAAATAATTGTTGTGGAGTACAAGTATAGACAATTGGAAATACTCCAGTAAAGTAAAAGTACCTCAAAATTGTACTTAAGTACAGTACTTGAGTAAATGTACTAGTTACTTTACACCACTGCACGTCAGTGAAGAAAAAACGCTGGGAACATCCCTAAGTGGCTTTGCAGGGAAACAAGCCCAAAGTCGCTTATAATAAGCAGACCTGGCAACGCTGGCACGCTAAAAGTCAAATTAGCACATGAATGGCCAGTCGGCTGACAGACTTAAATGGCAACTTTTGCCAACCGAATACCAGTCTGTTGCAGTCTGGAGTAGTCTGCAATAGTCTGGACGAGTCTGTTTGGTGCGGAGTTGCCTTAACAGGACATCATGGGGTATAGGAAGTACAGAGCCTAAGTATTAATACACAAAGGTCATTCAATCTGCTGTTCAGTGGTGACTTCACATGCATGCAATCATTTTTACACATTATCTTTAACAATTGACCTAAATTTGATATAATACAATTCACATATAGCACCGCGTGTACCCTTCCTGGGGCCCCAAGGAATTGTAGCACATAGTGTATGGGCGAATTGTTATTTGGATCTTATGGATCCAGCGGTCGTCTGGACTGGACAGGGTCACGGTCGGGGTCACCTGAAGTTCTTATCTATTACATTCAGTATATCAACGCTGTGGCTATCAAGGCCTGTCTTCTGACTGCACTCTATAAAGTAAAGGTTGACGGCCCAAGGTTCCACAATGGACCATCAACAGCAACGATATGCAAAAAAGGAAACACAGCTGCTATAATAGAACAGTGAGAATCATGTAGATCTCAGGATTCACATGGAAACGGTGTGGCTCCAATGATGATCTCTGACTTCATGTGACCACATGGATTCTACATCGTGGAGACATTTACATCAACTGGATTCCATTACTGTGTGCGTGTGCGTGTGTGTGTGTGTGTGTGTGGAGGGGGGATAGGCTACAGAAGTGATCACAGCACTTACGAATGTTGTGTCATGCAGTGTGTAGTCTGATATTGTGTGTGAAGCAGCCTAGCCCTGAGACATGACTGTCATACCATGACAGTCATGTCGATAAGTACCCGTATCTCCCGTATTGTTCAATAAAAAGGTGCGCATTTGAGTGACTGATACAGTGATACAGAACCATATAGGCTATATATAACGTCGCTGTCAGGTGGAAACCTTGTATATCCTTAAAAAAAATGAACAAAAATTAAAACAGTGAAAATAGCCGATCTACAAGCTCACAATGCATTGTATCTCGACACGTATGGAGCTTGTAGATCTGCTATTTTTATTCTTATAGTGCGACACTCTTGAATGATGAAGTAGGGCATTTATGAACAAACATAAAAAGTTGAAATATGGAAATACAAGGTTTCTGCCCGACAGCGACAATATATGACTTAATAATTTGCATTTATCCATCAAAACATTATTTATGTTTATTTGTATGGACTTCAAAATGGTCTGTGGAATGTAAAATAAGAGCACTGTTGGCCTATAATGTGTCATTTTCACTGTTGCTACACTTAAAAATATAAAATAACAAGTGTTAACGCATAGTCATATTCATAGCTATTTAGATATTTGTCATAAATATTGAGGTATGAATTTTTTTATCGGACAGCCCCGTAATTCGAAAGTAAAAAAATATGTTTAATTGAACGGTAATTCAAATTTTACCTATCATTTCGTAAAGGACGATTTACTTTTCGGGCAAGTGGGCAAGACCTGTGGGCAAGTAGAAAATGACCTGTACTTGCCCGACGGGCAAGTGCCTCTGAGACCTTAGTGTAGCAGGATGGGCGTTGGTTCCCACTCTACCCACGGCCCATCCTCCGCCCACTCATCAGTGGGCTGATTGGTAACAGTATTAAAGCAACGCACCTCCCAAACACAGTTAGCTGTCTGTCAATCCACACTGGTCCATTATCAGTCCAGGCTGGCCTGTTGGGCCCGCCTGTGCTCTCATCGCGCATTAGCGCAGGTATGTCTCTCCATCTTGCTGTTTATGCACTTTGCTTTATGCTGCGTGGTACATGGTCGTGAACTTGACCATGACAGTTTATTGACCCTTTGTAGTCCCGGTGCGTGTCTCCCATCTACTGGTGTTTCGCTCCGGGCGTGCGGTGCTGCTTCACGCTGCACAAAGTGGTACGTTGGTGGTCCTCCTTCTCCGCAGTATAACAAGTTAATTCTATATCAGGCAGACACTATAATAATCATGGCCTTTATCATTACTACAGTTTATGCCTACCGGTGTCCGCCGCTGCAAGCAAGCCATCGTGGCTTCCGCCTTTGCTGCATAGCGGTACGTTACTGTCTGTCTCTCTGCTCCTGTCTTAGTGAATATTAGTATTATAAATTGGTAGAATGACACGGCCGCTTGTCGTTTCAGGCACCGTGATACCTGCTGCTGCTTTGCTGCTTTTGAATTACCCACGCATGCATTACGAACCCTTTCACATGGACACTCCACGCTGAGGTTCCCCTCCCCCCGTTCCTAAACGGCGTGGAACAACTGGCTCAGCCGAGCTTACCCCCTTATACGGGTTAAAAGTATTATTTTCTGACGCAACCGTCCACCCTCAGGCTCTCAGCCAGCCTCATTGTTTATTTTGTTATTATTTAGTGTTATTGCTTTCGTTATGTTTATTTAGTGTTATTGCTTATTTTGTTTATTTAGTGTTGTTATTTTGTTTGGTTTATTTTGGTACAACTAGGCCTACAGACAGCATCCTATTATAGTGTATATATATATATATATATATATATATATATATATATATATATATATATATATATATATATATATTTTTTTTTTTTTATTTATTATCACCAATACTATTATACATAATCCAGTTACATCTATTTCCCCTGCACTGCCTAAACCATATTTCCTGTCTTACAGGCCTGTGGCTGGGGACTCCTCGGTGTGAGAGAGCAGGTGACAGCTGCCCAGTTGGGTTGGTGGTAATTCCCCCCCTCTTTTGCTGTGCTTGGTGTGAAATCAGTTTAGTTTGTTTGTGGTTCCATATTGGGGTGCCCCTCCTCTGGGTCAGCCGGCCTGCTCGTTCTCCCCCTTAAACCCCCAGTACTGGCCCTATAGGCACTTAGTTTTATTATTAAGTGCATTGTCTTGTTTTTAGCTTATTAAATGTGTTGCTACTTTTATTATTGATGAGTTTACCCTGTTATACATTACAATAAAGCTTTTTGTACATTTGTCTAAAACACTGTTTCTGCCTTTTAATCATTAATGTACAACAAACTTGTGTAAGGAGTAATAGATGTTCAGGTGGTTGGTTTACATTATCAATATTTCCTGGGGTGCAACTCCCCAGGTGGCGTAGTTGGCTATATTATATAATTATCGATACCGCCCTGCTACATTAGTGTCAACCCCTGAAATCTAGTTTATGTACATGTGAGAGTTGGCAATGTAAAAAAACACCACTATAAACCAGGGGGACTCGGCACCACGACGCTTGTGAACCATGGCTATGTAGCAGACATACCTGCAGTGTGTAGTTTGATGTTGTGTGTGTAACAGACATACCATGCAGTGTGTAGTTTGATGTTGTGTGTGTAACAGACATACCTGCAGTGTGTAGATCGATGTCCAGCAGTTTGTTTTGTTTCTCCAGCAGAGTTTCTAGTGTCTCTATCTCTCTCTGGAAGAGGTTGCACATGAACTCTGCAGCCGCACTGAGGCGCTCCAACACAAACACTCTGACAAGCTTCACACAACAAACATCAGCACCACGCTGCTGTTTGTCCAAAACACACAATATCTCCTCTCCCACCGACGTCATGTGTTCATTTATCTTCAGCCGTACAGACTCCATTGTTTTTACCTCCATTATGAGATGTTTTTCACCTCGTTTTTCACCTCCTTTATGAGACGTTTTTCACCTCCTTTATGAGACGGTTTTCACCTCCTTTATGAGGAGACTGTTTTCACCGTAATCACAACACGCAGTAACTTCCGGGTCAACGTGTTTCACACATGCGCATTGAAGGATCCAGCCACTGTTGCCTTCTTAGTGCCTTTCGCCTCCTGGTGGAAGAGGTGTGTAAGTGAAGATAGAGCCTCCTGTAGCTGTGGAATGACATTGTGTCCTCCCTCACTGTGAGTTGTGTGTTTAATCTGAACTGACGGTCAAGCTTTTATTGTCTCACATGAGACTGCTAAGGGGGCGGGGGTTGACACACACACACACACACACACACACACACACACACACACACACACACACACACACACACACACACACCTTATTGTCTCCGCCAGGCCGAAAGGCATGGCGAGAGAGTATGTTTTGCACCCTGTCCGTGTGTCCGTGTGTCCGTCCGTCATTCTGTCTGTGTACAGCTAATCTCCGGCACCGTTGACTTGATCGCAGCAAAACTGTGCACACACACTCCCTCGATGCCAATTCAGAATCTCTGCCCAAATTCTTCACATGGGCCTGTTATAGCGCCACCAGGAGGCCGATTTGTGCAAAACTTATTTTTTGACAGTACTCCTACAGATTCGGTACACAGTATCTCTATAGTCATTAAACAAAAACTGTCTTTCAGATTTTTCATATTCCATCCTGATTGGCTAAAAATGGCTTCTAAAGTTTGCAGGAGTGCTCCGTTTTGAACAAAATGCCTCAAATCATGAACACACCATGCAATTTCCTTGAAACTTTGCACGCATATTTCCACTATGCCGAGGAATAAATGGCACTTGAAAATATTCAAATCAGCCTCATGGTGGCGCTATAACAGGCCGATTCGTGTTTTTACCTATAACTGCACCGATTTTTCCCATCTGCCTTTTATAGCGCCACTAGGAGGCCGACTTATGTAAAACACATTTTATTATATTACTCCTTCCGATTGTATCCAAATTTCACGCAAATCGGTACACATGATCTCTATAGTCATGCGATCAAGACGCATGTGTTTGATTTTTCATATTCCATCCTGATTGACATCTAAAGTTTGCAGTAGTGGCTTGTTTTGAACAAAATGCCGCAAATCATGAACAAAGCATCCGATTGCGGTCAAACTTTGCACGCACATTCACACTATGTTGAGGAGCAAATGCCACCCTTTTAACGTTAGACTGTTATAGCGCCACCAGCAGGTCTAATTTAGCAACAAAAAAAAATTGAACAAAATGCATCAAATAATGAATGCAGTGTCCGATTGCCGTGCAAAACCTAAGAACAAATGGCACTGCGACAGCGCAGTCGGTAGCGCTGTCGCCTCACAGCTAGAAGGTCCTGGGTTCGATTCCCGCAGGGGGCGCTGGGTGCGTGTTCTCTCCTCCGCGTCAGTTTGCATGTTCTCCCCGTGTTCCCTAGGGTAGGTACCCTCACAAAAACATGCAGTAATCCTGGTCACTATACTGCCTCCCCCTGGCCAGCCGGGGCGCCTGATGGAGGGGAAAGGAACTGGTTGGAATAACGTGTTCCTTCCACGCGTTACGTCCAACCAGGGAAACTCTCCCCTGTCAGGTGACAAGAAGGTCAGTTGGCTCTCATGCATTGAAGGAGGCATGAGCTCGGCCCTGGCCTCCCTAGGTTGGCAGAAGGAAGGTAGTGCCCAGGATTACATAGACAATTGGCACTGGGTGTAAAAAAATATGGTTACAAAATCGTGGGATAAAAATTTTAAGTAAAAAAAAGGAGAGGAGATTTAAACGAGTATTTTAAGCAGTATCGTCTCAAAACCATAAAGTGTCTCCAAATCCCTGTCTGCAGATGCTCACTCTAATCAATAAAATAAACTAGGGATCCTTTAGTTTAGGGTGTTTCAGGGGGACCCCAGAGAAATGTGCTAACCACATGAACCCTTGCAACCCTATTCTGGGCATGTATTAATAGGCATTCACATTCACAGAAAATGGCCAATCCAAAAGCTCACAGTGTGTTGCAATTCAACACTTTGTGTGCTTTTACATCGGCTAATGTGGTCAAAGATTTGGTGAGGGGGGAGGGGGGAGGGGGGAGGGGCAGTCAACAAAGTGGTTCATATAGCATCAAAAATCATGACTACTTTAACCTGTTTTATACTTAGGATAAAATTGTGTGGTACATTGTGAGCTTGTAGATCAGCTATTTACAAAAATAAATCTGACAAAAAGAATATTCTTGAAAATGTTATCACAGATCACAGAGTAGAGCTGAGAGGAGGTGGGAGGAGGTGTTTCTCCACTCCAAGACAAAAGGGAGGTGTTACTGTATACTCCCAAAACAACACACTGTCCAGCAAATGTGTCGATGAAATGAAATTTGTCCCTGAGCAAGACTCTTAACCCCTAATTGCTCACAGGCCCTCATTGGAAACAAGACCGCAAGGACTTTCATGAGCGGCCCTGTTAAAGGAATTATCCTTCTTTATGTGCAGAAGGAGCACGTTCAGTGAGACTCATTACGCCAATGAGACTCATTACGGTAGGTTATTCCTACCTGTGGCCATTAAACTTGGGGCATTTAATCGACTGGATTGTACAAATTATATTTAACCAGGGAACAGAACAGAATACCAGGACGCCACCCTGGGATCTTCACTCACAGAATACCACAAAATTCTGTTCAGAATACCCAGCATCAGGTTTAAAAGAGGAGCAGAGAAGTGTTTCCAGTAAAAAATATATGCTATTACATAACTCCATTTGACAAGATGTTTATTTCTGGAAACCGAATCTAAGGATATTTGTGTTATTATGAATGTTTTCAGTCCAATATTGTCGGTCCATAATACCTTTACTTTCTATGTACTGTAGGTATGGAGATCACAGTGAAAAAAAGTGTTCTCTCTTTGTATTTATTTGAATATATTGCAATGATGAAGATTAACTATCAATCATTTAGCTGGGGACCCCCTGGAACCCTGCCAATGACCTCTAGGTCCCCAAACCCCTACATTGAGATCCACTTATCTCGCATATAAAGTAGAGACACCATGATTGATATACTTATGTCTGTTCTGTGCATCTCATGTGCTTGGTTGTTGAAAAAACTCAACATTTAAAAGTACTGAAACAATGTAATTCACTAGCAAACACTCCCCCACTCTGTATGCAGTGCAAAAGCCCTTGATGAGCCAAATCCTGAAAAAGATCTCTTCTCGACACCATAAAGAGTCTCCAAATCCCTGTCTGCAGATTTTCACTCTAAATTATACCCCCCAAAAAATGCAACAAAATGTGCGAACCACATGAACCCTAGTAGTAGCAACCCTATTCTGGGCATGTCATAATAGGCAAACATTCAGAGAAAATAGGCATATTTTAACCTGTTTTATACTAGGATATTTGATATTTGAACATGTGTTTAGATTTGGGAATATTCTTGAAGAATGTCATCACAGATCTCAGATCATCACTTTATTTTATTCACACACCAGCGTAGACTAACCTTGTTTATCATCTGAACTGACCAGTATATTGGACAAAATAATTTGATCACTTTGGAAATTAACTATTAACATCTTGAGGTTTGCTTTCTCTGGTGAAGACAAAACAGTCAGCATGTTGATGAAGACATTGAAACGTGTGTCTATGTGCATTTCTGATGAAGGCCCATCACCACCATCATCATCATCATCAAGGTGTCTTTTGTTATGAGCCTTTCACATTGAAATGGATCCTGACTACAGTTAACTGGAGGAGAGCTGGGAGGAGGTGGGAGGAGGGGTTTCTCCACTCCCAAGACAAAAGGGAGATGTTACTATTTTACGACATGAAGAAGAACCAGAATACGACCACAGACATCAAAAGCCAATAAGAAAGAGTTTCCCCCGATCGCCTCGCCTCGCCACACACGCACACGCCCCTCTCTCTCTCTCACACACACACACACACACACACACGCCCGCCCAGCTGTGTTTTTCATGTAATCCGTACCGTAGCGGTACAATCTTTGTCACGTAGGCTTGTAGCCTACATGAATGACATATTATGATACCAATCACATCGCCATGAATGGAATACGTTTGTATATCAATTTATTTAACCCATACCGAGCAGTGCACAAGCAGTCATGTAGGATATTCCCTGTGAGACTCAGACGGGCGGCAGTGATTCGTCACCGTGCCGCCACGTTAATAAGAGATTGGAGCGTCGGGTTTATATCCTTAACCCAGCCAGGTTGTAGTCTTCAAAATTCTCTATGATAACTCCATAACATAGGACAAGCTACTGTACGTTTGTACACCACACTGTCCATGAAAAGATCGTCGGGAGTCCCGAAAATGCGCTCGCAGAAGCGCTGTATATTTTGAAAATAGCAGATCTACAAGCTCACAACGCATTGCGATGCGACCCGTTTTTGAGCTTGCAGATCTGCTATTTTAAAATAGCCAATGCAACTGAATGACTGTTAAGGCAGTTTGTTTAAATTACTTTATAAAATTTTATATTTTCACAGGGATTATTTATTAGTGTAGATATACATTTAGGAGTGGATTATGTGTCCAGATGCCTGTCAGACAGTCAGACAATGCTGCTCCGCAGGTCTAGAATGGAATAAACGGGCGCAGCCAACGTCAACAACTGGTCTCGACCAGACGTGAGATCTCAGCGTACGGTAGGATGAAGCCCACGTCAGGATATATTGATAAATGCCGAAAGGTGCGGTGATCTCGCCATACGCCCATTATTTGGGCTGCACCGCGTTGATAAATGAGGGCCACTGTCTAGTTGATTACGAATGCACTATATGCGCAGAAGGAGCACGTTCAGTGAGAGACTCATTACACCAAAATATACCACTGGGAGCCACAGGAGGTCATTCCTACATGTGGCCATTAAATTTGACAACGCTTAGGAGGCATTTAATCGACTGGATTGTACACATTATATTTAACCAGGGCACTTAGGCCCAAAAAATATATCATTTCCCCCAAGGGATAAAAGGGGGATTTGAGTCTATAAAAACACCTCTATAAAGACACAAAACTTTGTAGAATATAAAGATGTAATCAAACTAAGTGACAATGTACACTATCTCCCTAGCATCTACCATATTATGTACTATGATATTGTAACAATCTAAACAACACACATGTCAACACACAGTGAACAGCTACACAAACCCAGCAGCTTGTCAGCACTTACATACTGCAACATTATATATTGAATAACAATGAACATAATAATTGTTAGATGAATATGAATGAATATGAATTGTTAAATCCTGACAAATGTGGACATACACAGTGATGCGCATATTGTACTACCAGTAACTGAGTAAGTACATGAGTTGAAGTGAATAATGCTATAAAGATAGATACATTAAATAAAGACGATCATGTTGAATAGAAAATAAGATCCATATACAAGATAAAACAAAAATACATCACAAGAAACTGTTAATGTTTGTTACTTTATTCAGTCATTTTGATAATGTCAGATTATGTGATTCCTTTGCTTTAGTATCCTTGTCATCCTGGATTAGACTGAATGATCATTAAGTCTTAAACTAAAGACATTCCCCCTGTATGAGTCCTCATGTGTCTTTTTAGATTACCCAATTCAGCAAAGCCTTTACCACAAACTGCACAAGAATAGGGCTTTTCGCCTGTATGAGTTCTCATGTGTCTTTTTAGATCATTTGAGATAACACAACCTTTACCACATACTGTACAAGAAAATGGCTTTTCGCCTGTATGAGTCAACATGTGTGTTTTTAGATCACCCTTGAGAGCACAGCCTTTACCACATACTGTGCAAGAAAAGGGCTTTTCGCCTGTATGTATCCTCATGTGTCTTTTTAGATCACCCTTTTGAGCACAGCCATTACCACATACTGTACAACTAAAGGGTTTTTCCCCTGTATGAGTCCTCATGTGTGTTTTTAGATCACCCTTGAGAGCAAAGCCTTTACCACATACTGTACAAGAAAAGGGCCTTTCGCCTGTATGAGTCATCATGTGTCTTTTTAGATAACTTGTGCGAACAAAGCCTTTATCACAAACTGTACAAGAAAAGGGCTTTTTGCCTGTATGAATCATCATGTGTGTTTTTAGATCAGCCTTGCGAGCACAGCCTTTACCACAAACTGTGCAAGAAAAGGGCTTTTCGCCTGTATGTATCCTCATGTGTATTTTTAGATCACCCTTTTGAGCACAGCCATTACCACATACTGTACAACTAAAGGGTTTTTCCCCTGTATGAGTCCTCATGTGTGTTTTTAGATCACCCTTGTGAGCAAAGCCTTTACCACATACTGTACAAGAAAAGGGCCTTTCGCCTGTATGAGTCATCATGTGTTTTTTTAGATTTCCTTTTCTATTAAACATTTTGCCACATTCTGTACAACTAAAACTTTTCTTCCCTGTGAGACTCCTCATGGAGTGAGTTTGTTTCAATGATTTCAGGTCCTGGGACAGCTTGCACTGTCCTCCCACATTTTGTGTCTTGTGTGATTTTAGTGTGTTTATAGCTGACTGATCTCCCCTAGTCTCCTCCCACTCATCACTGTCTTCAGTGTCTGATTCAGAACAGTGTGAAGAGAGGAGCTGGACATCACTAGTTGGTTGTGATGTTCCACAGTCCTCTAAATCAGCTTTTGTTTTCATGTGTTCAGTTGAGGTGCTGGCTACAGGCTCTATCTCTCTGTTTTCATCATCATCTTCACTTTTCACTGCTAGTAATATCAACGTTGACCCACCAGCCTCTTCTGGTCTTTCAAGTAGCTCCTCCTGTTCTTCTTTAATCTGTGGATGTTCTGGTTCCTCCTGAACCAGATTGGGGCTCTGCTCCTCTTCAGGTGAAACCTCCTCTTTACACACAGGTACGCGCAGGAAGTCTAATAAAAAGATACAATGAGACTCTATAAAAGGTTTGAATCTTGTAACGCCACTGCATTATCTCAGTCACCAGTTGTGGCAGGAAAAACAACAAGATTACTCTTTGCCCATATCTTACAAATATTTTATTTGATGGTGCACTGACTGCAATCTGTGCTGCAAAGAGTGTCCGTTGTTTGTTTACATTGCATCTCTCATAGAAGATGCGAGACAAGCTGAATGAGAGGTGAATTAGAGGCAATCCCTATTATTTTTTAAAGTAAATATTTGTAAATGTTAGATCAGTGAGTCTTCTGCAGCTGGTTAGTTAGTACTGAAGTAGAATTAACTGCACGGCTTCAGTGAACCCATTCATTCTTTTACAACCGAACCATGGTCCTATTCATAGTACATTTAGATAGATGCAGGGGTCAATGCATTCTCAGTACCGGCCCACTTTCACCAATAAAATAAATCAAGAGAGAGTGCTTAAAACTTACTGAGATCCAGGTGGTCTTCAGATTCCTGTTTAAGGTGGTCTTCAGTTTCCTGTTTAATAGAAACAGTCCTTCCTGGAGAACTGATCTTCACCTGCAGACTGGACTCCACACACTGGTCTGGAATGAAGGAATACAATACGCACTTTAATAATAAGGACTTTGATGTGATATAAATAAGGACTTTATTAATAAGGACTAGGATGTGACATGAATAAGGTCACTATATAGAGACTATATACATTTATAATATTAAACTATATAAGTTAATACTAATATTGTTGCTGTGAGGTGGAAACCTATTGTCCAAACTGTTACTTTTCAGAATTCAAATTCAAAAATAGCAGATGAAAAGCTTGTACATCGGCTAATTTGCTACTATGATGAATTAGGAAATTAATTTACAAAAATATAATATTAAAAGGGTTAAAATATGGAGATAAAAGGTTTCTGCCCGACAGCAACGATATGCAAAAAAGGAAACACAGCTGCTATAATAGAACAGTGAGAATCATGTAGATCTCAGGATTCACATGGGAACGGTGTGGCTCCTATGATGATCTCTGACTTCATGTGACCACATGGATTAAGATTCTCCATCGTGGAGACAGATTTACATCAATTGGATTAACAACTAACAACACCTCACCATGGCTTTTTGCCTGTATGAATCATCATGTGTGTTTTTAGATCAGCCTTGCGAGCACAGCCTTTACCACAAACTGTGCAAGAAAAGGGCTTTTCGCCTGTATGTATCCTCATGTGTATTTTTAGATCACCCTTTTGAGCACAGCCATTACCACATACTGTACAACTAAAGGGTTTTTCCCCTGTATGAGTCCTCATGTGTGTTTTTAGATCACCCTTGTGAGCAAAGCCTTTACCACATACTGTACAAGAAAAGGGCCTTTCGCCTGTATGAGTCATCATGTGTTTTTTTAGATTTCCTTTTCTATTAAACATTTTGCCACATTCTGTACAACTAAAACTTTTCTTCCCTGTGAGACTCCTCATGGAGTGAGTTTGTTTCAATGATTTCAGGTCCTGGGACAGCTTGCACTGTCCTCCCACATTTTGTGTCTTGTGTGATTTTAGTGTGTTTATAGCTGACTGATCTCCCCTAGTCTCCTCCCACTCATCACTGTCTTCAGTGTCTGATTCAGAACAGTGTGAAGAGAGGAGCTGGTCATCACTAGTTGGTTGTGATGTTCCACAGTCCTCTATATCAGCTTGTGTTTTCATGTGTTCAGTTGAGGTGCTGGCTACAGGCTCTGTCTCTCTGTTTTCATCATCATCTTCACTTTTCACTGCTAGTAATTTCAACATTGACCCACCAGCCTCTTCTGGTCTTTCAAGTAGCTCCTCCTGTTCTTCTTTAATCTGTGGATGTTCTGGTTCCTCCTGGACCAGATTGGGGTTCTGCTCCTCCTCAGGTGAAACCTCCTCTTTACACACAGGAACGCGCCAGAAGTCTAGGAAAAAGATACAATGACTCTATAAAAAGGTTTGAATCTTGTACCTCCACTGCAGACAATAATTGGCGGCCATTTTTTGATTGATAGCAATTAAACATATTTCCACAACTAGGACTTCTTAGGACTTTTAGTATGTTGTTCTGGTGACCTAATAGACGTGGTCTGTGAAGAAATGTACAATTACTTTGAGGTGAAACACTAGTCTGCCTGGACTATTGGCCAATAGGAATATTTTGGCATATCGTCCAATCTTAATACTATCCTGTAAAACTTTACTACAGGTTTGAACTCCCCATAAATAAAACAGTATAAACCTATCCTATACAACTTTACTACAAGTTGTTAAGTAAATAGAACATTACATACCTATCCTGTACAACTTTACTTTACTTGTACTTAACTTACTAAATAAAACATGATAAACCTACTACAGGTTGTAAAGTAGATAAAACAGCACATACCTAACCTGTACAACTTTACTACAGGTTGTAAATTAAACAGTACATACCTATCCTGTACAACTTTACAACAGGTTGCATCGTTGCATCAAACGGTCCACATCCCTGGTCCGTCTCTCGCTGTTCCTCTGGAAATGTTGAATATGTTTGGGAGGCCATCTCTCTATATACTGTAGACCTCTCCCTGTGGTGCTCTGTGGACATCACCAGTAGAAAGAATTTTTACCTTACATATACCATGTAATCAAATCCAACTATAGATGTTTACCAGGTTCTGTTCAGCTGAAAGGTGCAGTCACTAGGTATGCTAAGTGCTAAAATAATTGACTCCATTCTGCATAGCCAATCTAACATCTCAAAATGTGTGGCCTTTTGATGCGTTGTGAGCTTGTAGATCAACTCATTTAGCTATTTAAAAAAACAAAAGTTAAGTGATTTGTGGGTCCCACTGTTTCGGATTTAATGTCGGCTAGTTGAACAGGTATTGTATTCATGTGTTCAGTTGAGGTGCTGGCTACAGGCTCTGTCTCTCTGTTTTCATCATCATCTTCACTTTTCACTGCTAGTAATGTTAATGTTGACCCACCAGCCTTTTCTGGTCTTTCAAATAGCTCCTCCTGTTCTTCTTTAATCTGTGGAGGTTCTGGTTCCTCCTGGACCAGATTGGGGCTCCGCTCCTCTTCAGGTGAAACCTCCTCTTTACACACAGGTACGTGCTGGAAGTCTAGGAAAAAGATACAACAAGACTATAAAAGGTTTGAATCTTGTAACTCCACTGCATTATCTCAGTGACCAGTTGTGAAAGGAAAAAGTATGAACAAGATTACTCTTTGCCCATACAAATATTTTATTTGATGGTGCGCTGACTGTGCTCTGTGCTGCAAATAGTGGCCGTTGTTTGTTTACATTGCAGCTCTCATAGAAGATGCGAGACAAGCTGAGTGAGAGGTGAATGAGAGGTCCCTATTATTTTTTTAAGTAAATACTTGTAAATGTTAGATCAGCAAGTCTTCTGCAGCTGGTTAGTTAATACTGAAGTAGAATAAACTGCACAGCTTCAGTGAACCCATTCATACTTTTACAACCAAACCATCGTCCTATTCATGGTACATTTAGAAAGATGCAGGGGTCAAAGCATCGATGTAGTCGCATTGTTAATGCTTAAATCGAAAAAATCTTTACACCCTAAGTACCGGCCCACTTTCACCAATAAAATAAATAAAGAGAGAGTGCTTAAAACGTACTGAGATCCAGGTGGTCTTCAGGTTCCTGTTTAAGGTGGTCTTCAGGTTCCTGTTTAATAGAAACAGTCCTGGCTGGAGAACTGATCTTCACCTGCAGACTGGACTCCACACACTGGTCTGGAATGAAGGAATAAAATATGCACTTTAATAATAAGGACTTTGATGTGATATAAATAAGGACTTTCATAATAAGAACTTTGATGTGACATGAATAAGGACTTTCATAATTAGGACTATGATGTCACATGAATAAGGACTAGAGACTAAATATAGAGACTATACATATTTATGATATTAAACTTTATAAGTAGGTATAATAGTATTGTTGCTGTGCGGTGGAAATCTATCATGTCCAAACTGTAACTTTTCAGGATTGAAATTCAGAAATAGCAGATCAAAAGCTTGTAGATCGGCAATTTTTGCTACTTTTGTGTGACACTGTAGTATGATGAATTAGGGCATTCATTTACCAAAAAAAAAACATAAAAAGGTTAAAATATGGAGATAGGTTTCTGCTACAGCTGCTATAATAGAACAGTGAGAATCATGTAGATCTCAGGATTCACATGGGAACGGTGTGGCTCCAATGATGATCTCTGACTTCATGTGACCACATGGATTAAGATTCTCGTGGAGACATATTTACATCAATTGGATTCAATAACTGTGTTTGTGTGTGTGTATGTGTGTGTGTGTGTGTGTGTGTGTGTGTGTGTGTGTGTGTGTGTGTGTGTGTGTGTGTGTCACAGCAGTGGGACGAGGAGTGGGACGAGGACTAAAGGTGAAAAAACATTTCAGTTAACTAAACTAAATAAAAACTAAAAGAAAAAAGATAACTAACTGAAACTATATTGTGTGTTTACAAAACTAACTAAAACTAACTGAAATTATAGTCAAAATGCCCTTCGTTTTAGTTTTTGTCAATATTTATAAGCCTTTTAGATTTAAATTAATTCGATTCATTTCCCCTGCGCAGTTCTACGTCAGTTGCAGTCACCGTTGGTCCGCTGACGTAGTCGCCCCAAAACACCGTCGCCCCAGTGAAAATCCGGCGGTATTAGAATCACTGGTACGCGAAAGAATTGGGGGCGAGCGTGTTTTGGGGCAAGTTACTCCGGTTGTTTTCAATGTGCATCGTAGCACGTGAGCAGCACTGACTGACTGACTGACTGACTGCACGGCACTGCACGTTACTTTATAATGGCGACGGAGAAACAAGTTGGGAGAAATATGGTCCTATATGGGATTTATTTGAATACAACAGCAAGAAAGACAATAACAATTGCCTTGTAGTGCAAACGGGTGATACAATGTGGAGCAATTATCAAGGGGAAAAACCCCACGGACCACGGTGTAAAGTAACTAAGTACATTTACTCAAGTAGCCTACTGTAGCCCACTTAAGTACAATTTTGAGGTACTTTTGCTTTACTGGAGTATTTCCAATTTTCTGTATTTTTACTTCTACTCCACTACATCTCTCAGAGGTAATAATGGTACTTTTACTCCACTACAATTATTTGAAAACTTTAGTTACCTACTTTGTAGGTATTTTGATTAGTATTACAAAACATACATTATACCCACTTCATTTCGGCCATTTGAAAATAGCCGATCTACAAGCTCACAATGCTTTGGTGAGCTTGTAGATTTGTTTACCTTTTATAGCCTACATTTTGAAAACTTGTGAAATGGGACATTCTGCATAATGAGTACTTTTACCTTTGTTTGTAATTTTAATACCAATACTTTTGTGCTTTTACTCAAGTACATTTTGAATTCCGGACGTTTACTTGTAACAGAGTATATCTACATTGCAGTATTGATACTTTTACTTAAGTAACAAATGTGAGTACTTTTTCCACCACTGATAGCGAGTACCTTGACAAGGCAGCCTCTCTGAGCACCCAGAAACCTGAGACCCCTGGACCCTGTGTGTGTCATGAAAGGGTTTATGTTCATATATTGTATGGCTATTTTGATTTATACCAGGCACAGTACATTTTGCACTTAAGGCTGCTATCTTGTGGACTGTTGTGTGGATGGTTGATTGTCAAACAGTAACTGAATAATATATATTTTTAAATGGTATCTTTTGTTTTAGTTTTTATCACACAATACTTACTTTGACCTGTTGAATCCTGGGTTGACATGTTGAATCCTGACAAAAAACCCAAAGTATGAAAAAAAAACTGAAACTAACACTAAAACTAATAAAAACTAAACTAAAACTAAGCGTTGTCACAAAAATAGAAACTAAATCAAAACTAGCAAACCCGCTCTAAAAACTAACTAAAACTAACTGAATTAGATTTTCTTTGGTCAAAACTAACTGAATTAGAAAAAAAAATGTCAAAACTAACTAAAACTAAACTATAATAAAAAATCCAAAACTATTATAACCTTGTTTGTAACGAGACCAGATCAACTTGAGACCACGTCTACTGTCGTCCTAGTAACTGCAGATGTTGTCCCATGGTGAAAGAACGCGTAGCTGTCCTCGTCAATGCCTGTTTGTTTTTTTTCATATCACAATGCCAAAACATACCGATCTGATTCTTGTTTGGATGAAGAAACGTCAGACAGACGAACACTCACGTTGTGTTGTGGACGGTTCTCCGTTGGTTTTGTTGTTGTTGAGAAACAGGAAGACAACCACTTCCTGTGTCAGTCTCTCTAACAATAGATTTACACGTTTAATAAATGCAACTATTTGCCATTGGAGTCGAGTCAACATGTGTAAGGTACAATCACTATTCAGCCCATTCAAAGCGTGCAAAAAAACGCATCAATGAATGAATTAATAAATAAATGTTCATTCCCTCCTGGGATTCGAACTCTTCCCAACATCAGCACAATTACACCAGACAGGCGCTTACTCCGGTGCGCCATTCTTCTCACAACAAATGTGTACCGTAAACAACTCGTAGAGTATACAACCAGCCATTAAAAAACAAAACAGTCATGGTCACTAGATTAACTTGAGACCTCAGTCACCACACTGATTTCATTGTACTGCTCTCTAACACGGCTGTTTACTGCAGATTTGTGTCTAAAATCTATCATCACCATCATCATCATCTATTATTCATTATGTTAGAGGCTACTTAGAAATAGTAAATATGACACATGATAGGTTACATCAACAGTTCATTAGAAGACAACCACTTCTTCCTGTGAAAGTCTCTAACAATACATTTTAATAATGCAACATTTCACCATTGGATTAAACATGCGTCATGTAGCCTACATTAACTATTCAGGCCATTTAAAGCGTCAAAAATAAATAAATGTTAGCCTCTCATGGGATTCGAACTCCTCCCAATGTCAGCATAAATAGTCTGGGGCATAGCCTACTCTTGTGCGCCAGTCTACCCACTCTGACTCATAATCATAAACAAATCATAGACTATAAAACCAGCCATTAAAACGCACATGGTCACTAGATTAACTTGAGACCTCAGTCACCACACTGATTTCCAACTATCTAATACAGATTTGTTTCTAAAATCTTTCACCACCACCACCACCATCATCTATTATTCTTATTCATTATGTTACAGACCAGGAGACCTGGTTCTGCCAGACCCAGAAGGAACAAATTCGTAGTAGACAACCCACCTACAAACCACTTTATAAGTTAAAAGTATTAATCATTTTAGGCATTGTGTGTGTGTGTGTGTGTGTGTGTGTGTGTGTGTAGCATTTTGTGTATAGGGGCATTTGCAAGAGCAAGAGCAAATTTCCCTTGCCATGAAGCCCAGCCTTTGCTCAGTTATCTCATTAGAACTAGTAACCATGACAACCAGTAACCATGAGTAGTAACCTTAACCCATTCAGACCACCTATTCTACAAATGCCTTCTAAATTAGTAGTTCTCACACTTTCAGATGATATCTGCTATTTGACAATGGGTATACAATGGGTTGGTATAGGATATACCTAATATCTAAATACTTAATCAAGCAACGTAAAAAGGTCTGGGGTGCTCACACAATTCTGAGTAGATTTAGAAATAAATGGGCCAAACATGTTTGAAAGTGAAATATCCCTTTAACATGGTGTCAGAAAATTTGGAGGGGCTTAGGTGTGCTGATTGCTTGCTCAATTAACAAACATATAAAAGGTTGTACAACTGTGTTGGGAGTCGGAGCTATTGTATAGTGACACTATATAGAGAGTAGATATAGAGAGTTAGTTACTATGGACCCCAGACTATACCAAGAGATCCTGGATTTTAAGACCGACAAAAAATATCGAGTGGGAAACCTGACCAAACAGCAGCGTTTCAACATAAGAAGAAGAGACAACCAGTATGTGCTTAAGGGTATGTATTCTGTTACACTATCAATCTTTATTTAAAGTACTTTATTCTTTAACCTTTTAACATTCTTTGAAAAAACATGGTCTCCTCACACATTAGAAGGACAATATCAGTCACCAGGACCAAGAACTGGTGTTTTTGATTAATCCATCATGGTTAAAATGGAGTTTGAAGTTATAATGGGTTTGTATAGGAAGGGGGCGTGTCTGATAAAATGAATATCAAATATCTAAATACTGAATCAAGCAAGAATAGACGATAAAATGTCCCTTTAAGAGTAAATTTTTTCACATTTAAGAGTACAAATTTTCACATTTATTTTTACTAGATGGAATGCTTCAATACTTCTGCAGTAGAAGTAAGAAGCAGGAGCCCCAGCTTACTTTTGGTGCTCAACCACTTGAATTTCCCCATGGGAATCAAAAGAGGAATCTAAGTATCTGTCTATCTCATCTCTCTATATGCTATCTATGTATGTAGGTGGTGGCGTCGGCTGCGTCGGTGTTCAACGAATTCCATGCCAGTAGTATCGGTGGTCACTGTGGTGTGGAGAAAACACACCACGCAGTGATCCACCGATACTACTGGCCTGGAATGGAGGCCGACATCCGCAAATGGGTAAGTTGGAAGGGTCAAGGGTCATCCAAATGTGTATATATCATTTGTACATGCAGGCCTATTTATGCAGGGCCTACTTAGGAAAACAATGGCAAATTGAAGCATTAATTAAATTCACACACTCGTGTGATTGTATATCCCCTTCACTTACTGTTTGTGCTTGACCAAAGGCCTGTGATATAAATTAATGTGCATATCATTTGACTTAAGGAGGAGGACGGAGGATGGACACGAGTACATATGCGTAATGGTAGATTATTTTACAAAATGGACGGAGGCCTACCCACTGAGGTCAAAACATGCAGGGGAGGTATCAAAGTCCATCATAGACTTTGTTTACCGGCATGGGGCCCCGCTAAGGCTCCTTTCTGATCAGGGATCCGAATTCCGTAATCAGGTACAACACTCATCAAACATTACAAATTATATTGTTATTTCATTTTTTATGTTGGGGATGGGGCTTGTACCATTGATCTGAATTGTGTTCATTTAATTGTTTTTATTATTATTGTTTCCATTAAAAAACATTTCTTAATTGCTTTTATACTTTTATGCAATGTAGCACTTCGAGATTTGTGTCAAATTGTGTTCCAAATCTATTATTAATGGAATTTATAGGTGAATTCTCGGCTCTGTGAAGCCCTCAACATCAAAAGGAGTTTTTCGGCGCCCTACCACCCGCAGATGAACGGCCTGGTAGAAAAAATGAACGGGACCATCCAGAAGTAAGTTGGATACTGCCAAATTGGCAGATACACCTACAGTACACAACATGAATGCTGTAGACTACATTAAATGCATCTGAATGTCTGCTATAATGTTATGTAATGTGAACATTTTCAGGTCGCTGAAAGCCCTGTGTCAAGATCATCCCAACCAGTGGGACAGGTACCTTCCAGCTGCCTTGTTCGCACTAAGGACGAAGAAGCACCTGACAACACAGCACACGCCCTTCTACCTCCTTTATGGGAGAGAGGAAAGGTATCCCTCAGAAATCCATGTGGATTATGACGTAAGTGGATCCATTTGTTGGGGGGGGGGGCAGTAAATTAGTAGCAGAGCACCAAATCAGTTTAACCCCCTTTATACATTACTACATACATTACTACACATTGGCTATTTGAAAATAGCCAATCTACAGTCTCACAACGCAGAGCGACACGATGTGAGCTTGTAGATCTGCTATTTCCCAAAATGTATGCCAAATGCATATTGATTTGGGGGTCCTTGACATGAATACATGAAATTGAAAACCACTACTGTCAATAACCCCACCTGGTGTTTTTGTACCTTAGGTGACACCAGAAGATATGGAGGCCTATTGCGGGTCGGAGGAGGTCTGTGAGGGGCTGAAAAAGCAGACACCAGTATATGAGGCTGTGCAGGGCAATGTCCTCAAACAGCAAGACAGGGTCAGGAAGAGGGAGCAGGGCTGGGGTGACAAGTTCACAGTTGGGGATGTGGTGTTAAAAAAAACATCAGAGAAGAGCAGAGGAAGGGAGGAAAGCTGGCACCAGAGATGCTTGGCCCCTATTCCATCACCGAGATAAAGGGGAAAGTGGTGTACTTGGTTGGGGACAAAAATGAGAAGCTAATTGCTAATTTGGACCAGCTGAAACACTATATCGAGCCATAGGAGAGGATTCCAGCGAAGCTTTTAAAGCTAGCTGGAACCTTTCCTTTGGCTCGCCCCCCTCCACCACTTTCCCCTTTATCTCATCCTCCTGCTCTTTTCCACCCTCCCCAACTGTCACCTAGTCCCTCCAGCCCTCTTCTTGGCCAACCCTGCACAGCCATCATTCAGCCCCTCCGGGCCTCCTCCTGCCATCCACCACCCACCACCATCCTCGGGCCCCTCCACTGGCTCCCCACCTGCCAGAGGGAGATCAGCAGAGGACCAGGTCACTGGTAAATCCCATTCACTAATGTGACATGAAGAATAATAATGCCATGTACAATTTTGAATGACTGAAATGTTCTGAATTTCCACTTCTCCAAGCTATATGGAAGGGGCAATTAGGGCAAATTTTGTGGGCCAAATTTGGCCCATTTAAGATTTTAACCCTCGATGTCCAAAGCCTGGCTCCAGGGGAGACATTGACCAGTGAAGTAAGTCTCGTTTTGTGAGCAAGTGTTCTCATTGATATTAAAGTGATTTTTAATTGTATTTATTTTTGTGTGTAGAAAGTCAATGCGTACCTCGTGTGGGTCGCCCAAAAGGCCACAAGGAGGGTGACCGTTTTGCCAGTGGAGGAGGTCAACCGAATTTGGGACGGTTTGACCAGGGGGGTTAAAAAAGTAAGGATAATAGTTACTTTTAAAAGTGTTGGTTACAGTCGCACCATGTTAACAAATTAAATTATCACTTCACTTGCAGATTGGAATGGGACATCGTTATGGGGGCAGTATGTAAAAATGGCCACTACACACTAGTAGTAAGTTAACTTTAATCAATGCAAATTATGCAACTATATTTACAACTAAGCTTTTGAAGTATTAAAGTATTCTATCTGCCGAAGGTTATGTATCCACATGACCACAAGTGTGTGTTTGTGGACCCACTTATTGCTACCCCAAATCAAGTCGACCACTGTCGAAATAGTACAAGGCAAGTAAATCATAGATTTATTGTGCTTCATTGCAAGTATGTTCAATGGTTTCTGATACACAAGTAACCAACGGTTTCGTTTTTCTTCAGAGCTTATATGCGGAGGATGAGGGGCACAATCTCTCACTGGACCTGTGAGACTGTCCCTCATCCCCGCCAAACGGATACGACGTCATGTGGGGTGTTTGTGTGCAAAGTGAGATTATATAGCCTAGAATATCTATCCAAGTAACAATGTAATACATTCTAAAAGAACACTGCTAACTGTAACCTGTATTTTAAGATAGCAGAGATGCTGGTGTGGAGCAGGGCCTACTAGGCAACGTTGACCTGGTACGAAAAAGAAAAAAAAATTGGACGAAAGCTTTTGGAGGACACATCTCTGTCGCTCCTGTGGGGAGTAAGCGCTGGGACAGGAAGGTCCGCATCCGTGGATGATTGGGTACGAAACCTTTAAAGTTTTTTACATGGAGAGCACATTCTTTCTGTAACTAACTAACTAACTAAATCAATGAATAACATTGTATCCATCTTCTTTCAGATTGAATGCTCATCATGTGCATTGTGGTTCCACTGGGTGAGTGCCTGCAGGCCTAACACCAGTGAGGACTACTTGTGCCCAGCCTGCACATAACCCAGTGGAATCACAATGCACATGGATCTCCACATAGGTGTGATGCCAAATAAATGATGCCAGGATCATCAGCACTTTTTATTTCCTTTCATCTAAGAGGCTTTTTTTTTTACTTCATTGTTTCAGTGAAGATGGACAGGAAAGACGTGCAGCAAAGGTCGTCGGGTTGGAACCCGCAACGTCCGGTCAGGCTGCATTAGAGCCAATGGTCTGCGTGCGCCTGGACTGCTAGGCCAGCTGGGAACTCTTTATGATTTTTTTTTTGAATCCTGTATGAGCATAGTTGTTGTTTTTTGGCCCCAAAAAATATGACCTGTCTTGCTGCTCAATGTCACCTGCTCCATCAGCATGCACAGGAAAGGTTACAAACCCATACACAGGACCAGAGTGCAATGTATCACTATTATTACTGTCCTGAGCTCAGTGGACTTGTGGTTAGAGTGTCCACCCTGAGACTTTGAAGTTGCGGTTTGATCCCCGGTCGGGTCCTACCAAAGACTTTTAGAAAGGTACCCTGCCTCCCTGGTTAGAACTCAGCATCAAGGGTTGGATTGGGGTAAATCCCTGTGACATACTAGAGTCAGATCCAGAGGGTGTGCATCACACTAAGGAAATAGGAGATAGGCTCCTGTCCTATAGGGCTCGTCAAGGCCTGTCCTGAGGTGATCAGGAGCAATCTGAAATCATACAATTTGCCACTTTGTGCCCTTTTGTGACTACTTGTTACACTAGAAGAGACGATACAGCCAAGAATGTCTCTCTTGTGTACCGTGTATGAGATGTGACAAATAAAAAAACTTTAAAGACTTTTATATCATGTGGTTGGCTGATTTACTATGCCTCTTTCTTTGCTCTTTGTGTAAATGGTATGGGGTGTTTCTCCTTGAGGGTGCCATGTTGTACAGACTGAGAGAAATTTTAGGGCTGTTAGAAATCAGTGTGGTGACTGAGGTCTCAAGTTAATCTAGTGACCATGTGCGTTTTAATGGCTGGTTTTATAGTCTATGATTTGTTTATGATTATGAGTCAGAGTGGGTAGACTGGCGCACAAGAGTAGGCTATGCCCCAGACTGTATTTATGCTGACATTGGGAGGAGTTTGAATCCCATGAGAGGCTAACATTTATTTATTTTTGATGCTTTAAATGGCCTGAATAGTTAATGTAGGCTGAATGACGCATGTTTAATCCAATGGCGAAATGTTGCATTTTTAAAATGTATTGTTAGAGACTTTCACAGGAAGAAGTGGTTGTCTTCTAATGAACTGTTTATGTAACCTATCATGTGTAATACTTACTATTTCTAAGTAGCCTCTAACATAATGAATAATAGATGATGATGATGATGGTGATGACATATTTTAGACACAAATCTGTAGTAACAGCCGTGTTAGAGAGCAGTACAATGAAATCAGTGTGGTGACTGAGGTCTCAAGTTAATCTAGTGACCATGACTGTTTTGTTTTTAATGGTTGGTTGTATACTCTATGAGTTGTTTACGGTACCCATTTGTTGTGAGAAGAATGGTGCACCGGAGAAAGCGTCTGACTAGTATGTTTATGCTGACATTGGGAAGAGTTCGAATCCCAGGAGGGAATGAACATTTATTTATATATTGATTAAATCATTGTTGCGTTTATTTGCACGCTTTCAATGAGCTGAATAGTGATTGTACCTTACACATGTTGACTCCAACTAGAATAGTTGCATTTATAAAACGTTTAAATCTATTGTTAGAGAGACTGACAAAGGAAGGAGTGGTTGTCTTCCTGTTTCTCAACAACAACACAACCAACGGAAAAGCAGGGTCCAACGCAACGTGAGTGTTCGTCTGTCTGACGTTTATTCATCCAAACAAGAATCAGATCGGTATGTTTTGGCATTGTGATATAAAACAAGACCAGGAGACCTGGTTCTGCCAGACCCAGAATAAATTCCTAGTACTTTATAAGATCAGAGCACTACGTCACGGCTAAGCCGGACTTCTTATGACGTGTCAGCCTGTGTCCCTTTTATGCCCATGTATGGAGAAGAAAGGGACAGACCGAGGTCCCTTTTATGCCCATGTATGGACGAAAGGGGGACAGACAAAGCCTCATGTAGCCTGTCTGTCCCTTTTATGCCCATGTATGGACGAAAGGGGGACAGACGAGGTCTTTTTTGCCCATGTATGGACGAAATGGGGACGGACAAAGCCTCAGGTAGGCCGACCCCTTGGGTCTGGCAAAAACAAAACAAAAACAGGCATCGACGAGGACAGCTACGTGTTTTTTCACCGGGGACAACATCTGCTGTTACTTGGACAACAGTCTACGCGGTCTCAAGTTGATCTGGTCTCGTCTTAATCTTTGTCAGCGGTCTATTGATCTACAAGCAATGATCCACAAAAACAAAAACACTACAACCTAACAACACCTCACCATGCAAACGCTGTGTCATACCTGCAGTGTGTATTTGGATGTTGTGTATGTAACACACATACCTGCAGTGTGTAGTTCGGTGTTGTGTAGTGTCTCTATCTCTCTCTGGAAGAGGTTGCACATGAACTCTGCAGCCGCACTGAGGCGCTCCAACACAAACACTCTGACAAGCTTCACACAACAAACATCAGCACCACGCTGCTGTTTGTCCAAAACACACAATATCTCCTCTCCCACCGACGTCATGTGTTCATTTATCTTCAGCCGTACAGACTCCATTGTTTTAACCTCCATTATGAGACGTTTTTCACCTCCTTTATGGAACGGGTTTCACCTCCTTTATGAGGCTGTTTTACCTCCTTTATGATACGTTTTCACCTCCTTTATGAGACGGGTTTACCTCTACGTTTTTCACCGAGATCACAACACGCATTAACTTCCAGGTCATGGTGTTTCACACATGCGCATTGAAGGATCCAGGCACTGTTGCCTTCTTAGTGCCTTTCGCCCCCTGGTGGAAGAGGTGTGTAAGTGAAGATAGAGCCTCCTGTAGCTGTGGAAAGACTGTCCTCCCTCACTGTGAGTTGTGTTTGATCTGAACTGAAGGTCAAGCTTTTATTGTCTCACATGAGGCTGCTAAGGGGGCGGAGCTTGACACACACACACACACACACACGCACGCACACGCACAGAATTACAGACATTGTACAAACAGCATTTACCTCATTACAGCAATAAGCTAGCACGCACATGTTATTTATATAGGCCTATCCCAACTGGGTTGTTTAGTTCAAGTTATCTTTCAAAGCAGCACGTTGCAACTCCAATAACAACACAATTCACCTGTGTTTCAATAACTCAACTCACCTGGATAATCAATGAAGACACTGGCGTCGTAACAATAATGGTCTGTCTGCATTCATTTCTACCACCACCAGTGGTGGAAGGAGTACTCACATTTTTTACTTGAGTAGAAATATCAATACCAGGTGACATCATTTAGGTGAAAGTCTGGTATTCAGAATTTACTTGAGTAAAAGTACAAAACTATTGTCATCAAAATATACTTTCACTCGTCCCATTGCACTAGTTTTCTAAATGTATAAATATCGTTTGATTGATTGATTGATGTACTTTATTTAGTAAGACATGAGAACATCAGTACATGGAAGTACAAATTCACAGTACAAGGTCTACTAAACTGGGAGTCTCATTAAGCACTAAGCTTGTTTAAAGGGGTAGTTCACCCCCCAAATAACTTTTTTTCTATTGATTACTCACCCCATGGAGCCTTGAATTCATGGATATTTATTTGTTTTTGTCGCATTCCTTCCTTTATTATTTGATTATAATAAATTTAGCCCCATTGATTCCGGTAGGAGACACAAATGCATTTGTGTCTCCTACCGGAATCAATGGGGACACATTTGTTATAATCAAATTATTGGCTTAGGAATGTGACAAAAACAAAAAAATATCTATGAATTCAAGGCTCCAGATGGTCAGTAATCAATAGAAAAAAAGTTATTTGATGAGATCCCCATGCACACAAATCATGATGACATTATAAGAGACACAGATATACACACTACTATACAGAAAGTCATACAATCAGCTTACTGGTTACTGGTATGAAGAGTGAAAAAAAATGTACAAAAGAAAAAAAAGAAAAGGGGGGGGTAGGGGGGTAGCAGATCAAGGGGGGGGGTAGCAGATCAAGCTCACAATACTGTTTGTTCATTTATGGAACACATGATGTGATCTAAGATTCCCCTGTTGTGATTTCAACACAAAAAAATAACACCTCTACCCAGGAGGATAGCGCCCTCTAGCGGCAGTGACGTCAGACCTCGGTGCTCTATAAGCCAGAGTTGGGAACAGTTAACAGAGTGACTGTATTGTCCAGTTTCGTATTACAATGGCGCCCTCATGTGGTCATTATATGGAACATCAGCATGTAGTATTTTCCCCCTTCATGTCAGTAGTCAGTGCTCAACAAATAAAGATTTTTTTCATTGATGAATTGAAATGCTACAATATCATGTACTATACAGGTGCAGTAAGTGATGATGATGATGATTATTATTATTATTAGCTTTTAAACAGCTCTATATCCGTGGTTCTCAAAGTGGGGTCAAGGGACCCCCAGGGGTCCTTGAGGGGGTTCCAGGGGGTCCACAGCAAATTAGTTAATATAGAATCAAAATGTAATTTGGTTTAACCACTTTAACCCTAAATACATAGGCTATTTGAAAATCACAGATCTACAGGCTCAGAATGTGTTGGATCGGCTATTAAAAAAGAAATGTGTATGAATAATAATATTTCAATAATATATTTTTAATCATTTTAATGATTTATATGTTATATTAGGACCACATTTGTTTAGCCCAAGTGTTACTGTGCTTCTGTGCTGTCTACATCTTGACTAATAAAGTATTCAATAAATCAATCAATCATTTGAAGGTTTCTCTTTTACAAACAAACAGAAAACAGGTATGCAGGACGCGTTGTGGGCTTGTAGATCGGCTATTTTCAGCATGCAACCAAGTGCAAAATCTGCTATTACGACGCCATCAATGCACCACCAAAATACATTTTAGTCGACTAAATCAACCGTACATTTAGTTGACTATAATCGTATGATATTTAGTCGACTAAAACTAGACAAAAACTACAATATTTCAGGTGACTAAAATATTACTAAAACTAAATGGAATTTTATTCAAAAGACTATGACTAAAACTAAATAACAATTTGCTGTCAAGATCAACACTGGTGTGAGGTGTGTCCAGAGGTCTGCGTAGGTTCTGCCAGAGCAGTCCAGGGTGCCGTCCAGCCTGGGACCAGCTCAGGTAAGTGTGTCTGTTCACCAGCCTCCTCATGTGATAGTACATGTAAAGCATTATTGCGGCATGTGGAGAGGGCGGGACATACAAGTCATCGCTGTGGTACGTTCAGGCTTTAGCCTTTAATTTACCATCACTCTATATGAACAAACCAGTTAGTGACGTTGTAAAAGCTTCGTTCTCAGTGTTGCTAGTAAGATTTTATGTCATTGTTCTTACCTTCTATATCCAACTTCTAGTGTCCTGACATGGACTCGTCAAGCCAGGCGATGTGGCGGGAGGCTGGCCTTCAGGTTGGCCAATCGACGGACAGGACCTATATTGACCATCCATATTCTGAGGAAGCATACCTTTTATTTTGTCCCGACACCCCCCACCTGTTAAAAGCAATGAAAACGGCCATGTGTAATCACGACTTCATACTACCAGATAACATTGTGAGGAAAAATAGCTTGCCTGGTGATACAGTGAGTACATTTACTGATGGGGTGCCATACTCAGATCAATTACCAAATACCAAAAGCAAATAGCAAATCAGTGACCCAATCAATTATGATGATACTGACATGTTACGTCATTCATAAATATTCACCCAAAATGACCTATACTTGCTGAATTCAACAAAGTTTAATTTTACAAGATCTACTAACTTCTGCTTGAAATAATATATGTTTTCCAGGCGTCCACATGTGCCGTTGAGAAGGTGATCTCTGTGCAGGCTGACACTTGGGAACAAGGGAACCAGGAGACCTGGTACTACCAGACCCCTAGTGTTGAAAGATCAGAGCACTACGTCACGCTAAGCTTGGCCAATCAAAAAGAGGACAGAAGACGGACCTCTTTTATGCCCATGTATGGACGAAAACGTTTGGAGAGGGGGACCGAACAGAAGACAGACCTCTTTTATGCCCATGTATGGACGAAAACGTTTGGAGAGGGGGACCGACAGACCTCTTTTATTCCCATGTATGGACGAAAACGTTTGGAGAGGGGGACCGACAAAGCCTCATGTAGGCCCGACCCCCTGGGTCTGGCAAAAACCTGTGCCTGGTCTGACTGCAAGAGATGTATTGTTGCTAAAAGCTTTGATAAAATGAAAGTATGTTGCACTAACAACACACATTTACTGTTTGGTATACTGTAAACACTGACAGTCATATTCACGTACAAAAGGCAACTGCCTTTCAGCTTAAATTCAATGATTAATGTTTAAGTGCAGACAGTGTCCACAATTAGGTGCAAAGGAATTGGTAAATCTGGGCTTGAGAGTATTAAACACTGAAAGTGCCTTCTCTTTCTATGACATACAATGACCAGGTGGATACAGACAGAGTTACGGTTATGTGCATATTTTCCATACGTACAGTTATGTTCTCTGCTTCAAGGTTCTACCTGCATGTAAAGTATTTTCACACGACACTGCAAGTGCAATCTGCATGCTGGTACACTGTCAGCATCTGCCAAACCAGGCAGTGGTTATGAACCACTAACTGGTTCATAGACATGGTCAATGACTGGTTCGACTTGATGACATCAACACACACACTACTAACTATAAATGGGGGGTGGGGGGGGCAAAGTTCTGCTTGTGGTGCAGACTGCCTAGGGAGAAGAATACTTCATTCAGTCTTCACGGAGTGCCTCAGGATTCAGTCCGCACCACAAGCAGAACTTTGAGGGGGTTTATACATATATCTACCTGTTTGACTGAAGAGCACCTGTTTGAGGAAGCCACTGAACCCAGGCAGTGCTTGCTCCTTCTGTTTGACACTAATAAAACATGTTTGATATATGCAGCACTGTATCCACCAAACACCACTGCTGGGGCCAATTGGAAGCTGGAGAGGCTGCAGGAGTTTATGCAAACATGGAATGCCACAGTGTTAAGCTCCAAAAAAAGGGAAGCATCAGGGTAAGTGTCTCTGAGACAAACAATCAAAAGTAGAATTAATGGCAGCAGTTAACTTATGAGACTTACAATACCTAAAGTAATACATTTTCTTCACAGCCTGGAAGCCATCCCAGACTGGTGTCAGAATGGCAACAACCACCATGCTGGTAATGGCAGGTGCTGCACTTTTCCCAGAGGAACTGGAGAAGCACCTGCCATCAGTTCCCCCTTCCTTCCTGCCAGGAAACAGGATCTGGATGGCCCGGATGACAGGAGAAAGGACATCACTGAACCACTTCCGTGGAGTCAGAGGCAGTACTCACTACAATCAAGAGCAAGGGGAAACTGGTCCACCCTTCGACAGATGTCCATCAACTGCACATGAGGCTCCACCAGCTATATCATTAATATTAAACTTGTTGTAATGCTCTTAAAGCAACATACTAGCCAAACTGGCGAAATGTGTCAATGTGACAGCAAGTCTGCTCTTAGAGTGACTTCAGTTAAATAATAATTTCTATAGAACCTGTGGATATCTTTGTCATTCTGGGCATAAACAAGTTGATATAGCACACATAGAGGAACTGTAGTGGTGAAAACTTTATTAAACAAAACAAAACATAATCATTTCCCCCCAAGGGATAAAAGTGGATCTGAGTCTATAAAAACACCTCTATAAAGACACAAAACTCTGTAGAATATAAACATGTAATCAAACTAAGTGACAATGTACACTGTCTCCCTGGCATCTACCATATTATGTACTATGATATTGTAACAATCTAAACAAAACACGTCAACACACAGTGAACAGCTACACAAACCCATTAGCTTGTCAGCACTTTACTGCACCATTATTTGCTGCATATCAATGAATATAATAATTATTAGATGAATATGAATGAATATGAGTTGTTAAATCCTGACAAATGTGGACAGACACAGTAATGCTCATACTGTACTACCAGTAACTGATTAAGTAAATGAGCTGGAGGGAATACTGTTATATATAAAACAAATACAAAATAAAACTTAAATCCAAATCCATCACAAGAAACTATTAATATTTATTTTATTCAGTCATGTTGATAGTCAGATTACTGCTTTAGTATCCTTGTCATTGACTCCTGGATTAGACTGAATGATCAAATGTCTTAAACTAAGGCATCCCCCCTATATGAGTCCTCATGTGTCTTTTTAGAATACCCATTTCCGTAAAGCCTTTACCATACACTGCAAAATAATAGGTCTTTACCCTGTATGAGTCCTCATGTGTGATTTTAGATTAATTTTCTGAGCGAAGCCTTTACCACATACTGTACAAGCAAAGGGCTTTTCGCCTGTATGAGTCCTCATGTGTTGTTTTAGAACAAACTTGTGAGCACAGCCTTTACCACATACTGTACACAAAAAGGGCTTTTCGCCTGTATGAGTCCTCATGTGTGTTTTTAGATTACCCTTGCGAGCACAGACTTTATCACATACTGTACAAGAAAAGGGCTTTTCGCCTGTATGAGTCCTCATGTGTTGTTTTAGATCACACTTGTGAGCACAGCCTTTACCACATACTGTACATAAAAAAGACTTTTCGCCTGTATGGTTCATCATGTGTGTTTTTAGATTACCCTTGCGAGCACAGTCTTTACCACATACTGTACAAGAAAAGGGCTTTTCGCCTGTATGAGTCATCATATGTCTTTTTAGATCACCCTTTTGAGCACAGACTTTACCACATACTGTACAAGAAAAGGGCTTTTCGCCTGTATGAGTCCTCATGTGTTGTTTTAGATCAAACTTGTGAGCACAGCCTTTACCACATACTGTACACAAAAAGGACTTTTCGCCTGTATGGTTCATCATGTGTGTTTTTAGATTACCCTTGCGAGCACAGCCTTTACCACATACTGTACAAGAAAAGGGCTTTTCGCCTGTATGAGTCATCATGTGTCTTTTTAGATCACCCTTTTGAGCATAGCCTTTACCACATACTCTACAAGCAAAGGGCTTTTCGCCTGTATGAGTCATCATGTGTTGTTTTAGATAATCCTTGCGAGCACAGCCTTTACCACATACTGTACACAAAAAGGGCTTTTCGCCTGTATGAGTCACCATGTGATTTTTTAGATCACCCTTGTGAGCATAGCCTTCACCACAAACTGTACAAGCAAAGAGTGTTTCCCCTGTGTGAATCATTGTGTGTCTCTTCAGATTTCCCTTTATATTAAACATTTTGCCACATGCTGTACAACTAAAACTTTTCTTCCCTGTGAGACTCTTCATGGAGTGAGTTTGTTTCGATGATTTCAGGGATTCCTGGGACAGCTTGCGTTGTTCTCCAACATTTTGTGTCTTGTGTGATTTCAGTGTGTTTAAGGCTGACTTATCTCCCCTAGTCTCCTCCCACTCATCACTGTCTTCAGTGTCTGATTCAGAACAGTGTGAAGAGAGGAGCTGGTCATCACTAGTTGGTTGTGATGTTCCACAGTCCTCTAAATCAGCTTGTGTTTTCATGTGTTCAGTTGAGGTGGTGGCTACCGACTCGGTCTCTCTGTTTTCATCATCATCTTCACTTTTCACTGCTAGTAATATCAATGTTGACCCACCAGCCTCTTCTGGTCTTTCAAGTAGCTCCTCCTGTTCTTCTTTAATCTGTGGATGTTCTGGTTCCTCCTTGACCAGATTGGGGCTCTGCTCCTCTTCAGGTGAAACCTCCTCTTTACACACAGGTACGCGCAGGAAGTCTAAGAAAAAGATACAATGAGACTCTATAAAAGGTTTGGATCTTGTACCTCCACTGCAGACAATAATTGGCGGCCATTTTTTGATTGATACCAATTAAACATATTTCCACAACTAGGATTTCTTAGGACTTTTAGTATGTTTTTCTGGTGACCTAATAGACGTGGTCTGTGTAGAAAATTACAATTACTTTGAGGTGAAACACTAGTCTGCCTGGACTATTGGCCAATAGGAATATTTCTGCATAATGTCCAATCTTAATAACTATCCTGTACAACTTTACTACAGGTTTGAAATCTCCATAAATAAAACAGTATATATACCTAACCTATACAACTTTACTACAAGTTGTTAAGTAAATAAAACATTATATACCTATCCTGTACAACCTTACTTTACTTGTACTTTTCTTGTAAAGTAAATACAACATTATATACCTACTACAGGTTGTAAAGTAGATAAAACAGTACATACCTATCCTGTACAACTTTACAACAGGTTGCATCGTTGCATCAAACGGTCCACGTCTCTGGTCCGTCTCTCGCTGTTCCTCTGGAAATGTTGAATATGTTTGGGAGGCCATCTCTCTACATACTCTAGACCTCTCCCTGTGGTGCTCTGTGGACATCACCAGTAGAAAGAACGTTGACCTTACATATACCATGTAATCAAATCCAACTATAGATGTTTACCATGTTCTGTTCAGCTTAAAGGTGCAGTCAATAGGTATGCTAAGTGCTAAAATAATTGCCTCCATCCTGCATAGCCAATCTTAAAGATGCAGTGCAGTGACATTTTCGGTCATTTTATTTTGAAGGTTCAGTCTGAAACGTCGTCTCAACCGACTCTAAACCAATCAGAAGGTCCCATCCCTTCAGGCTATGGGACGTTGGAATCTCAATCACTTTGGCCGTGCGCAACACGGCTAGTGTTTGTTTACAAGTGAGAGAGAGACGGCCAGTGAAGCACGTTTGCTACTACGTGGCTTATTTCTAACCTATAATGTTTTCAGATACATATTTTAATGTGCAGATTAACTTTAAAATGAGTAATACACCGTCTGGATGTCATCTTCAATGAGATTCAAAACGGAGTAGCTCTGTAATTAAAATCAGCTGTGTTTGAAGAACGTGCAGCTATGGGAATCAAACAGGTGCATGTAATCAAGATTCATTTATATTCATGAAAGCTACGTTATGTCATCATGCAGCACGTTTTCGTTTACAGGAAGTAATTAAGATTGGCTTTTTAGGGACTTTTGATATAAAAAATACACAAAAATGTATGCCCATATGATGACCTGTTTGTCTAAAAGTGTGAAAAACATATTTTTCATTTCACTACACTTTTAACATCTCAAAATGTGTGACCTTTTGATGCGTTGTGAGCTTGTAGATCAACTAATTTAGCTATCTAAAAAAATACATTTAAGTGATTTGTGGGTCCCACTGTTTCGGATTTAATGTTGGCTAGTTGAACTGGTATTGTATTCATGTGTTCAGTTGAGGTGCTGGCTACAGGCTCTATCTCTCTGTTTTCTTCATCATCTTCACTCTTCGCTGCTACTAATGTTAACGTTGACCCACCAGCCTCTTCTGGTCTTTCAAGTAGCTCCTCCTGTTCTTCTTTAATCTGTGGAGGTTCTGGTTCCTCCTGGACCAGATTGGGGCTCCGCTCCTCTTCAGGTGAAATCTCCTCTTTACAAAAAGGTGTGTGCAGGAAGTCTAGGAAAAAGATTCAACAAGACTCTATAAAAGGTTTGAATCTTGTAACGCCACTGCATTATCTCAGTCACCAGTTGTGGCAGGAAAAAAGTATCAACAAGATTACTCTTTGCCCATATCTTACAAATATTTTATTTGATGGTGCACTGACTGCAATCTGTGCTGCAAATCGTGGCCGATCTTTGTTTACATTGCATCTCTCATAGAAGATGCGAGACAAGCTGAATGAGAGGTGAATTAGAGGCCGTCCCTATTATTTTTGAAAGAAAATACTTGTAAATGTTAGATCAGTGAGTCTTCTGCAGCTGGTTAGTTAGTACTGAAGTAGAATTAACTGCACGGCTTCAGTGAACCCATTCATACTTTTACAACCGAACCATGGTCCTATTCATAGTACATTTAGATAGATGCAGGGGTCAATGCATTCTCAGTACCGGCCCACTTTCACCAATAAAATAAATCAAGAGAGAGTGCTTAAAACTTACTGAGATCCAGGTGGTCTTCAGGTTCCTGTTTAAGGTGGTCTTCAGGTTCCTGTTTAATAGAAACAGTCCTGGCTGGAGAACTGATCTTCACCTGCAGACTGGACTCCACACACTGGTCTGGAATGAAGGAATACAATACGCACTTTAATAATAAGGACTTTGATGTGATATAAATAAGGACTTTATTAATAAGGACTAGGATGTGACATGAATAAGGTCACTATATAGAGACTATATACATTTATGATATTAAACTATATAAGTTAATACTAATATTGTTGCTGTGAGGTGGAAACCTATTGTCCAAACTGATACTTTTCAGAATTCAAATAAAAAAAAGCAAATGAAAAGCTTGTACATCGGCTAATTTGCTACTATGATGAATTAGGAAATTAATTTACAAAAATATAATATTAAACAGGTTAAAATATGGAGATACAAGGTTTCTGCCCGACAGCAACGATATGCAAAAAAGGAAACACAGCTGCTATAATAGAACAGTGAGAATCATGTAGATCTCAGGATTCACATGGGAACGGTGTGGCTCCAATGATGATCTCTGACTTCATGTGACCACATGGATTAAGATTCTACATCGTGGAGACAGATTTACATCAATAGGAATCCATAAATGTGCATGTGCATGTATAGTATAATAGTGGCCGTTGTTTGTTTACATTGCAGCTCTTATAGAAAATGCGAGACAAGCTGAATGAGAGGTGAATGAAAGGCAGTCCCTATTATTTTGAAAGTAATTACTTGTAAATGTTAGATCAGTGAGTCTTCTGCAGCTGGTTAGTTAATACTGAAGTAGAATTAACTGCACGGCTTCAATGAACCCATTCATACTTTTACAACCGAACCATCGTCCTATTTGTAGCCGACGTCTGGAAAACCAGTCAACAGCTGGGAACCAGGCAGATGGCGTCAGCAAACCTTTAAAAACAACAAAGGGCTAAACAAAGGCCGTTTGAAGTTTTCCCATCACCATCCCCTTCTGATAAGACAACAGAACCAGGAAAGGGGGGAGAAAGCAGGTCTCGACGATCGTTCAACCAAATGGTCAAGTCATCTCCGCTTGTGCAATCAGAGAGGTTGCACTGCCCCCTGTGTGAACTTCCCCACACACGCACACACCTACACACACACACACACACACACACAGACAGAGACACCCCCCCTTTCCTCTATCTCTCTCTCTCTCTCTCTCTTTGTAGCGCATTGGAAACCATGTTTCGCCACATGTTTTCGACACATGACCTCATGGAGAGACATGTGGACAATAATGAACAAATGGATTAACTATGTTGTATTACCAAATGTGTGTCTTGTGTTAAGAAATGACCAGAGATTGGTCAAGTGCCATAAAGTCTGGCCTCTCCTGTCCGGAGTCGTGACACCAGCGCCAGATAAGGAATTAGCATAGTAATGATATTTGACCACATGAAAGGACTTTAGGGTATAAAGATCCCACACAGACCACACTCTTTGCTCAACGCCGCCAAGGGAAGACCATCCCTGGCTCTAGCCACCACTAGCAAACGGAGGGAGGAGGTGAACAACCTCTGTTGACCCGTTTCACAGCTGTCCAATGAGGAGACGTCCACGGGGCAGCCGCAGCCGCTCCGTAGCAGAGGCCGACCAGAGGCCTCCTCATCTCTCTCGTCTCCACCGCCACCGCGCACTGACCACCAGAGCAGTTAGTGCGTCCTGTTTCAGCGGAGACCACCGCCACCATCGATGCTAACTCAGTATTTGCCATTACACGGAGCTTCCCGAACTCTGCGACCACTCGCGCCTGTGTATCTTTCTCCCGAATCCAGAGTCTCAGGACTCAGGCCCTATCCGGGTCTAAAGGTGTGTTGAACCATTTAATTTGTGCATTAATCTTAAGGCGACGTTACTGTGTTTACAAGAGAATATCTGTTATAGTTGAGCATAACTCAGAAGGTGTTACAATAATGCATTCCCAATGCGATTCCTTCTTTTCCTCTCTGTGACTTTTCTCTCTCCTGTGTTTTTATCTCCCCACATTTAACTACATACACAACATAAGTTTCTGTTTCTCAAGCTTTACTTTATAAATACTTGTAACGGTGAAGTCTGAATAAACCCATTTTATTGTAACTTGAAAGCAATGATTTTTGGTCTCTTTTGTTGAACCAGTTAAAGATTATCTCTCTCTTATTGAAGACATTTATATAAACCTGTCCAAGAACTCACGTTACATTACAGTGACGTAAGTTTCAATAATAGTAATATATATATATATATATATATATATCTATATCTATATGTATGTATTATTATATTGTAATTAATTCATAAATTATATTTATATGATTTATGAGATAATTACGTCCTGTGTACATATCACATTACATATTACAAAAATATAATATTAAACAGGTTAAAATATGGAGATACAAGGTTTCTGCCCGACAGCAACGATATGCAAAAAAGGAAACACAGCTGCTGTAATAGAACAGTGAGAATCATGTAGATCTCATGATTCACATGGGAACGGTTTGGCTCCAATGATGATCTCTGACTTCATGTGACCACATGGATTCTACATTGTGGAGACATTTACATCAACTGGATTCCATTACTGTGTGTGTGTGAGTGTGAGTGTGAGTGTGAGTGTGTGTGTGTGTGTGTGGAGGGGGGATAGGCTACAGAAGTGATCACAGCACTTACGAATGTTGTGTCATGCAGTGTGTAGTTTGATATTGTGTGTGTAGCAGCCTAGCCCTGAAACATGACCGTCATACCATGACAGCCATGTCGATAAGTACCCGTATCTCCCGTATTGTTCAATAAAATCATTTTAATCCCATCGCCGGCCTTTTTTTTTGGTAATGTATCAGAGTGCAATACACCTCCCAACCATTAGTGTTGCATGGTTGAAAGTATGGGAGAAAATTTGGAGAAAATGGCCAACGATCGTATTAAAATGCTTTTTATTGAACAATACGGGAGATACGGGTACTTATCGCGGTCCGCGTCGCCTTATAACATCCGTGGCTCGGGGGGTAAGCACTTTATATTTGAAATCCAGGGGTTGACACTAACGCCTGCCCGCCTGCCCGGGGCAGGTAAATAAAAGTTGCGGGCAGGTAGAGTTTGCTTTCAGCCTGACCTACCGGGCAGGTGCGCATTTGAGTGGCAGTGGGGACGCAACCATCTTTAGTTCACTATAAACAAACACGAGATATCTGTCTAAACACATGAATGTGGCCAGAGCACTCTGCCCCCCCTTCTCTCTCTCTCCTTCCCTCCCACGCACACACGCTGTGTGTAACACACTCACACTCTACGTGCAGTGGTTCTTATGAGTAGAGCCCAACTGATACATCGGTCATTATTTCACAGATGTGGCCGATGTTTTTTTATCATCATTAATTTCCCCTACACTTGTCTTTTAGAGGGTTGGAACTGCCATTTTACTAGAACTAACCAGTAGAGGTATAACACAAGTGAACTGCTTAGCAGCTGTCACATTCATTGTCAATGGCAGTGCCAGTGCATCTGTGCAGATCAAACCGTAGGCTAAACAACCCGACGTTTTATCAACAGCCGCATATAGATTAATAAATGTGACGAAATACAGTAAAATCCCAAACTTATGAGAGATCCAGCCAGCAATAGAAGTTTATGCTATCATTCAAATAATAGAGAAGCTGTGACCTCACGCTCTGACGGACAATAAATAAATATAATCCTTTTGCAAAAGACATCCATGTTCCATTCCTTTTTTAAACAATGATCCAAATGGGAATTTTTCAGCAGCTAGAATCATGACAGTTTGACATTGTTTGAGCAGTTTTTGGTGCGCAAAACTAGTCGCAAGCTCCCTCGTTAAGTTAATTGTGTGCAGCTGCTGGGTTGCTGTGCACCGTGCGCAGATCACCGCCAGGCCATGTTGTCTACCCAGACCTGTAAAATTCATAGGCAGCCAATTGGAATGAAATCTTCTAAAACTGACTGATATACTGATACAGAACCATATAGGCTATATATAACGTCGCTGTCAGGTGGAAACCTTGTATATCCTTAAAAGAAAAAGAACAATTTTAAATAGTGTAAATAGCCGATCTACAAGCTCACAATGCATTGTATCTCGACACGTTGGGAGCTTG
Source organism: Gymnoscopelus braueri (assembly GCF_963280865.1). Classification (NCBI taxonomy): domain Eukaryota; kingdom Metazoa; phylum Chordata; class Actinopteri; order Myctophiformes; family Myctophidae; genus Gymnoscopelus; species Gymnoscopelus braueri. Next base: position 46,524,531 of record NC_137616.1, on the reverse strand, counting down.
TAGATCTGCTATTTTTACTCTTATAGTGCGACACTCTTGAATGATGAAGTAGGGCATTTATGAACAAACATAAAAAGTTGAAATATGGAAATACAAGGTTTCTGCCCGACAGCGACAATATATGATTTAATAATTTGCATTTAACCATCAAAACATTATTTATTTAACATTATTTATGTTTATTTGTATGGACTTCAAAATGGTCTGTGGAATGTAAAATAAGAGCACTGTTGGCCTATAATGTGTCATTTTCCCTGTTGCTACACTTAAAAATATAAAATAACAAGTGTTAACGCATAGTCATATTCATAGCTATTTAGATATTTGTCATAAATATTGAGGTATGACATTTCTTATCGGACAGCCCCATAATTCGAAAGTAGAAAGTAAAAAAATGTGTTTAACTGAACGGTAATTCAAATTTTACCTATCATTTCATAGAGGACGATTTACTTTTCGGGCAAGTGGGCAAGACCTGTGGGCAAGTAGAAAATGACCTGTACTTGCCCGACAGGCAAGTGCCTCTGAGACCTTAACCTCGCATCACCAGTCTTTCCACCTCGGAGGAAAGCCTGGTGTCTGTTACTAAAGACCCATATGATCCGGTCTAGGCCACGCCTACTGAAAAAAAAAAGAAAAAAGAATCCTCTTTCCGGATTCTGCCCATCCGGTTTTGCGGTGCCGCTTTGTTTTGGTTCCCCAATCCCTATTTAAATGGAATCGAATTTCCCCGTGGGATAATACAGACGCTAAATAGTCTCCGGATGGTGCACGCACATTTACATCAACGATTTTATTATCGGACCTATTTTGGGGTGAGACGTGTTTCCGGTTCTGCCCATCCGGCCACTTTTTATTTTTTTAACTTCCGCTCACGACCGGATCATATACCCGAAAAGGAATGGTGCCCCAGGCTACTGAGACCTTAGTGTCAACCCATGAAATCTATTTTATGTACATGTGAGAGTTGGCAATGTAAAAAAATCGAACACCACTATAAACCAGGGGGACTCGGCACCATGACGCTTGTGAACCATGGCTATGTAGCAGACATACCTGCAGTGTGTAGTTTGATGTTGTGTGTGTAACAGACATACCTGCAGTGTGTAGTTTGATGTTGTGTGTGTAACACACACTGCAGTGTGTAGTTTGATGTTGTGTGTGTAACAGACATACCTGCAGTGTGTAGTTTGATGTTGTGTGTGTAACAGACATACCTGCAGTGTGTAGATCAATGTCCAGCAGTTTGTTTTGTTTCTCCAGCAGAGTTTCTAGTGTCTCTATCTCTCTCTGGAAGAGGTTGCACATGAACTCTGCAGCCGCACTGAGGCGCTCCAACACAAACACTCTGACAAGCTTCACACAACAAACATCAGCACCACACTGCTGTTTGTCCAAAACACACAATATCTCCTCTCCCACCGACGTCATGTGTTCATTTATCTTCAGCCGTACAGACTCCATTGCTTTTACCTCCATTATGAGACGTTTTTCACCTCCTTTATGAGACGTTTTTCACCTCCTTTATGAGACGGTTTTCACCTCCTTTATGAGGAGACTGCTTTCACCGCGATCACAACACGCAGTAACTTCCGGGTCAACGTGTTTCACACATGCGCATTGAAGGATCCAGCCACTGTTGCCTTCTTAGTGCCTTTCGCCCCCTGGTGGAAGAGGTGTGTAAGTGAAGATAGAGCCTCCTGTAGCTGTGGAATGACAGTGTGTCCTCCCTCACTGTGAGTTGTGTGTTTGATCTGAACTGACGGTCAAGCTTTTATTGTCTCACATGAGACTGCTAAGGGGTTGACAGACAGACACACACACGGGGTTGACACACACACACACACACACACACACACACACACACACACACACACACACACACACACACACACACACACACACACACACACACACACACACACACACACACACACACACACACCTTATTGTTGTCTTATTGTCTCCGCCAGGCCGAAAGGCATGGCGAGAGAGTATGTTTTGCACCCTGTCCGTGTGTCCGTGTGTCCGTCCGTCATTCTGTCTGTGTACAGCTAATCTCCGGCACCGTTGACTTGATCGCAGCAACACTCCCTCAATGCCAATTCAGAACCTCTGCCCCAAATTCTTCACATGGGCCTGTTATAGTGCCACCAGGAGGCCGATTTGTGCAAAACTTATTTTTTGACAGTACTCCTACAGATTTTGGCCAAAAAACACGCAAATCGATACACAGTATCTCTATAGTCATTAAACAAAAACTTTTCATATTCCATCCTGATTGGCTAAAAATGGCTACTAAAGTTTGCAGGAGTGCTCCGTTTTGAACAAAATGCCTCAAATCATTGAACACACCATGCAATTTCCTTGAAACTTTGCACACATATTTCCACTATGCCAAGGAAGAAATGGCACTTGAAAATGTTCAAATCAGCCTCATGGTGGCGCTATAACAGGCCGATTCGTGTTTTTACCTATAACTGCACCGATTTTTCCCATCTGCCTTTTATAGCGCCACTAGGAGGCCGACTTATGTAAAACACATTTTATTATATTACTCCTTCCGATTTTATCCAAATTTCACGCAAATCGGTACACATGATCTCTAGTCATGGGATCAAGACGGATTTGTTTGATTTTTCATATTCCATCCTGATTGACATCTAAAGTTTGCAGTAGTGGCTTGTTTTGAACAAAATGCCGCAAATCATGAACAAAGCATCCGATTGCGGTCAAACTTTGCACGCACATTCACACTATGTTGAGGAGCAAATGCCACCCTTTTAACGTTAGACTGTTATAGCGCCACCAGCAGGTCTAATTTAGCAAAACATTTTTTTTGAACAAAATGCATCAAATAATGAATGCAGTGTCCGATTGCCGTGCAAAACCTAAGAACAAATGGCACCTTTTTGACATTGTAGCGCCACCAGGAGGCCACAATAACCTACCTGACCTGGCGGAGACCTGTGCTCCGAGGAGCACTTTTTCTAGTTAGGAATGATTCAGTCAGGAGAAGAGATTTAAGGGGGCACGGTGGCGCGGTGGCGCAGTCGGTACCGCTGTCGCCTCACAGCTAGAAGGTCCTGGGTTCGATTCCCGCAGGGGGCGCTGGGTGCGTGTTCTCTCCTCCGCGTCATCAGTGCGAAAGGGCCTCTCTATGTGGAGTTTGCATGTTCTCCCCGTGTTCCCTAGGGTAGGTACCCTCAAAAAAACATGTAGTAATCCTGGTCACTATACTGCCTCCCCCTGGCCAGCCGGGGCGCCTGATGGAGGGGAAAGGAACTGGTTGGAATAACGTGTTCCTTCCACGCGTTACGTCCAACCAGGGAAACTCTCCCCTGTCAGGTGACAAGAAGGTCAGTTGGCTCTCATGCATTGAAGGAGGCATGAGCTCGACCCTGGCCTCCCTAGGTTGGCAGAGGGAAGGTAGTGCCCAGGATTACATAGACAATTGGCACTGGGTGTAAAAGAATAGGGTTACAAAATCGTGGGATAAAAATTTTAAGTAAAAAAAAGGAGAGGAGATTTAAACGAGTATTTTAAGCAGTATCGTCTCAACACCATAAAGTGTCTCCAAATCCCTGTCTGCAGATGCTCACTCTAATCAATAAAATAAACTAGGGATCCTTTAGTTTAGGGTGTTTCAGGGGGACCCCAGAAAAATTTGCTAACCATATGAACCCTTGCAACCCTATTCTGGGCATGTATTAATAGGCATTCACATTCACAGAAAATGGCCAATCCAAAAGCTCACAGTGTGTTGCAATTCAACACTTTGTGTGCTTTTACATCGGCTAAGGTGGTCAAAGATTTGGTTAGGGGGGAGGGGCAGTCAACAAAGTGGTTCATATAGTATCAAAATCATGACTACTTTAACCTGTTTTATACTTAGGATAAAATTGTGTGGTACATTGTGAGCTTGTAGATCAGCTATTTACAAAAATAAATCTGACAAAAATAATATTCTTGAAAATGTTATCACAGATCACAGAGGAGAGCTGAGAGGAGGTGGGAGGAGGTGTTTCTCCACTCCAAGACAAAAGGGAGGTGTTACTGTATACTCCCAAAACAACACACTGTCCAGCAAATGTGTCGATGAAATTAAATGTGTCCCTGAGCAAGACTCTTAACCCCTAATTGCTCACAGGCCCTCATTGGAAACAAGACCGCAAGGACTTTCATGAGCGGCCCTGTTAAAGGAATTATCCTTCTTTATGTGCAGAAGGAGCACGTTCAGTGAGAGACTCATTACGCCAATGAGACTCATTACGGTAGGTTATTCCTACCTGTGGCCATTAAACTTGGGGCATTTAATCGACTGGATTGTACAAATTATATTTAACCAGGGAACAGAACAGAATACCAGAACGCCACCCTGGGATCTTCACTCAGAGAATACCACAAAATTCAGTTCAGAATACCCAGCATCAGGTTTAAAAGAGGAGTAGAGATGTGTTTCCAGTTAAAAATATATGCTATTACATAACTCCATTTGACAAGATGTTTATCTCTGGAAACCGAATCTAAGGATATTTGTGTTATTATGAATGTTTTCAGTCCAATATTGTCGGTCCATAATACCTTTACTTTCTATGTACTGTAGGTATGGAGATCACAGTATTGTATTTGTATTTATTTGAATATATTGCAATGATGAAGATTAACTATCAATCATTTAGCTGGGGACCCCCTGGAACCCTGCCAATGACCTCTAGGTCCCCAAACCCCTACATTGAGATCCACTTATCTGGCATATAAAGTAGAGACACCATGATTGATATACTTATGTCTGTTCTGTGCATCTCATGTGCTTGGTTGTTGAAGAAACTCAACATTTAAAAGTACTGAAACAATGTAATTCACTAGCAAACACTCCCCCACTCTGTATGCAGTGCAAAAGCCCTTGATGAGCCAAATCCTGAAAAAGATCTCTTCTCGACACCATAAAGAGTCTCCAAATCCCTGTCTGCAGATTTTCACTCTAAACTAAATACCCCCCCAAAAAATGCAACAAAATGTGCGAACCACATGAACCCTAGTAGTAGCAACCCTATTCTGGGCATGTCATAATAGGCAAACATTCAAAGAAAATAGGCAATCTACAAGCTCACAGTGCAATTCAACACTTTGTGAGTTTTTACATCAGCTAATTTGGTCAAATCAGTCAACAAAGTATTTCCTAAAGCATCAAAATCATGACTATTTTAACCTGTTTTATACTAGGATATTTGATATTTGAAAATGTGTTTATATTTGGGAATATTCTTGAAGAATGTCATCATGATCATGTTGAATAGAAAATAAGATCCATATACAATATAAAACAAAAATACATCACAAGAAACTTGTTACTTTATTTTATTCAGTCATGTTGATAATGTCAGATTATGTGATTCCTCTGCTTTAGTATCCTTGTCATCCTGGATTAGACTGAATGATCATTAAGTCTTAAACTAAAGACATTCCCCCTGTATGAGTCCTCATGTGTCCTTTTAGATTACCCAATTCAGCAAAGCCTTTACCACAAACTGCACAAGAATAGGGCTTTTCGCCTGTATGAGTCCTCATGTGTCTTTTTAGAGTACCAAATTCAGCAAAGCCTTTACCACAAACTGCACAGGAATAGGGCTTTTCGCCTGTATGAGTTCTCATGTGTCTTTTTAGATCACCCGTGTGAACACAGCCTTTACCACATACTGTACAAGAAAATGGCTTTTGGCCTGTATGAGTCATCATGTGTTTTTTTAGATCACTTGTGCTAACCCAACCTTTACCACATACTGTACAAGAAAATTGATTTTCGCCTGTATGAGTCATCATGTGTCTTTTTAGATCAAGCTTTTGAGCATAGCCTTTACCACATACTCTACAAGCAAAGGGCTTTTCACCTGTATGAGTCATCATGTGTTTTTTTAGATCATCCTTGCGAGCACAGCCTTTACCACAAACCGTACAAGCAAAGGCCGTTTCCCTTGTGTGAATCATTGTGTGTCTCTTTAGATGTTCCTTTCTATTAAACATTTTGCCACATGCTGTACAACTAAAACTTTTCTTCCCTGTGAGACTCGTCATGGAGTGAGTCGATGATTTCAGGTCTTGGGACAGCTTGCGCTGTCCTCCCACATTTTGTGTCTGGTGAGATTTCAGTGTGTTTAAAGCTGACTGATCTCCCCTAGTCTCCTCCCACTCATCACTGTCTTCAGTGTCTGATTCAGAACAGTGTGAAGAGAGGAGCTGGCCATCACTAGTTGGTTGTGATGTTCCACAGTCCTCTACACCAGCTTGTGTTTTCATGTGTTCAGTTGACATGCTGGCTACAGGCTCTGTCTCTCTGTTTTCATCATCATCTTCACTTTTCACTGTTAGTAATGTCAATGTTGACCCACCAGCCTCTTCTGGTCTTTCAAGTAGCTCCTCCTGTTCTTCTTTAATCTGTGGAGGTTCTGGTTCCTCCTGGACCAGATTTGGGCTCCGCTCCTCTTCAGGTGAAACCTCCTCTTTACACACAGGTACGTGCAGGAAGTCTAGGAAAAATATTCAATGAGACTCAGTTTTGGCTGGAAAAAGTACCAACAAGATTACTCTTTGCCCACATCTTCCAACATTTTAATTTGATGGTGTGCTGACTGCGCTCCGTGCTATAGTGTGGCCGTTGTTCGTTTATATTACAGCTTTGATTGATTGAATATTGATTGAATATTCTATTAGGAAAAAAATCTAAAACAGCACACTTACATTTAAAATACTTTGTCTAACAGGTCCGTTTGTAAAAGTCCTTGCGGACTTGTTTCCAATGAGGGCCTTGGTATTCAATTCATAGACATATATAGTGACACCACAGCTCTCATAGAAGAGTAGAGACAAAATGAATGAGACGCAGTCCCTATTATTTTGAAAGTAATTACTGGTAAATGTTACATCAGTGAGTCTTCTGCAGCTGGTTAGTTAATACGGAAGTATAGTTAACGGAACAGCTTCAGTGAACCCATTAATACCTTCACAACAGAACCATCGTCCTATTCATGGTACATTTAGATAGATGCAGGAGTCCATGCATCGATGTAGTCAGATGGTTAACGCTTAAATCGATCACCTGATTCATATCGGACTTTACACCCTCAGTACCGGCCCACTTTCACCAATAAAATAAATAAAGAGAGAGTGCTTCATATATTTCACTGTGGGCTATTAATGACCATTTCCATTACAGGCCTGGTGCTGGGGATCCACGTTGGGAACAGGTGACGGCCGCCTAATGGTTGTGGTAATGCCCCTTTTCTGTGGGGTTTGCTATTTTTCATTTTGTTTATTTTGCTTTGGTTTGCTGTGATCTATTGGGGTGCCACTACCCTGGGCCGGTCACCCTGCCCATCTTCCCCCTTCCCCCAGCACTGGCCCATATATGCCCAGTATATTTTATTGTTAACCCACTGTTGTTATTACTCATCCCATTAGATGCATTCTCTTTTTATTGATAATGATGTTGATGAGACCCTATGAATGAAATAACCTGTTAATTAAATAAAACATTTTAGTACTTTTGTTAAAACACATTTCGGCCTTGCTTCTTATATTGTACACAAACTGTGTGATGGCAGTTACATGTCACAGCCAAATGTATACTTTGTCGTACGACGGGGTCGTGCACCGAAAATGGCAGATCTACAAGCTCACAATGCGTCACATCCCGACACGTTGTGAGCTTGTATATCTGCTATTTTCGACACGCGACCCGCTGTACGGCTAAGTATAACTCATGATTAAAGGACTGGGGATCTGTTCTCACATTATTGCTTTTCTAGAGAAAATATATCGCCAATCTGCGGATTTTTTGGGCCGACGATTATATATTGGCCAATAGGAATGTTTTGGCATATCGTCCAACCTTAATAACTATCCTGTACAACTTTACTACAGGTTTAAATTACCCGTACATAAAACCGTATATACCTATCCCGTACAACTTTACTACAGGTTGTAAAGTAATAAATAAAACATTACATACCTATCCTGTACAACTTTACAACAGGTTGCATCGTTGCATCAAACAGTCCACGTCCCTCGTCCGTCTCTCGCTGTTCCTCTGGAAATGTTGAAGATGTTTGGGAGGCAATCTCTCTAGGTACTGTAGACCTCTCCATGTGGTGCTCTGTGGAAATAACCAGTAGAAAGAACTTTTACCTTACATATACCATGTAATCAAATCAAACTATAGATGTTTACCATGTTCTGTTCAGTTGAAAGGTGCAGTCACTAGGTATGCTAAGTGCTAGAATAATTGCCTCCATCCTGCATGGTCAAATTGTGTCGCCTTGTGATGCGTTGTGAGCTTGTAGATCAACTAATTTAGCTATTAAAAAAAACTAATTAAGTGATTGGTGAGTCCCGGTGTTTTGGAATTAATGTCGGCTAGTTTTCACTTTTCACTGCTAGTAATGTCATGTTGACCCACCAGCCTCTTCTGGTCTTTCAAGTAACTCCTCCTGTTCTTCTTTAATCTGTGGAGGTTCTGGTTCCTCCTGAACCAGATTGGGGCTCCGCTCCTCTTCAGGTGAAATCTCATCTTTACACACAGGTACATGCAGGAAGTCTAGAAAAAAGATACAATGAAACTCTGTAAAAGGTTTGACCTCCACTGCAGTACCTCAGTGACCAGTTGTGGCTGGAAAAAGTATCAGCAAGATTACTCTTTGCCCACATCTTCCAAATATTTTATTTGATGGTTGTACAAACTCTTGTTTTATTGTTTTATTGGATCTTGTTTATTCGATTATTTGTTTTAGCTCTTGCTCATTTGATTTTCCTATTTTGTCTCATCTGTTTATGAAATTAGGTAGCTGATATATTGCACTTTTACTTTAGCGCTAGGAATACTCTTGGTTGCTTGTTTTAGAAGAGAATTCACTTAATGCTTCTGTTGATTAGTAGTTTCGTTCCCTACCTATGTTGAATGCACTTATTGTAAGTCACTTTGGATAAAAGCGTCTGCTAAATGACTGTAATGTAATGTAATGGTGCGCTGACTGCAATCTGTACTGCAAATAGTGGCCGTTGTTTGTTTACATTGCAGCTCTCATAGAAGATGCGAGACAAGCTGAATGAGAGGTGAATGAGAGGCAGTCCCTATTATTTTTTAAAGTAAATACTTGTAAATGTTAGATCAGTGAGTGCTTAAAACTTACTGAGATCCAGGTGGTCTTCAGGTTCCTGTTTAATAGAAACAGTCCTGGCTGGAGAACTGATCTTCACCTGCAGACTGGACTCCACACACTGGTCTGGAATGAAGGAATACAATATGCACTTTAATAATAAGGACTTTGATGTGATATAAATAAGGACTTTCATAATTAGGACTATGATGTCACATGAATAAGGACTAGAGACTAAATATAGAGACTATACATATTTATAAACTTTATAAGTAGGTATAATAATATTGTTGCTGTGCAGTGGAAATCTATCATGTCCAAACTGTAACTTTTCAGGATTCAAATTCAGAAAAAGCAGATCAAAAGCTTGTAGATCGTCTATTTTTGCTACTTTTGTGTGACACTGTAGTATGATGAATTAGGGCATTCATTTACCCCCCAAAAAAGGGGTTAAAATATGGAGATACAAGGTTTCTGCCCGACAGCAACGATATGCAAAAAAGGAAACACAGCTGCTGTAATAGAACAGTGAGAATCATGTAGATCTCAGGATTCACATGGGAACGGTGTGGCTCCAATGATGATCTCTGACTTCATGTGACCACATGGATTAAGATTCTTCATCGTGGAGACAGATTTACATCAATTGGATTCCATAACTCTCTGTGTGTGTGTGTGTGTGTGTGTGTGTGTGTGTGTGTGTGTGTGTGTGTGTGTGTGTGTGTGTGTGTGTGTGTGTGTGTGTGTGTGTGTGTGTGTGTGTCAGAGCAGTGGGACGAGGAGTTAATCTCAGTCATCAAAACAGAGCCTACTGGCTGGTCTATTGATCCAAAAGCAATGAACAGATCTACAACCTAACAACACCTCACCATGCAAACGCTGTGTCATACCTGCAGTGTGTAGTTTGATGTTGTGTGTGTAACAGACATACCTGCAGTGTGTAGTTTGATGTTGTGTGTGTAACAGACATACCTGCAGTGTGTAGTTTGATGTTGTGTGTGTGTAACAGACATACCTGCAGTGTGTAGTTTGATGTTGTGTGTGTAACAGACATACCTGCAGTGTGTAGATCGATGTCCATATCAAAATCAATGTCCAGCAGTTTGTTTTGTTTCTCCAGCAGAGTTTCTAGTGTCTCTATCTCTCTCTGGAAGAGGTTGCACATGAACTCTGCAGCCGCACTGAGGCGCTCCAACACAAACACTCTGACAAGCTTCACACAACAAACATCAGCACCACGCTGCTGTTTGTCCAAAACACACAATATCTCCTCTCCCACCGACGTCATGTGTTCATTTATCTTCAGCCGTACAGACTCCATTGTTTTCACCTCCATTATGACACGTTTTTCACCTCCTTTATGAGACGGTTTTCACCTCCTTTGTGAGACGGTTTTTACCTCCTATATGAGACGTTTTTCACCAAGATCACAACACGCAGAAACTTTCGGGTCAACGTGTTTCACACATGCGCATTGAAGGATCCAGGCACTGTTGCCTGTTGCCTTCTTAGTGCCTTTCGCCCCCTGGTGGAAGAGGTGTGTAAGTGAACACATAGTGCCTTCCTGGGGTTCTGACCAAATAGGCCGTGGGCCGAGTGCCTCTATCTCCTTTAGTTTTTGAGTTGGTTGATCCCCATCAAGAGCCTGGCTAATTTTTTAGTATTGTGTAGATTAGTTGTTTATGAACACATTATCAAATGTTTCCATCCTGAAAAGTTGCGCCAGAATAAGAAAACTTAGATATAATATCACTAAGTAATGTTACTTATTTTCATAAAACTGGCAGCCCACTGTGAAGTTTAAACCAATCAAAGCTCGCCTACTGTATCGTGCAATTCAGTTGGCCAATCACGTTCTTCGTACCACTTCCAAAACCTGAACCAGGAAGTACAGCTCAGAATGTCAACAAGAAAACAACACGAAAACAACAGAGGTAATATTAGTTTTTTGATGACTGTTGGACATATTCTTATGAAAATGTATACAATGGATGCAGACTATAGAATGAGCCGTGTCGATGATAGCCCATTATAATACTGAGCATTCATAGTTTATCATTATAACGTTAGTGAAATGTTAGACCGTCGATGTGCAGACACCAGCAGAAAAGTTTACCATTAGCTAATACTTTAGCGAATTATCAACAGCTGCAAATTATTAAAATACCATTAATCAGTGACCAAACAGTATGCACCCGTTAATATAACTGGGTTGCTATGATTGGCTCTGCTAGATATTGTTTAATTCGTTTTTTGATCCCAAACGGTCATGGCTACTTTGGCTCGTGCCATTCTGTTTCATTCTAGTCGCTGTGTCGTTACCTCAAGTACCGTAAGTTTAATTTGGTGTTTTGGGTTGGGTTACAGTTGGTCATTTGTTGTAATTCTCTTAAATGTTTGATGCTTAAGTTGGGACAGTTGGGTTTGCAAAGTTAGGTTGGTTTGATCTTCGTTGTTTTTCTGTCTGCGCTAGGCTGCATTCCTTATTGTGTGGATGTTAGCATGTTCGTGTTTATTTCTTGTTTAACTGTTTATATGTGCGTATGTGCACAATACTCATATTTGTGGACGTGTCGATGATAGACCATTATAATACTAAGCATTCATAGTTTATCATTATAACGTTAGTGAAATGTTGGAACGGTCGACGTGCAGACAGACACCAGCTGAAAAGTTTTACCATTTGCTAATTTAGCGAATTATGAACAGCTGCAAATTCTTAAAATACCATTAATCAGTGACCAATCAGTATGCACCCCTTAATATAGCTGGGTTGCTATTATTGGCTCTGCTAGATATTGTTTAATTCGTTTATTGATCCCAAACGGTCACGGCTACTTTGGCTCGTGCCATTCTGTTTATTCATTCTAGCTGTGCCGTTACCTCAAGTACCGTAAGTTTAATTTGGTGTTTTGGGTTGGGTTACAGTTGGTTATTTGTTGTAATTCTCTCTTAAATGTTTGATGCTTAAGTTACGAGTTACAGTAGTGAGTTGGGTTTGCAAAGTTAGGTTGATTCGGTCTTCGGTTGTTTTTCTGTCTGCGTCAGGCTGCATTCCTTATTGTGTGGATGTTAGCATGTTCCTGTTTATTTCTTGTTCAACTGTTTATATCTGCGTATGTGCACACTACTCATATTTGTGAGGTGTTTTATATGGTTTAAATGGTTTAATCTCGACGTTTTCTGTTTGTGCACAACTGCGCATTCACCACGCCTCAAGTTAATTTGCTTGTGCATTTAGATAATATGAAAAGGCTGTTCCTGCTGCTTCCATGTCATGATGGCTATGACCTTCCTGTATATTGTTGGCTACCTTTTGCATTTCATACTAAGAGCTTCTAAACATCATACAAAAACTACACGAACTGAATCTACACCACACCAGATGCAAATATTGTAGCTAATTAAAAATGGCTGCGAATGCTTAAGATACTATAAGCAGTGACCAATAAATATGCACCCCTTTATAGATGGCTTGCTATGATTGGCTCTAATACACATTGTTTTGTTGATTGCCATCTGTATCTTTCATTTCTGTACAGAGCTCCAGTTGCTGTGCATCCTGACTATGTGGGCTACCTTTTCATACAGTGGTCTCCAAAACAGCAGACAAAAAGTTTGTATCATTAAGAAGGAAAAGCTACAGCAGGTCTTTTAGCAGATGCTAACTATTTAGTGAATTAACACCACCAGACAAAATGACATTGAACCAGATAAACTTTATAAATGTTAAAGTTACATTTTTGCAGAATTTATCAAATTTACATGTCCTTTTCATGTCCTTCTGCACAATTAGAGCATTCTACACATCGACACATGTCTGTGCATGGTAGCTGGTTCTGTCTACATGTGCATCTACCTTGTACACAATGTGTTGCTTTGCACTGGCAGTGCACTAGCTCCAACACACTTTTTGGTGCTGGTGGAAGTTTCATCCATTTGATGGCAAAGGATTCTCCCTCAATGATCCATCCATGCTGCATTGGTGGAGGGATGTCTGGCTGGGTTTGTAAGCTTCTCCTGTATATAGCAGCCTGGTAGTTTGCTCGCTGAATGTGCAGATACAGGGAGTCTTGATTTGGTGGAAGACTTCTCTCCAAACATTTTCCTGTTTTGAACATTTGCCACCTTGCTGTGTTGACATCTTTAAGACCCTTGCGATCATACAGCTCACAGGTAAACGCTTCAACTGCCTCATACAGCTCTTTTGTGATGGTGAAAGTTGTGCCCAACTGTTTGAATGTAGTGCAGTGTTCACGATTAGACAGGAGTGTCTTGACAGCCTTTACTTTTCCTATTCCATACAGGGAACTCACTGTGTCACAGCCAGAGAAGCAGTGGAGACCAATCAAGGCATCACAGACGTCTTCACCCAGGTGGTTGTGGACCTGTTGGACATCCACTGTACGAGTGTTGACTCCTCTCCCGGTGTGAAAGTACAGGTGGCTCCCAACCTCTTTAGCAAATGCAAGGGCCAACACAAACACGTCAGTGTCAGGAATTCTGATGACAATATGTTGACTGTAACTGGCAGCATGCGCACAGTGTAGCATAAGTCTAGTGTCTGCCTCTTCCTGTATTGTGAACAGTGCTGGCATTGGTAATACCTCCAGATCACCTGTATTTGTATCTTTTCGCAGAGCATGGCACTCTCCTCCATGTCCAACAATCAAAGTCATGTCCTGTATCAGATCCCTGCCAGACTTGCACCATCTCTCAAAAAAGAATTGCAGGAGATTTTCTTTGTTTTCACCACATGCCAAGAACTTTGCCCATTGTTTTGGAGTCCTCTGGTCATCGGAGTAGATTTTGGTTACGAGAGCGCCTTTCACAGCACGTCTAGCTCGTTCTGCATTCTTGATGCTCATATTTTGGTATGTGTCTGGTACAAAATGGATTACCTTTGACTTGCTTGTTTTAGCTGTACTAATAATTGACCTTAAAGCACTGTCTGCAAACATTCCAAATGTAGGTTGAGGTTTCAGGACCTGCACAAGTGCCATTGCATCCCATACCCATGTTGAGCCCTCAGGAATTTTCTCCACTGTCGCTGGTGGGTTGACTGCTGCTTCCAGACAGTGCATCAGCTTTGCTTTATCCGTTTTCATGAGGGAGCCATCAAAATGAGCCAGTGATGCAGGTAAGGGCCCCAAACTGTGTACAAGCATCTCACGTAGGTCAATCTTTCTTACAGTTCCAACTACAATTAATCTGGCAAATAAATCACAATCTGCTCTTAGGGTGATATCTCTGCCTTTTGTTTTTGTTACAGATGACTTTGCTGTGTCTTTGAAGGTCTTGAGCTTCATTTTTTTTATGGGGTCATAGATTCCAACCTCATTAGTTTGTAGCCTCTTTTCACAAAAGTCTAAAAAGGCTTTCTCACCTCTCTCTTTTGCCTCAAGCAGATCTGCAGAAATTGCATCTGATGCTACCTGACCTGATGTGATGTGATAAAGCACTTCTGTGTCAATGGAAGGATCAAATGGGTTCATCATGTTTTGAATAGTGGACATGATGTTCTTTATATCCATCTCATCACGTCCTGTTCGTGTGTCATCTAGTTCAGCTCGTTGCCGTGTTGTGGTGTTGTGTCCAGCCATGTCTCTGCATTCCATAGTGATGGCTGCTCGCTCATGTTGTGTGAGAGTCCATCTATGAACTGCTCCTTTGTTAAGTGTAAACCCTGTTAGTCCACCTTTTGTTTTTGAGTCACGGTTTGCCGTCTGCTCAATCACTTGATCACATGCAGTGTTACTAAAAGCATATGTCTGTTGTCTCTGAGCAACAAAATCACCTGATTGCAGCTGCTGGTTTATATTTGGATGAGTGTCTTCCAAACAGCTCATCTCCAGCCAGTATGTTGAAAGGTATCGGGCATAGTTGATCCCATCATAGGCAAAGAACCATGGCAAAATGGAACGGACACTGGAGAGATGGAGACTCCAATTTGCCTCTCGTGTCCCTCTGATGAAAAGGAGAAGGTCCTCTACCATACTGATGTATGTACTCCAAAAGTGAAATGTTTTGTTTGTGTTGTTGTTTTTGATGAAATTCTCATACCCTCTCTTCACCTTCAGGAATTTCTCAGACAGTACGAGGTTGTCAAAGTCTTCACCAGGGAAGGCTGTCTGCAAGTCAGCCGCAATCTCCATAGCAGCTTCACGGTCCTCTGCTGAAAGTATGTCAAGGTAAGCCTGCCATCGTAGTCTTTGAAGTGCCTCACACATTAACTTGTGGGTACGCATGCTTCTGTTGTAATGATGTCCACTTATGACTCCTTCTAGAGACCCTGCAGCCACAACTTCAGCTTCAATGATGACATCTTGAAATCCTGCATCCCTAAAGTGCTTCCCAATACAGGACAGATATGCCATTGCTGTATGAAACTCTCCCATTCTCAGAACGAGTCTTTCCATGAAAGTAGTGTTCATCCAACGGATTTCTTGTGCTTTAGAGTATATAGCCTGATCCATTACTAACACTATGTCTTTCAGTGCCAGTTTGTCAGCTATTTCTATTGAACGAGTGAGGATGGTGTGTACTGTGTTTAGGTCTGTTGGACTGGCGTCAATGACTGGCAGATAACCAATGCTAGACTGTGGTGGAATCATACCTCTGTGTAGCAGAGTGTTATGTCCAGTCCATCCAGATAGGACCTTGATGTGGACTTCTGGAACCTTCATCAGAAAGTAGGCACTATCAAGTTGTCATGCAGTGTCCTGCGTGTGAATGTATTTCTCATGTCCCAGTTCAATGTTGGATCCAAAAGGTTTTGGGCCAGTCCTTTTCAGTCTTATGTATGTGTCAATGTGGGCAGGAGGTGGCTCAACAGACCGCTTCCGTGTTCTCTGCAGAGACACCATCTCAGAAATGGACACATCACAGGTAATGGGCCTTTGAATTATAATGCCATTTGTGTTGTGTGTGGTTCCCTTCCCAGATAGTGTTTCCTCACCAAAGTCATTGTTGTCCCAGACAAGTGTTGCCTGAAATTGAGCTGTAATGTTTTGTGGGATGTATGCATCGCCTCGTAACAATTGCAGCTCTGCTAGTCCTGTGTAGTGCTGTGTCATGTTCCAGGACTTGTGAGTTGGAGGAACAGTGCCCAAGACCATTGAGCATTACTATCAGCTGAGCTGATCCGCTCATATGGCGTATAGCCATGGCTAAGGAGGAATGTTTGGGCATGAGCCAGCGTCCTCGCATTGTGAGGTTCATGACATCCTGGCAAGTTGACACGATTTTCTGATTGTCCTCCACACTAACATTAACACGTAAACCATCAGTTGTGAATTCCTTAGTCATACCTGCTGTCCAAGTAATGAAATTGTACAACTCATTTGGCACCACATTTAAAGCTGTGTCCATCTTTAGGTCTTGTGCTGTTGGTGGCCATGGCAGTTTTGGAGTGATTTTACACTTGGCCTCTATGACCGCCTTAAGTGACAGGGCTGCATGATACAGCTGTCTGGTGTCTGTGAAAAATGAAGAGGGTTGTCACTACTAATACACGCACAATCAGTAAGTTCTGGAAATGTCTGCAATACTGTGTGATAACTATAATATAACGTAAGATGCATATAATAAACAAACCTGTTATTGTAGGGTCGTCTCTACGTTGATGCCCAAGATGGTGTTCTTCAGTATCGTCCTCCTCACTACTGTCTGATGGCTGTCTGTCTTCATCATTGATGACTTCATCAGCTGTCAAGTCCTCAACATACACAAAGTAATTTGTTGCCGACCTGAGAAACTTGAGAAATGGATGAGATTTTTGAAGTCTAGCTTTCAAAGAAAAAGCTTTGTAAGAGGAGATGTCCAGTCCTTCCTTCTCTCTCACAATGTTTTTGAAAATGTTATTTAGGCGTGACAGCCTTAAAACTTCCCGGTTTCTCAGCAACCTCTCTTCAACCACTGTCTTGCAGAAGTCGGTGTAGCCTGCCTGGTAGGGATTCATTTCTGGATTTCCCTCTTCCTCGCCTCTGCTGGGGTTGAACAGGTATCGTGTGTAACGCTTGTAGCAACTCGAGTGATACCTGGCCTCCGAAGCGACCAGATCTTTTCCACGTATCTGAATTAGCAGACGTTCATCCCTCTGGTCCTCTGCTGCAAGAAGTAGTTTACCTGGATCAGATGTCACAACACAGGTTTGTATGGTGTAAGACAGTGGGTGAAATTATTTTTTGTGCAAGTTTCATCGTTTTGTTATCTGAAGTTCAACATAAGGTGCGTGAGCATAGCAGATATATACTGTACATGATATGGAGTTGCAAGAATAATGTCAGCGCGTTGTACCTGCAGTTAGAGTTTCACACTGGGTGAGTTTTTCCTTGGACCTTTTTCTGCTGTGACTGTCCATGATATATTTGATCTTTTTGCAGATCAGGCATGCAGCAGGCAGGAGGTGGGAAGCTCTCTTTGCGAGTCCAGGGTCATCTGATGAAGAGCGCAGAACACGAACCTTGGATGCCGTGACATCATAGATATCATCTGGCTGTGGTTCTTCTACACATGGTAATAATGGGGATGGGTCATTAACAAAGAATGCATTGATACAGTATGAAAGGTGATTGTAACACAGTATTGATCTAAACAAATCTGAGCCCACAAGTATTTGAACAGAACATCTGACATTAAGATTATATAAACCTAATTAGTTATGATGTTTATTCTTTAGTGACTATGGATGTCTGTGTTTCAGGCTCTGGAGTTGGAAGTCGCAGAGGAGCAAGCGGTGAAACTATTCTAATGGTGGATGAAGAGAAGCTGACATCAGCAGCAGCGGCCTGGAGAGCACTGTATAGGCTGTGTGTCACAGAGGGCGGCATTCCCCTGTCCTGGTTCATTTACCATTTTACATGGATGCATTTGATTGCAATTGCAATATGGCAAAATTCTATCTTTGCCATGGACATGGAAAATTATAATACCAGAAACACACAAATCAAAAAAACAACTCAGAGTGCACAAATGGAACCAAATGAACCCTATGGGTCCATTTGGTTCCATTTGTGCACACTCTGAGTCATGGGGGTCTATACGGGTATGCCACCTTCTGCAAACCTTGAACTACAGTTATGCACAGAGCCTATTCACGGACACATCGACCAGCTGCAGTTATGGACTGATCTGACATCCACTCAAGTGGAGAAAACATATATCAGGTCTTTGAGGTTGCTCAGCCACCGATATTAATGAGTCAGGGCACGTCATCTTATTTACACAGTTTGCAGTGTGATACTATGTGATACTAGTAACTTTGAATAAAGCACTCTAAAATTATTTTGTCATAAATACTGGTCAATATACTGAGGAAGAAGTTATATGGCTGCTTATATCTAACCTTTATATTATACCATCCCTTATAATACTTCTACAATACATTATGATATGTGTCAGCTTGTAAGAGCCTAGATGTCTCCACTAGGCCTAATAGCTGTTGTTTTGGTACAGCCTATCTTTTAATGGTTCAGTTTGTCCTTCAGGCTGCTACAGTATAACTATGATCTCTGCCTTGTGCTCGAGGCAGAACTACCGTACCACTGACATGAGTGTTAATGTACTTCTGACCATGATATCATGTACATGAAGCATAACCACCTCCACCTGGAATATTGTCTTGACTCCTATGTGCCTTATCGATTGCTGATTGATCAGAATTCCACGACAATACTAGTATTTTAGCCCTGCTTAATGTACAGCTTTTTAGAACAAATCTTTGATAGTGTTTAAATATATGCATCCAATTTACAATGTTTAATTCAGCTTGAATGGTATTGTGTGAGGTACATTTAATGCACTTATACAAACCTTCATTTTCTTTGGCTGCTTTCTCTTTCCTCCTACGTGCCCTTTCAATGTGATCCTTATTGGTGAAGAGCATGTAGCATTGTCTGTGGTATCCCACATTACTAGGCACATCAGGGACATCTTGGTCTTCATTTATATTAAAAGTTGTTACTGAATTTTCAGCAACAACACTTTCTGCAGTGTTGAGGTTTGCCCATTGCTGAGCACATTGCACAAATCTTAACCAACTTTTTTCTGAAAATGTGATGATTGGGGTTTTTGCATCAGATACAACATGCATACAGCAAGTCATCATGCCACGCACTGTTTGCATACACGCACGGGATGGGTCACCAGATCGGATGTTTACGAATTTGTTGGTGGGTGTGTTCCTTGTGGACAGCACACAGGTGATGAGGAGAAAAGTATGCTGGCCTCTGGTGGCCCAATGACACATGACCATAATTGAAAAATAAAATAAAATAACCAAATAACTAGTAAAGGATGTTTCTTTTTGTTTTAATGAAATTAAATGCATGTGTAGAGTGACTTTAATGTTGTATAGCGTATAGAAGACACACAGTTTAACTGGCACTGTACATTTTATTTGAACTGTCATTTGACATAGGTGAAACACTTTAATATGATAAATGTCACAACTGTACTGTTGGAGTGAAAAGACAGTAATTGATGTCAACGTAACATTACTGCATGATTTTTTTGCCACTGAACGGATGGAACAGCATGGAAGAAAATAGTGTGAATTTTCGCTAATCATCAGCAACACAAAAGTAGTCCCTACAATGTTAGGAATCAACTATAAGTAGCCTGAAGTATACCTTTAGCAAGTTCGTGTGAAAAAAATAATATATTATGCTTATTTGAAGGCATTTAACAGCCGGAATTTATGAGTTGCGGGTTGTATACTTCCTGGTTGTCAAGGAGACCGTGTTGGTAGCCCTGCACATTCGCCTGCTTAAAATAGAAAAGTTCAGATCGCTCGTTTTCACACTGGCGCACGAATTGAAGGTGGAAACATTTGTTACAGTACTTATAAGAATTTTATATGTCTACTGTGAAAAAATGATGTACACTCGGAGTGGGGATCAATGAAAGTCAGAATTAGAGCCCTCGGCCCACGGCCTAAAAAGGCAATATGTGCCTTCAGGGAGTGAGACTGTGTTGTTCACTCCATTGTTGATATGACTTCTTAACTCCCTCCTTTTCACCTCCAGTCTACCGTCAGAAGCCAACATATATTTTGGCACTTTCATAATAATTAATGTACTTTGTGCTCTTTAGATACCCATATCAAATTATACAGTGTAAACACAGAAAATGAACACAGCAGAAAATAATGTGTGACATGTCTTCTTTTATTTTCCTAGACAGAGTATTTAACCCATTGAGGCCTGAGGTTCCGATTCGGTTTTCTGAAAAACGTATGTTTCTATATCAGTGGTTTTCAAACTTTTTCATGTCAAGGACCCCCAAAATTATATGTATTTGGCCGCAGACCCCCATCTCAAAATTGTTGTTCCAGGGACCCCCCAGGGACCCCCCCAGAAGCAAAGATTCGAGTTAAAAATGTTCGCTTTAAAACAATATATATTAAAAGATTTGCACACATTTTCACGATTTTTCAAAAAAATAGCAGATCTACAAGCTCATAGCGTGGCACTCGGTGCCACGCTATGAGCTTGTAGATCTGCTATTTTTGAATAGCCAAGGTGTAAAATCCTGCATTTTTTAACTCACATCAAAAAGGGACACAGATGCGTTCCAGGTCTCAATGGGTTTACGAAGGTCGAAGTTGTCCACCTGGCTCTCATTGATTCCAATGCATTCCACAAAGTTTGGGCTGCAGTTTGACACCCAGTCTGCCAGCTGGAAATGCTGGCTAGAGAAAATGACGTTGTTGACCTGTCCGTGCCAATGACGTCGCAGACGTCACGTTTTTCATAAGCCCAGAGTGCCAATGACGTCTGAGACGTCATAAAAATAAAAATATTTTTTTTTTTTTTTTTTTTTTTTTTTTTTTTAAAAAATGGTTCAGAACCCAAGATATGATGATTTGAAGATTTGCTGCTCCATTCACTTCTTGTTTAACTTCTTACTGAAAAAGGCTGTATCTCGGCTCCTAAGCACTTTTTTTTTACAATGTATTTTTGGCCTTGGCACAGGGGTGATATAGCCAGAAATATTTTTGGCACTGAATAAGTTAATTTACCTTCCTTTACATGCACCTACCTCCAACATAGTGTGATGGCCCTGCTGCCCCTCTGCCCCTAAGCCTCTCTGGCTCCCAAACTGTGGAATGAACTCTCCATTGCACTTAGAACTGCAGACTCACTCCCAATCTTCCATCGTAATCTGAAGACTCACCTCTTCAGACTGTCCACCTTTAGCCCATAGCACCTTGACCTAGCCTTGACGACCTTGCAGGCTTATGCAAAAGGTTACAATGTAATTTCGATATTATGACAATGAAATTGAGACTTCAACTTCCAGTGATCCAGAAGTCTTCAGCGTGTGTATAGTTTTCAGTGTAGTGTATGTTTGTAAGCAAATGTAGTTTATTTGTCATCTGTAGCAAACTTAAACCTGCAATGCGAGTGAAATGTGGTCTCTCTGTGGATCTGGCTTCAAAACCCACCTGAGGGATAGCCTACTTCTTAAGGATTGCAGCTTTGGCTGCAGATACCTGTAACCATTCACCTTTGATGACCAGTTGATGTGAACTGTTTTGACAACAGTTCAATTTCATTAAATGGCACAATATCATCGTGATTATCTTTGTAGAGTAAACTATGTATAGTATACAGTACTTTAGCAAAGGACAATAAGCTAAAATGGTAGAGCGCTTGCTACGCATGTGAGAGGTAGCGGGATCGACGCCCACATTCTCCAAGAAGCTTTTGATATGTCAGAGGAGTGTTGATATCAGACTGAGCTATATAAAGTTCTACACCTCTGCAAATGTACTGCGTGTTGACTGCTTGAGTTATAAATAATCCATTAGTTCAGTTTAGTTCAAGTAACAGGTTTATTAACAACCTTCACGGCATGGGAGACATCTGTGTGTGAACTGCAGCCAGCTAAGCACATACCCAATACTGAGTTCACGTTCACGTCCCAGTACTAGTCTCGCGGGACTACTGCAGGTACGGCAACACTCATGACCAAAACTGTTTAGGAACATAAACTGTCTACTCTCCGTCTCAAAACGACGATGACATTTTCAGTTGCGTGCAAGTCGAGGGTACCCAATTTTCCAATGTGTCTTATTTTTGTAAGAAGATTTTGTACACAGACTCTTGTACAACAGTGGTTCCCAAATAGTATGCTGTGACTCGTGAGGCAAGACCAGGTGTGCCTTAGGATTTTCATTTCCCAGTGAAATCCTATATTAAAATTGCCTAATGGGTATCATCCAGACTTTTGAGGTGCACCGTTGCTCCGATCCGCACCAAACTGGGCACAAGCACTGTTCCGGGGTCTGCCATGAGAACAGTCACACCAGAGTTATTACATGAACATAACTCAAATAATTTTTATCTAACACCTCAAATCATTTTCATTTATTAAATCTAACACCTCAAATCATTTTCATTTATTAAATCTAACACCTCAAATCATTTTCATTTATTAAATCTAACACCTCAAATCATTTTTATCTATTAAATCTAACACCTCAAATCATTTCTATTTATTAAATCTAACACCTCAAATCATTTTCATTTATTTTGACCATATAACAACCATTTATATTATGAGGACCAGGACAATTGTTGTCTATTTCTCAAATTCTACTACACCTGTGGGAACATATGACCCTCACCAAAATAGTTATACGAACACACATCCCTGTAAAATGAGTGTGTTAGTGTGTTAAAGGGATAGTTCACACACACTTTTTTTCTATCTATTAGTCACCCCATGGAGACTTGAATTCATTGATATTTTTTTTTTTTTGTTGCATTCCTAAGACAACATTTTGGTGACCGGCAGCGGTTCCGGTAGGAGACACAAAGAGTCTCCTTTCTGTCTCCTACCGGAACCACTGCCTACCGGTCCGCTGGTCATCAAATTAAATGATTTGGTCATCAGCAATAAACTTATGTTTTTTCACTTGAAGACGGAGTGCCTCAGGATTCAGTCTGCACCACAAGCAGAACTTTGGGGGGTTTATACATATATCTACCTGTTTGACTGAAGAGCACCTGTTTGAGGAAGCCACTGAACCCAGGCAGTGCTTTCTCCTTCTGTTTGACACTAATAAAACATGTTTGATATATGCAGCGCTGTATCCACCAAACACCACTGCTGGGGACAATTGGAAGCTGGAGAGGCTGCAGGAGTTTATGCAAACATGGAATGCCACAGTATTAAGCTCCCAAAAAAAGGGAAGCATCAGGGTAAGTGCCTCTGAGACAAACAACCAAAAGCAGAATTAATGGCAGCAGTTATGAGACTTATAATACTAAATTAATACATTTTATTCACAGCCTGGAAGCCATCCCAGACTGGTGTCAGAATGGCAACAACCACCATGCTGGTAATGGCAGGTGCTGCACTCTTCCCAGAGGAACTGGAGAAGCACCTGCCATCAGTTCCCCCTTCCTTCCTGCCAGGAAACAGGATCTGGATGGCCCGGATGACAGGAGAAAGGACATCACTGAACCACTTCCGTGGAGTCAGAGGCAGTACTCACTACAATCAAGAGCAAGGGGAAACTGGTCCACCCTTCGACAGATGTCCATCAACTGCACATGAGGCTCCACCAGCTATATCATTAATATTCAACTTGTTTATGCCCAGAATGACAAAGATATACACAGGTTCTATAGAAATTATTATTTAACTGAAGTCACGCTAAGAGCATACTTGCAGTCACATTGACACATTTCACCAGTCTGGCTAGTATGTTGTTTTAAGAGCATTTTATGACATTTAAAAGTGGCCAGACTCTTAACAATTGTCTTTGTGACTTCATGGCATGGTGGGAGCCATTCACTTGCTCCATTCACTTCCTGGTTAACTTATTACTTTAAAATCCTCTATCTCGGCTCCTGTGTACTTTATTTCTTTTACTATGTATTTTTGGCGAAACATGCTATTTTCAACTAGCCGCAATTATGGAACGGATTACCGCGATCGGATTCCCCCTCCCCCCCCCCCCCCCCGATTCTACGAGACCCCTGTGTGTGTAATGAGGGGATCACCGTGAGGACGATCACGGAAAATATTCTGTGGTTACTGAAAAAGGTAAGAAAATCGTAAAAAAGAAATCCTGTATTAGAAAACCCCTGGCAGTGAATGTGTTAAAGGAAGAGTTCACCCCAAAAAAATACTTATTTTCTATCAATTGCACACCCCATGAAGCCTTGAATTCATGGATATATTTTAGTTTTTGTGGCATTCCTAAGCCAATAATTTGATGACCGGGTGTATTTCCGGTAGGAGACACAAAGAATCTACTTCGTGTCTCCTACCGGATAGATTAGCCGGTAGTAGACAGGAATCAAATTATTCGCTTAGGAATGCGACAAAAACAAAAACAAAATCCATGAATTCAAGGCTTCATGGGGTGTGCAATTGATAGAAAATAAGTATTTTTTTGGGTGAACTACTCCTTTAGGGCGCGCTCCTACCAAAACATGGTCGGCTGCTGTTAAACGCAGGTTGTGCGCGGCCACAGTTTTTTGCAGCCAGCAGATTCTAAAAAACCGGAGTGACGCACCTGTCACTCACTTTCAAGACCGTCCCGTAGCCCGCACCGCCTTCTGCCTTGAGCACCATGGTGCTTCCTGAGTCTTGGGACGGTCAGCCTTCCACTCACCCGATTGGACAGAAGGGGAAATTCAGCTCCTGCCTCCAGCAGAAATGGACACGTCGTGTCTGGTCTGCGCGACAGGCGGAAAGATCCGCTCTTGCGTGAATCCACGCATTTACATTGACAAAGCATTGGCAGATTCTGTCCCAGAGGTAAAATAAAAGTGCGGTGGGAGCGCGCCCTTAAGGGACTGGCCAATTTTAAATGTCATAATACGCTCTTAAAGCAACATACTAGCAAGACTGGTAAAATGTGTCAATGTGACAGCAAGTCTGCTCTTAGAGTGACTTCAGTTAAATAATAATTTCTACAGAACCTGTGGATATCTTTGTCATTCTGGGTATAAACAAGTTGAATATTTGAATGATATAGCACACATAGAGGAACTGTAGTGGTGAAAACTTTATCAAACAAAACAAAAACAAAAACATAATAATTTCCCCCAAGGGATAAAAGTGGATCTGAGTCTATAAAAACACCTCTATAAAGACACAAAACTCTGTAGAATATAAACATGTAATCAAACTAAGTGACAATGTACACTGTCTCCTTGGTATCTACCATATTATGTACTATGATATTGTAACAATCTAAACAACACACGTCAACACACAGTGAACAGCTACACAAACCCAGCAGCTTGTCAGCACTTTACTGCACCATTATGTATTGCATATCAATGAACATAATAATTATTAGATGAATATGAATGAATATGAGTTGTTAAATCCTGACAAATGTGGACAGACACAGTGATGCTCATATTGTACTACCAGTATGAGTAAGTAAATGAGCTGGAGGGAATACTGCTAGATATAAAAAATTAAAATAAATCCAAACCACAAGAAACTATTAATATTTATTTTATTCAGTCATGTTAATAGTTATATTATGTTATTCCGTTGCTTTAGTATCCTTGTCATTGACTCCTGGATTAGACTGAATGATCATATGTCTTAAACTAAGGCATCCCCCCATATGAGTCCTCATGTGTCTTTTTAGAATACCCATTTCCGTAAAGACTTTACCATACATTGCAAAATAATAGGTCTTTACCCTGTATGAGTCCTCATGTGTGATTTTAGATTAATTTTCTGAGCAAAGCCTTTACCACATACTGTACAAGCAAAGGGCTTTTCGCCTGTATGAGTCATCATGTGTTGTTTTAGATAATCCTTGCGAGCACAGCCTTTACCACATACTGTACACAAAAAAGACTTTTCGCCTGTATGGTTCATCATGTGTGTTTTTAGATTACTCTTGTCAGAACAGCCTTTACCACATACTGTACAAGAAAAGGGCTTTTCGCCTGTATGAGTCATCATGTGTCTTTTTAGATCACACTTGTGAGCACAACCTTTACCACATACTGTACAAGAAAGGGGCTTTTCGCCTGTATGAGTCATCATGTGTATTTTTAGATAATCCTTGCGAGCACAGCCTTTACCACATACTGTACAAGAAAAGGGCTTTTCGCCTGTATGAGTCATCATGTGTTGTTTTAGATAATCCTTGCGAGCACAGCCTTTACCACATACTGTACACAAAAAGGGCTTTTCGCCTGTATGAGTCACCATGTGTGTTTTTAGATCACCCTTGTGAGCATAGCCTTCACCACAAACTGTACAAGCAAAGAGTGTTTCCCCTGTGTGACTCATTGTGTGACTCTTCAGATTTCCCTTTGTATTAAACATTTTGCCACATGCTGTACAACTAAAACTTTTCTTCCCTGTGAGACTCTTCATGGAGTGAGTTTGTTTCGATGATTTCAGGGATTCCTGGGACAGCTTGCGTTGTTCTCCCACATTTTGTGTCTTGTGTGATTTCAGTGTGTTTAAAGCTGACTGATCTCCCCTAGTCTCCTCCCACTCATCACTGTCTTCAGTGTCTGATTCAGAACAGTGTGAAGAGAGGAGCTGGCCATCACTAGTTGGTTGTGATGTTCCACAGTCCTCTACATCAACTTGTGTTTTCATGTGTTTAGTTGAGGTGCTGGCTACCGACTCGGTCTCTCTGTTTTCATCATCATCTTCACTTTTCACTGTTAGTAATGTCAATGTTGACCCACCAGCCTCTTCTGGTCTTTCAAGTAGCTCCTCCTGTTCTTCTTTAATCTGTGGAGGTTCTGGTTCCTCCTGGACCAGATTTGGGCTCCGCTCCTCTTCAGGTAAAACCTCTTTACACACAGGTACGTGCAGGAAGTCTAGGAAAAATATTCAATGAGACTCAGTTTTGGCTGGAAAAAGTACCAACAAGATTACTCTTTGCCCACATCTTCCAACATTTTAATTTGATGGTGTGCTGACTGTGCTCTGTGCTATAGTGTGGCCGTTCTTCGTTTATATTGCAGCTTTGATTGATTGAATATTGATTGAATATTTTATTAGGCAAAAAATCTAAAACAGCACACTTACATTTAAAATACTTTGTCTAACAGGTCCGTTCGTAAAAGTCCATGCGAACTTGTTTCCAAAGAGGGCCTTGGTATTCAATTCATAGACATATATAGTGACACCACAGCTCTCATAGAAGAGTAGAGACAAAATGAATGAGACGCAGTCCCTATTATTTTGAAAGTAATTACTGGTAAATGTTACATCAGTGAGTCTTCTGCAGCTGGTTAGTTAATACGGAAGTATAGTTAACGGAACAGCTTCAGTGAACCCATTAATACCATCACAACAGAACCATCGTCCTATTCATGGTACATTTAGATAGATGCAGGGGTCCATGCATCGATGTAGTCAGATGGTTTTATCGCTTTTTAACGCTTAAATCGATCACCTGATTCATATCGGACTTTACACCCTCAGTACCGGCCCACTTTCACCAATAAAATAAATAAAGAGAGAGTGCTTCATATATTTCACTGTGGGCTATTAATGACCATTTCCATTACAGGCCTGGTGCTGGGGATCCACGTTGGGAACAGGTGACGGCCGCCTAATGGTTGTGGTAATGCCCCTTTTCTGTGGTGTTTGCTATTTTTCATTTTGTTTGTTTTGCTTTGGTTTGCTGTGATCTATTGGGGTGCCACTACCCTGGGCCGGTCACCCTGCCCATCTTCCCCCTTCCCCCAGCACTGGCCCATATATGCCCAGTATATTTTATTGTTAACCCACTGTTGTTATTACTCATCCCATTAGATGCATTATCTTTTTATTGATAATGATGTTGATGAGACCCTATGAATGAAATAACCTGTTAATTAAATAAAACCTTTTAGTACTTTTGTTAAAACACGTTTCTGCCTTGCTTCTTATATTGTACACAAACTGTGTGATGGCAGTAACATGTCACAGCCAAATGTATACTTTGTCGTACGACGGGGTCGTGCACCGAAAATGGCAGATCTACAAGCTCACAATGCGTCACATCCCGACACGTTGTGAGCTTGTATATCTGCTATTTTCGACACGCGACCCGCTGTACGGCGAAGTATAACTCATGATTAAAGGACTGGGGATCTGTTCTCGCATTATTGCTTTTCTAGAGCAAATATATCGCCAATCTGCGGATTTTTTGGGCCAACGATGTATTATATATTGGCCAATAGGAATGTTTTGGCATATCGTCCAACCTTAATAACTATCCTGTACAACTTTACTTTACCCGTACATAAAACCGTATATACCTATCCCGTACAACTTTACTACAGGTTGTAAAGTAGGAAATAAAACATTATATACCTATCCTGTACAACTTTACAACAGGTTGCATCGTTGCATCAAACAGACCACGTCCCTCGTCCGTCTCTCGCTGTTCCTCTGGAAATGTTGAAGATGTTTGGGAGGCAATCTCTCTAGGTACTGTAGACCTCTCCCTGTGGTGCTCTGTGGAAATAACCAGTAGAAAGAACTTTTACCTTACATATACCATGTAATCAAATCAAACTATAGATGTTTACCATGTTCTGTTCAGTTGAAAGGTGCAGTCACTAGGTATGCTAAGTGCTAGAATAATTGCCTCCATCCTGCATGGTCAAATTGTGTCGCCTTGTGATGCGTTGTGAGCTTGTAGATCAACTAATTTAGCTATTAAAAAAAACGAATTAAGTGATTTATGAGTCCCGGTGTTTTGGAATTAATGTCGGCTAGTTTTCACTTTTCACTGCTAGTAATGTCATGTTGACCCACCAGCCTCTTCTGGTCTTTCAAGTAACTCCTCCTGTTCTTCTTTAATCTGTGGAGGTTCTGGTTCCTCCTGAACCAGATTGGGGCTCCGCTCCTCTTCAGGTGAAATCTCATCTTTACACACAGGTACATGCAGGAAGTCTAGAAAAAAGATACAATGAAACTCTGTAAAAGGTTTGACCTCCACTGCAGTACCTCATTGACCAGTTGTGGCTGGAAAAAGTATCAGCAAGATTACTCTTTGCCCACATCTTCCAAATATTTTATTTGATGGTTGTACAAACTCTTGTTTTATTGTTTTATTGGATCTTGAATGCACTTATTGTAAGTCACTTTGGATAAAAGCGCCTGCTAAATGACTGTAATGTAATGTAATGGTGTGCTGACTGCAATCTGTACTGCAAATAGTGGCCGTTGTTTGTTTACATTGCAGCTCTCATAGAAGATGCGAGACAAGCTGAATGAGAGGTGAATGAGAGGCAGTCCCTATTATTTTTTAAAGTAAATACTTGTAAATGTTAGATCAGTGAGTGCTTAAAACTTACTGAGATCCATGTGGTCTTCAGGTTCCTGTTTAAGGTGGTCTTCAGGTTCCTGTTTAAGGTGGTCTTCAGGTTCCTGTTTAATAGAAACAGTCCTGGCTGGAGAACTGATCTTCACCTGCAGACTGGACTCCACACACTGGTCTGGAATGAAGGAATACAATATGCACTTTAATAATAAGGACTTTGATGTGATATAAATAAGGACTTTCATAATTAGGACTATGATGTCACATGAATAAGGACTAGAGACTAAATATAGAGACTATACATATTTATAAACGTTATAAGTAGGTATAATAATATTGTTGCTGTGCAGTGGAAATCTATTATGTCCAAACTGTAACTTTTCAGGATTCAAATTCAGAAAAAGCAGATCAAAAGCTTGTAGATCGTCTATTTTTGCAACTTTTGTGTGACACTGTAGTATGATGAATTAGGGCATTCATTTACCCCCCAAAAAAGGGGTTAAAATATGGAGATACAAGGTTTCTGCCCGACAGCAACGATATGCAAAAAAGGAAACACAGCTGCTATAATAACGGTGTGGCTCCAATGATGATCTCTGACTTCATGTGACCACATGGATTAAGATTCTTCATCGTGGACACAGATTTACATCAATTGGATTCCATAACTCTGTGTGTGTGTGTGTGTGTGTGTGTGTGTGTGTGTGTGTGTGTGTGTGTGTGTGTGTGTGTGTGTGTGTGTGTGTGTGTGTGTGTGTGTGTGTCAGAGCAGTGGGACGAGGAGTTAATCTCAGTCATCAAAACAGAGCCTACTGGCTGGTCTATTGATCCAAAAGCAATGATCCCCAAAAACAGATCTACAACCTAACAACACCTCACCATGCAAACGCTGTGTCATACCTGCAGTGTGTAGTTTGATGTTGTGTGTGTAACAGACATACCTGCAGTGTGTAGTAAGATGTTGTGTGTGTAACAGACATACCTGCAGTGTGTAGTTTGATGTTGTGTGTGTGTAACAGACATACCTGCAGTGTGTGGTTTGATGTTGTGTGTGTAACAGACATACCTGCAGTGTGTAGATCGATGTCCATATCAAAATCAATGTCCAGCAGTTTGTTTTGTTTCTCCAGCAGAGTTTCTAGTGTCTCTATCTCTCTCTGGAAGAGGTTGCACATGAACTCTGCAGCCGCACTGAGGCGCTCCAACACAAACACTCTGACAAGCTTCACACAACAAACATCAGCACCACGCTGCTGTTTGTCCAAAACACACAATATCTCCTCTCCCACCGACGTCATGTGTTCATTTATCTTCAGCCGTACAGACTCCATTGTTTTCACCTCCATTATGACACGGTTTTCACCTCCTTTATGAGACGGTTTTCACCTCCTTTATGAGACGGTTTTTACCTCCTATATGAGACGTTTTTCACCAAGATCACAACACGCAGTAACTTCCGGGTCAACGTGTTTCACACATGCGCATTGAAGGATCCAGGCACTGTTGCCTTCTCAGTGCCTTTCGCCCCCTGGTGGAAGAGGTGTGTAAGTGAACACATAGTGCCTTCCTGGGGTTCTGACCAAAAGGCAATATGTGCCTTCTTGGGAGTGAGACTGTGTTGTTCACTCCATTGTTGATATGACTTCTTAACTCCCTCCTTTTCACCTCCAGTCTACTGTCAGAAGCCAACATATATTTTGGCACTTTCATAATAATTAATGTACTTTGTGCTCTTTAGATACCCATATCAAATTATACAGTGTAAACACAGAAAATGAACACAGCAGAAAATAATGTGTGACATGTCTTCTTTTATTTTCCTAGACAGAGTATTTAACCCATTGAGGCCTGAGGTTCCGATTCGGTTTTCTAAAAAACGTATGTTTCTATATCAGTGGTTTTCAAACTTTTTCATGTCAAGGACCCCCAAAATTATTATTATGTATTTGGCCGCAGACCCCCATCTCAAAATTGTTGTTCCAGGGACCCCCCAGGGACCCCCCCCCAGAAGCAAAGATTTGAGTTAAAAATTTGCTTTAAAACAATATATATTAAAAGATTTGCACACATTTTCACGATTTTTCAAAAAAATAGCAGATCTACAAGCTCATAGCACGACACTCAGTGCCACGCTATGAGCTTGTGGATCTGCTATTTTTGAATAGCCAAAGTGTAAAATCCTGCTTTTTTAGCTCACATCAAAAAGTGACACAGATGCGTTCCAGGTCTCAATGGGTTTACGAAGGTCGAAGTTGTCCACCTGGCTCTCATTGATTCCAATGCATTCCACAAAGTTTGGGCTGCAGTTTGACACCCAGTCTGCCAGCTGGAAATGCTGGCTAGAGAAAATGACGTTGTTGACCTGTCCGTGCCAATGACGTCGCAGACGTCACGTTTTTCATAAGCCCAGAGTGCCAATGACGTCTGAGACGTCATAAAAATAAAAATATTTTTTTTTATTTTTTTTTTATTTTTTTTGAAAAAAATGGTTCAGAACCCAAGATATGATGATTTGAAGATTTGCTGCTCCATTCACTTCTTGTTTAACTTCTTACTGAAAAAGGCTGTATCTCGGCTCCTAAGCACTTTTTTTTTACAATGTATTTTTGGCCTTGGCACAGGGGTGATATAGCCAGAAATATTTTTGGCACTGAATAAGTTAATTTACCTTCCTTTACATGCACCTACCTCCAACATAGTGTGATGGCCCTGCTGCCCCTCTGCCCCTAAGCCTCTCTGGCTCCCAAACTGTGGAATGAACTCTCCATTGCACTTAGAACTGCAGACTCACTCCCAATCTTCCACCGTAATCTGAAGACTCACCTCTTCAGACTGTCCACCTTTAGCCCGTAGCACTTGACCTAGCCTTGACGACCTTGCAGGCTTATGCAAAAGGTTACAATGTAATTTTGATATTATGACAATGAAATTGAGACTTCAACTTCCAGTGATCCAGAAGTCTTCAGCGTGTGTATAGTTTTCAGTGTAGTGTATGTTTGTAAGCAAATGTAGTTTATTTGTCATCTGTAGCAAACTTAAACCTGCAATGCGAGTGATATGTGGTCTCTCTGTGGATCTGGCTTCAAAACCCACCTGAGGGATAGCCTACTTCTTAAGGATTGCAGCTTTGGCTGCAGATACCTGTAACCATTCAGTTCAGTTCAATTTCATTAAATGTCACAATATCATCGTGATTATCTTTGTAGAGTAAACTATGTATAGTATACAGTACTTTAGCAAAGGACAATAAGCTAAAATGGTAGAGCGCTTGCTACGCATGTGAGAGGTAGCGGGATCGACGCCCACATTCTCCAAGAAGCTTTTGATATGTCAGAGGAGTGTTGATATCAGACTGAGCTATATAAAGTTCTACACCTCTGCAAATGTACTGCGTGTTGACTGCTTGAGTTATAAATAATCCCTTTAGTTCAGTTTAGTTCAAGTAACAGGTTTATTAACAACCTTCACGGCATGGGAGACATCTGTGTGTGAACTGCAGCCAGCTAAGCACATACCCAATACTGAGTTCACGTTCACGTCCCAGTACTAGTCTCGCGGGACTACTGCAGGTACGGCAACACTCATGACCAAAACTGTTTAGGAACATAAACTGTCTACACTCCGTCTCAAAACGACAATGACATTTCCAGTTGCGTGCAAGTCGAGGGTACCCAATTTTCCAATGTGGCTTATTTTTGTAAGAAGATTTTGTACACAGACTCTTGTACAACAGTGGATCCCAAATAGTATGCTGTGACTCGTGAGACAAGACCAGGTGTGCCTTAGGATTTTCATTTCCCAGTGAAATCCTACATTAAAATTGCCTAATGGGTATCATCCAGACTTTTGAGGTGCACCGTTGCTCCGATCCGCACCAAACTGGGCACAAACACTGTTCCGGGGTCTGCCATGAGAACAGTCACACCAGAGTTATTACATGAACATAACTCAAATAATTTGTATTTATTAAATCTAACACCTCAAATCATTTTCATTTATTAAATCTAACACCGCAAATATTTTTTACTTATTAAATCTAACACCTCAAATCATTTTTATTTATTAAATCTAACACCTCAAATCATTTTTATTTATTAAATCTAACACCTCAAATCATTTTTGAGGTTTTACCATATAACAACCATTTATATTATGAGGACCAGGACAATTGTTGTCTATTTCTCAA
The DNA here is from genome assembly GCF_963280865.1 of Gymnoscopelus braueri. Lineage (NCBI taxonomy): Eukaryota > Metazoa > Chordata > Actinopteri > Myctophiformes > Myctophidae > Gymnoscopelus > Gymnoscopelus braueri. Next base: position 46,490,921 of record NC_137616.1, on the reverse strand, counting down.
ATTCTACTACACCTGTGGGAACATATGACCCTCACCAAAATAGTTATACAACACACACCCCTGTAAAATTAGTGTGTTAGTGTGTTAAAGGGATAGTTCACCCCAAAAATTACCTTTTTTCTATCTATTAGTCACCCCATGGAGACTTGAATTCATTGATATTTTTTTGTTTTTGTTGCATTCCTAAGACAACAATTTGATGACCGGCAGCGGTTCCGGTAGGAGACACAAAGAGTCTCCTTTCTGTCTCCTACGGAACCGCTGCGTACCGGTGTGCTGGTCATCAAATTATTGGCTTAGGAATGCGACAAAAACAAAGAAATATCCAGTGACTAATTGATAGTACAAAAACTTTTTTTGAGGTGAACTATCCCTTTAAGAAATAGAGAGAGAAAGAGACAGAGAGAAACACAGAGAGAGAGAAAGAGAGAGAGAGGGTGGGGTGAAGTTTGGTACAGAACAGCCCACACACACACATGCACACATGCACACGCACGCACGCACGCACGCACGCACGCACGCACACGCGCACACACGCACACACACACACACACACACACACACACACACACACACACAGTTCAAAGCGCAGTTGAACAGACAGCTGCTTGCTCGTCGCTGACGACTGACTGATCTGTCTCCTTATTGATGATCAATAGAGATGGGCTGTGCTGTGTCAGGTGTGCGTCAGGACGCAGACATGGCGGGGGGTCAGGGGACCGTCACAGAGGAGGAGGCGGTGGCCCCTCTCAGTGACATGGACAAACACATCATCAAGGAGACCTGGGCCATCATCGGACGAGACGTCGCCAAGGTGGGAGTCATCGTCTTTGTCAAGTGAGTGAGTTTTAAGTTTATTTATCTTTTAATTTCTACTACAGGCCTAAGTCAATGGTTCTCAACTTGTGTGTCGGGTCCTCAATGTATTTTGGTGGGGTCCCCACGTGATTATAGCTTAATGTGCAACATTGTTTTCCCACGCAAATCAACAAGTGTATACAGGCCATCTGCACATGTTACAATTCAAGGACTTTTAGGACCCTTCTAATACCAAATTTGTAACAAAGAGGCAAACATAGTGAAAATAGCCGATCTACAAGCTCACAACGCCTCGCAGTGCGAGGCGCTGTGAGCTTGTAGCTCGGCTATTTTTACAACGTTTATCTGTGGAAACGAGTCAAAGTAAATGTAATGCCTACAATTCCAAGTTGTCAGGGTGGGGGGTCCCCAGTTAAAATATGATTATTTTGGGGGGGTCCTCAGTTCAAATATGATTATTTTAGGCGGGTCCCCAGTTCAAATATGATTACTTAGGGGGGTCGCGGACAGAAAAGTTTTGGAACCCTTGGCCTAAGTTGCAATGCAACACTTGCTTCAACATAAAAAGTTGAAATATGGAGATATACAAGGTTTCTGCGGGATAGTAAAAAAGGAGACGCTTAACGCATTCGACGCATGCTACTGTAACAGTGTACATTTACATATATTTACATTTACAGTGTGTGTGTAAACAAACGTTGTTGTACTCGTCCTGTTCATGCAAATCTCTGTTCACCACGATGTCACCGTGAGGCTGACCTTTACCCCTCTAGGAAGAGACACAATGGTACACTGTTATTATAAAAAAAGATATTCAAAATATTTTTGCATAATGTGCCTGTTGTTGTTGGTCGTTATTTGGGGGGAATTTAGTGCAATATGTGTTCTGGAACCGAATTAACCGAATTAAAGTAACAAAAAAAAACGCCCAAAAACCACAGATCTTGCATGCAAACCGCACATTTTGCATGCATGCGCTCGCGTGCATACAGCACCCGTAACCTATAAAGTCTTCCCACGGCCCTGTACGGGTCTGTAACTCTGAGAGTGTACAAATGGTACACTCAGAGTTACAGGCCGTCATGGGCAGTTTTTAAAGATGTTTAGTTTTTTTGTACTTCAATATTTCAGTTTCTAAAACTTGAATTTTACACTGGAAGTCAATGGAGAGGGAGCTTGGACTGAACCTTTTGCCCAACTATGGAGATGATTGAATAACATCATAGACGTGGCTAGTGTGTAATGTGTGTTATTTAATGACCTCTTCCATTAAGGAAAGCATTAGGCTTCTTCCTTTTCTTGCATGTACATATTGTTGCTGTCGGGCAGACACCTCATATCCCCATATTTCTACTATACAAGAGTGTCACACAAAATGTGTGAAAATAGCAGATCTACAAGCCCACAGTGTGTCGCATTGTGAGCTTGTATAATAAAAAAGAAACTTTTTTGGTGTGTGTGTGCGTGCGTGCGTGCGTGTGCGCATGTGCGTGTGTGTGTGTGTGTGTGTTAACAGGTTGTTTGAGACCCATCCAGAGTGCAAGGATTCGTTCATTCAGCTGAAAGGGGTCGATGACTTGAGAACCAGCCAAACGATCAGAGAGCATGGGCTACGGTACACACACACACACACACGCACACACACAGGCGAATTGCCGTTTTTGCAATACACCCTGCGGGGTCATATGAGAAAGATTTGGTGAATTATAGTACAGATAGATCATTTCATCTAACAAGTTATTGTTGTTGTTGCTGTGTAGGGTCATGTCAATCATAGAGAAGGCAGTAGCCAGGATCGAGCAGACAGATCGACTGGATCAACTGACCATGGAGCTGGGCAGGAAACACTATCAATACCACGCCTTACCAAAGTACTATGAGGTATAAAAACACCATCAATACCACACCTTACCAAAGTACTATGAGGTATAAAAACACCATCAATACCACACCTTACCAAAGTACTACGAGGTACAAAAACACCATCAATACCACGCCTTACCAAAGTACTACGAGGTATAAAAACACCATCAGTACCACACCTTACCAAAGTACTATTCGTGTCAAGGACCCCCAAATCAATATGTATTTGCGGACCACCATGTGAAAGTGATTTGTGCCAGGGACCGCCAGAAGAGAAGATTTGTGTTAAAAAGTGCAAAATTATTAAAATGTTTTCAAACACTTTCAAGATGTTTTAAAAAAATTCAAAAATAGCTGATGTACAAGCGAGCTTGTAGATCTGCTATTTTGAATAGCCAACATATAAATGGATAAAGTGGTTAAAATGATTGTGATGCGACGTCAACTACTTTTGCAATGTTTATGCATAATGCATTGTTGTCAATAAAGAAGTCAGTAAGTCAATCAGTCAATCAACCAATCTGTTTTTGTTCCCAGTACGTGGGGGCGGAGTTCAATCGCGCCATCCAGTCAATCCTGAAGGAGAGGTGGAGCTCTGATGTGGAGCAGGCGTGGCAGGTAAACATCTGCCTAACAACAGCATCTTATATTATTTCAATTCAAATTCAATTAATAATGCAGATGATGATGATGATGATGATGATGAAACCAAGTGCTATAATGCTCCACCATGAAAGCAAACAAACAAACAAACAAACAAACAAACAAACAAACAAACAGGCAGAGCCCCGCATTGGTTCTCAAAGTGTGGCCCGAGGACCCCCAGGGGCCCTTGAGGGGGTTCCAGGGGCTCCCCAGCTAAATGATGGATAGTTAGGAACCAAATGGACCCTTATGGGTCTGTAACTCTGAGAGTGTACAAAATGGAACCTGTTACGGTCCATTTGGTTCCATTTGTACACTCTCAGAGTTACATTGATTTTACAATATAAATTGGGGTCCCAGAGATAGAAATGCCATTAAATGGGGGTCCGTAGCCCTAATGCATGTCAAACTGGGGGGTCCTTGAAATTAAAGTGGTTGAGAATCACTGCTAGAGCCGTAAAAATCTTCTCTTATGGGGGTCCCTGGCATATCTTTTCAAATGGGGGTCCGCGGGCTAATAAGTGTCAATTTGGGGGTCCTTGACATGAAAAAGTTTGAGTCAAAGGACAACAGCTGATCTCATCTCTCTCTCACACACACACACACACACACACACACACACACACACACACACACACACACACACACACACACACACACACACACACACACACACACACACACACACACTCACACACACACACACACTCTCCCCTCCTAGACGCTGTTCTCGTACATCACCTCCATGATGAGGCGGGGCTACCAGGAAGGGGAGAGAGAGCAGAGGATCATGGGAAGCCAACAGAACCAGCAGCCACGCTGGAGCACCAGACCATAGACCAGTGGGCCTGTTGCCATGTCTGCTTATTAGAAGCGACTTTGGGCTTGTTTTTCTGTAAAGTCGCTTGTAAATACTGGTGGTTGCGGGTTGTGTTTTGTTTTGGGGGGCTTATTTCTAAAGTGTAGTTGCTTATTTGGGCTTGTTTCTAAAGTGTAGTTGCTTATTTGGGCTTGTTTCTAAAGTGTAGTTGCTTGTTTGGGTTTGCCTCCTAAATGTTGTGTAAACCATTGGTTCTCAATCATTTTCATGTCAAGGACCCGCAAATGAATATGAATTTGTCCACGGACGTCCACCCCAGGGACTCCCCATACAAGATTTGAGTTATTAAAATGGTTAAAAAACATTCCACATTTTTCAAATGTTTTCACTTTTTTTTTTTTGTAAATTGCCAATGTATATAGTCGCTTCTTTAGGGCTTGTTTTTGTAGACCTTGTTTGTCTTGCAAAAGCTGGCAACACTGATGAACTTAGTTCTGGGGTTCCCAAAAGAGAAATTGTGATGTGATGTTTTTTTGGGGAGAGAATTCTGAAAACCTTTTTTTCCCCCTTACGTTTGATTCTTTATATATTTAATTGTATTTAATTTATTTCTGGAAATCTTCTTGAAAACAAAAGCTAAAAAACTGAATATTTACAAGCGTCCATGACCCACATTTTGGCACTGCCATAGAGCCAACAGTTTGAGTGGTTCTTTAACTTTTTCATGTCAATGACCCTCCAAATTGATATACATTTATTTGCAGTGATGGAAAAAGTACTCAAATGTTTTACTTAAGTAAAAGTATCAATACTGCAATGTAGAAGTACTCTGTTACAAGTAAAAGTCTGGAATTCAAAATTTACTTGAGTAAAAGTATAAAAGTATTGGCATCAAAAGTAAAAGTACTAAAATGTTTGAAAATAGCAGATCTACAAGCTCACAATCGCGACGCGTTGTGAGCTTGTAGGTCGGCTATTTTTTACAAATAACCTATGTATAAAATAGGGCTAAAGTGGTTAATGTATGTTTTATAATGTAATACTTTATATCTGCAAAGTAACTATTAACTAAAGTTTTCAAATAATTGTAGTGGAGTAACAGTACAATATTTGCCTCTGAGATGTAGTGGAGTAGAAGTAAAAGTATTGGAAATTGGAAATACTCAAGTACAGTACAAATACCTCAAAATTGTACTTAAGTACAGTACTTAAGTAAATGTACTTAGTTACTTTCCACCACTGCATGTGGATATGAAGCATCAACTGTTATGAAATAAAATCTTGTTAATACTTTATCTGTTCAATATGTTTGAAACCCACACACACACTTTCACCACTTTCATTTACTGTAATTTCTTTATAGTAAAATAATAGCTGATCTACAAGCTCATAATGCATCATGGTGTGATGGGTTGGGAGCTTATAGATCTGCTATGTTTTTAGCACCAAATAGGGCATTAACCCGTTAACACCAGGAACGCCTCTGTGTCATTTTAAGATTTATTCAAAAATGGCAGATCTACAAGCTCATAGCGCGGCACTGAGTGCCACACTATGAGCTTGTAGATCTGCTATTTTGTGAATAATCTTGAAAATTTGTGAAAATCTTATATATATATTATTTTTTAAAGCGATAATTTTTCACTCAAATCTTCCCCCATCTGAAAATATGTTCAGATGGGGGTCTGCGGCCAAATACATATAATTTTGGGGGATCCTTGACATGAAAAAAGCCACTGAACCACTGATTATAGCAACATGAGTTTTTTCAACAACAAAAAAAAAGGATTTAGAAGTCATTTGTAGAATCCCTTGAAGTAAAGATTTGAGTTACAGATGTTCACTTTAAAAAATGGATGTTCGAAAATTTGCAAGATTTAAAAAAAATAGCAGATCTACAATCTATTTTTGAATAGCCAAAGAAATCTTCAAATGACACAGATGCCTCCCCGGTCTTACTGGGTTAACAAAAAAAACATAAAAAAGTTCAAATATGGAGATACAAGGTTTCTGCCCGATAGCAACGATATACTCAGTAAGACAACAGTTTGAAGACAACTCTCTTTGTAAAGAACGTTTCTGGTAAGAACTCAGTTTATTTGGTATCGTCTTCCATTGTGCAGCGCTACAAACAGAGGTAATTAATAATGATCTGCCTAGCAACAGCAATTATAATACTCATGCATCTGAGCCTGAAATACTGTCAACAACACCACCATCCATGTTATATTGTCCTGATGGGGCGGCAGTGGCTCAGGGGTAGAGTGGCCGGTAGAGCAGCCGGATGCGAACCGTGAGGTTTCCAGTTCGATCCTGGATTCCCCGTGAGTTAGTGTCTAAGTGTCCTCGAGCAAGACGCTGAACCCCTATAATTGCTCCCGATGAGCAGGTTGGTGCCTTGCATGGTTTCCTCCGGCATCGGTGTATGAATGTATGTGTGTGAATGGGTGAATGTAATGCACAATCTGTGTAAAGCGCTTTGGATAAAAGCGCTCACAACGCGATGCGACGCGTTGTGAGCTTGTAGATCTGCTATTTTCAAACATTTTAGTACTTTTACTTTTGGTACTTTTTAAGTATATTTTGATGCCAGTACTGTTGTACTTTTACTCAAGTAAAATTTTGAACACAGGCCGTTTACCGTAACAGAGTATTTGTATATTGTGGTATTGCTACTTTTACAGTAAAATATCTGAGTTCTTCTGCCGCCTTGCAACCAAGTCAACATCAGTAATCAGAGCAGTCAGTCCCTGAAGCCATAGTCTGGTATGGCCTATTGAGCTATAGAGCACCGAAGTCTGACGTCACTGCCACTAGAGGACGCTCTTCTAGTGCAGCAGTTAAGCTCATTATATGGAAGGTATTGTGCATTTTAAGAAAGAAGCATGAAACTTTCAGCATATCATCTACATACCCCAAGGTTTGATTTCAGACGTGGAAGCACTTTCAGATTGACCTCTGGTGACCTTGAGTGGTCATTGACCTCATAATTGAATATTTGGCACTTTTTGCCCCATTTTTCTCCATTATAATAATATATGCTTGTTAAAATGTCAGTTTTGTTCTAATAAATGAAAAATGAAACCTAATAGTCACTCTACAGAAATGGTGATTATTACTATTATGATAGTTCTGTTATGACATTGTTATAACATTAAAAACATCTAGGAGAGAGAGAGCAGCAGTAAAATAAAGAAAAACAAGAAAGAAAGTGCTAATGCATTCAAAGTGCAATATAGGTACAATGCTATTCAAAGGTGCTATTCATCTCATGTTGGTTTTGGTTTTGGGGGCAGTATATGGTGAGCGTTCAAGGTTCTGATGGTTTGGGGAAGAAACTGTTGGACAGCATGCTGGTGCTTGTCCCGATGCTCTTTTTTTTTTTTTTTCTTAAATTTTTATCCCACGATTTTGTAACCCTTATTTTTCACCCGGTGCCAAAAGTGATCCTGGGCATTATACTCCCCTCACCAGCCCGATGCTCTTAAACCTCCTATCAGATTGCAGTAGTTCAAGGATATGGTGGGAGATAATATGGTACCATTTCTGTCAGAAACCTGTCTACGACTACCAGTGACATCGATGGGGAATCCAAGCTAATATAAACTGCAGGCTTTATATTCCTGGAAAGTTTGCATGCTATAATAGAAGCCATTGTTCTCGCATTAATAAAGAAATAAATGAAAAAAATGAAAGGCAACTGTCCACAGCCCTCCTCTGAGACACAGAATGAGTAGATAAAAATGGTACCATAATGAGCATGAGTGAGTACACTTGGAACCATAATCTAACACTCAATGGTCTTTTTCACTCTCTTCATCTTCTCTCTCCTTATTCCCTTCAGCCTCCTCATCTTCGTTGTCTTCATCTTAGACCATGGCAAAATTCAGACTTCTGCTTCAGTAAGGTTATTGCTGCTCAAGTGGTCAGACATGAGGTCGTTAGGGATTAAGGGTCTTGCTTATGTACACCCGACATATTGTCAGGGCTGGGAATCGAACCTGGTACCTTCTGTTTCCCAGGTGGCCTCTCTACAGCTATGGCCCCCCTTCTTCTTAATGGGTTGTAGTGGACCTCTCCTCCTTCACACTTACATAGTCAGTCTTACAGAATGGTATCTGCAGTTTATTTCGCTGCATGCCTTCAATGCTCTACAGTTGCAGCTGGAGCCATTGCCTGGGAGTAAACAGTGGGCATGACAGCCCCTCCTTTAGCAACCTCCCACCCGGATGTAGTGATGTCTCTTTCCTCTGCAGGTGGCTCGATCCGATCTGCAGCCTTCCACAACATGACCTGCAGATGAACATGCAGTATACTGTGTGCAGAATCATATTTGTCTGTCAATACAATGCGAAGAAGAACTCTGCACCGGTATCTTTTAGGTCACTGTGCGTGGCATCAAGTTCCCCAAGCACTGTATTTAGACTAGTCATGGTACTTTCTAGGAGTACTTTAAGCACATACCTTGCCCTTCTCACAGGGTAAGAGACAGTATCACATCCTAACAGGTTATTGGAGGAGGACAACCACAAGCATCCAATAAGCACAGTGTATTTTGTCTAGGATTTACCATTGAGAATGAAGGCGATGCCACCGCAAGCAATGCTTTTATCCCAGAAATGTTCATCAATGTTCCACTGCAACCAGGGAATGACATCAGAGTGCCAGTGGGCATCATGCCGGGATCGATGATGGTAAATGGCATTTAAATAGCACCTTACTAGTCTTCCTGACTCTTCAAAGCACTTTACAATGTACTTCACATTCACCCATACATTCACACACCAATGGTAGAGGAAACACAAATACAATACCCCTACCTGCTCATTGGGAGCAGATAGGGGTTCAGTGTCTTGCTCAAAGACAGGAGGAGCCAGGGATGGAACCTGGATTCTTTGGATTCCAAGACGTCACTCAAATGGATTATACATGTCATGACGCTTGAGGTCCAGTGTGGGGTTCATACTTAATGGCAAAGCTTTTCAGTGATTTCTCAAGGTGTACAAGGGTTGTGAGCACAGGATCCAGGTGAGAAGGTGGAGAATCGATACATGGACATGGATCCAGATAAATTCCTTTTTTTTTGGCAAGATTAATTTCTGGACATTCAAAAATAGACTTAGTCTCTAAGAGCACCTTTCTAAATTGACTACCAGCTAAAACAAGACTTTTTCCTGGTCTTGGGCCTAATTATTACATACTTTATGCAAATTGTGCAAATGAGGAAAGGTTGCATGACTTCACCATGATAATAGATGAATTTCTGCACATCACAAACATGGGCTTTGACTCTTAAGTCACCTTTCTAAGTTAATTGGACGCAAAATGTTAGCCGCAAAATGTTAGCTATTTCCAGGTAATTTGCTCATTAAGCGATACATTTGCTGATTATGCTTATTACTCAAATTGCCCAATATGCAACTTTTAGGAATCAAGCTTAAACTCATCTGCTAAGCCTATATATGACATTTTAATCATAAAGGTTTACAGGAAACAACATTTCTGGTTTTAACATGGGTTTGACAGCCCAAAATGTGTACAGCCTCTGACAAGTCTCAGAGGTCAACTGAGAAATGCTTCCACGTCTGACAACAGACTTCATGACATATAGAAACACTGTAGGAAGTTTCATGCTTCTTTCATAAAAAGCACAATACCTTCCATATATGAGCTTATCTTCTCACTAGAACCCTGAACCATATACTGCCCCCAAAACCAAAACCAACATGAGATGAATAGCACCTTTGAATAGCCTTGTACATATATTGCACTTTGAATGCATTAGCACTTTCTTTCTTGTTTTTCTTTATTTTACTGCTGCTCTCTCTCTCCTAGATGTTTTTAATGTTATAACAATGTCATAACAGAACTATCATAATAGTAATAATCACCATTTCTGTAGAGTGACTATTAGGTTTCATTTTTCATTTATTAGAACAAAACTGACATTTTAACAAGCATATATTATTATAATGGAGAAAAATGGGGCAAAAAGTGCCAAAAATGCAATTCTGAGGTCAATGACCACTCAAGGTCACCAGAGGTCAATCTGAAAGTGCTTCCACGTCTGAAATCAAACCTTGGGGTATGTAGATGATATGCTGAAAGTTTCATGCTTCTTTCCTAAAATGCACAATTGGTTTGCTTAACTGCTGCACTATTCCACGGGTTTGTGGCTTTATTTTTTGTGTTGAAATCCCCATTTGGGAATCTTAGATCACGTCATTTAAGAACTGTGTTCCAAACATAAACACACCACCCTGGCGTTTTTGTCAGGGGGGTGGCTCTGCATCGTTTATGATATTCATTCATATTTGCAGCAACCTGTTTCAGGCGAAAATTGAATGAATTCTGCCTTAAAAGTCTTAAGAACTACTACTTCCGGGTCTGATATCACAGTCCCCACAGCAGCCGCGTTCATGGGAAATGTAGTCTTTGGGTTGTTTGACTCGTTTCTAGTGTTTATATTGTGTTACTCTTTGGGTAAATGTGTACATTTACACCTTCAGGCGATGCTTCATATCCATATGAGTAAAAACACCAGGGTGGTGTGTTTGTTTGGAACACATGTTTGCTTATATGAAGCGATTGAAGATTCCCCAATGAGGACATCAACACAAAAAGTAAAGCCATGAACCTGTGGAAAGCGCCCTCTACTGGCAGTGACGTCAGGACTTTGGTGCTCTATATCTGAGACTTTAAAGAACCACTGTTCTAAATCCTAAGAGTATTCGGATATTGGTAAATACTCGTTGCTACCTGTATATAGTATTGCTAAAATCTAAAATTACACAGATGCTTCTTGTGTAACCACTTTATCCATTATTTTATACTTCGGCTATTCAAAAATAGCAGATCTACAAGCTCATAGCGCGGCACTCGGCTCCACGCTATGACAAAGAAATGTTAAACTGACACAGATGCGTTCCCGGTTTTAAATGGGTTAAAGGCACGTTAATATTGAAAACACTTTCAACCTGTAGCCCCTATATTGGAGAAGGGTCTATGTGGGGTGTAGAGGCCTTTCAGGAGAGACCCTCCGCTCTGGGAACGTCTCCACTTTTGTTTTATTTTTTCTTCTATTTAAGGTGCGCAATACCATCATGCGACAGAGCATCAATTAGACTTTATGCTTTTGCATTAGAATATGCCTAAACCTGACCTTAACCTCACCGGAAATATGCCTAAACCTGACCTTAACCTCAATAAAACTATGTCTAGACTAAGCCTAACCTTATCCTCAATAAAACTATGTCTAAACCTAACCTTATCATCAATAAAACTATGTCTAAAGCTAACCTTATCCTCAATAAAACTATGTCTAAACCTAACCTCAGTAAAACTATGTCTAAACCTAACCTTATTCCTGACCTTAACCTCAGTAAAACTATGTCTAAACCTAACCTTATTCCTGACCTTAACCTCAGTAAAACTATGTCTAAACCTAACCTTATTCCTGACCTTAACCTCAATAAAACTATCTAAACCTAACCTTATTCCTAACCTTAACCTCAGTAAAACGATATCTAAACCTAACCTTATTCCTAACCTTAACCTCAGTAAAACTATGCCTAAACCTAACCTTATACCGCACCTTACATAAAAGGGGCGTTCCTGAAATGCCTCCACACCACAGATATACCATAATTGCGATTCTGGGCATGTCATTATAGGTGAGTAAAAAGAGAAAAAAAAAGAGAAAATAAATGAAAATAAAATAGCATTTATTCAAAATGATTTTTTTTTGCACATCTAGCTTATGTGACACATTGTGAGAATGTAGACAGGCCAGTTTCACTATTTATCATACTGTGAATTTTCCTATTTATTTATTTTTCCAAACATTTTCAAAGATAGCAAAAACATCACATCTACAAGCTCAGAGTAAAGTTGTAGATCTGCATTTTTTTTTGCTATTTTTGGTACGACCTGAGAGTATACAGGGCTCAAGTGGTTTACTTTACAACATCTGCATGGTTGCTGCTGCTAGCACACCACACTGCCCTCCAGAGGCGAACAGGGAGCACTGCGCTTGTGGACGCCACAGGCTCACAACAGGGTTTAGAACGGGCTCTATGCACGGCAGACATATTGGAACGCAATTGGGCCTCTTCCTTACTCCCTTCACAGGTGTTACCAATGATACTAATGAAGGCTCTGTTCCATTTAGTGTAGCACAGTGGTTCTTAATTAAGTGTTTTTTTAATTTCGAGGACCCCCACAAATGGAACCAAATGGACCCATACTCTCAGAGTTACACACCCTTAAGGGTCCATTTGGTTCCATTTGTACACATTTGTCCATGTGTTCCATCAGAGTTACACAGCCGTTAAAGGGGCCATTTAGAAGCATAGATATAGAAACCTAGATACCTCATTGCAGTTAATTGGAGCGACCTGTATCTCGGGCGCCATTTTGGAGAAGGCAAGCATCCTGACTACTGGCCAATCGCAGCGCGTCTTTTCCGGAACTTGTCAGAATCTAGTTGTATAAAAATATATAATAATACAACTCGATTCTGCCAAGTTCCGGAAAATATGCGCTGTAATTGGCCAGTATTCAGGAAGCTTGCCTTCTCCAAAATGGCGCCCGAGATACAGACGCCTCAGAGCCGGAGGAGGCGTCTACCTTTATATGTCTATTTAGAACCCCCTCAATGAACGATAAGGGTCCCTGGACCACACTTTGAGACCCAATGGTGTAGCAGAGCGTTTCCAGTGAGCAAACATCCACAATATCAGCACCCTGACTCTGAGAATGGAACGAGAGCCTTCATATTAGTATCATTGGTAACACCTATTAAGAAAGTAAAAGAGAGGACCAATTTCTTTCCAACACGGCTGCTGTTCACAGAGCCTATTTAACGTCAAAACACAAATTCCACCCATAAATGTTGACTCGCCGTTTGCACTGGACAAAAAAAAAAACATCACATCAGCCCAGGCACTTACAAGTAGCACAGTCTTTGTCTTTTTGTAAGAGCAAGAAAATACTTTACAAAAAACGTAACGTCGAAAATGAGCCTCTTTAGCGACTCTTTAGTAGAGTCGAGCTCCGTAACCGAAAGTCTGTTTGATGGCCTCGAAGTAGAACCTCCTCCAGCCCTCCTTGGTGCGGTCCTCCTCGTCCGTGGGGACCCCCGTGGCCTCCAGTTTCAGCTCCGTCGAGTCTCCTTTGTCCCGGAAGAACAGGCTGATGGTGGCGTAGTGCTCTGAAAAAAACGCCAGAAAATACAAACTCACTCACTTAATCCATTAAGACCTGGAACGCATCTGTGTCATTTTTTTTGCATTATTTTACACTTTGGGCTATTCAAAAATAGCAGATCTACAAGCTCATAGCGAGCTTGTAGATCTGTTATTTTTGAAAAATCGTGAAAATGTGTGCAAATCTTTGAATATATATATATATTCTTTTAAAGCGAACATTTTTAACTCAAATCTTTGCTTCTGGGGGGTCCCTGGAACAACATATTTTGAGATGGGGGTCGGCGGATAAATACATATAATTTTGGGTGGTCCTTGACATGAAAAAGTTTGAGAACCACTGATTATAGCAACATACGTTTTTTCAAAAAACGGTTAAGATTTAGAAGACATTTGTAGAATGTTTTTCACTAATTTTCAAGATTTTTTAAAAATAGCAGATCTGCAAGCTCATAGCGCGGCACTCTGTGTCGCGCTATGAGCTTGTATATTTGCACAGCCAAAGACATCTAAAATGACAGATGCGTTCCCGGCTTTCTTGCGTTTTATCCTTCTGATAATGGTGTGACAATGTATGTATTTTTTTTACTTATGTTTATTATCAATAAAGAGGTCAAAGTCAAAGTTGGTTGGCCGGCGTCCCTCAGGGCTCAATACTAGTGACTTTACTAGTGACTTTACTAGTGACTTATACTATACCTTTCAAGCTGGGAACATATCTTCACAGAAAATAGCAGATCTACAAGCTCACGAGTGCCGCGCTATGAGCTTGTAGATCTGCTATTTTTGAATAGCCCAAAGAAATCTTAAAATGACACAGATGCGTTCCCGGTACTTAATGGGTTTAAATGGTTAACACGGATTGGTCTGCCACTTGGACACTTCTATTCTATTCAATATTCGGCCCAAATAGCAGATCTACAAGCTCACAACGCGTCATGCTGTGAGCTGAAGGGTTGTTTCACTTTAAAACCCCTCTGGGGTCATTTTATCGACTACACAGGCTTCTGTGTTTCAAAGTTTTTAAGTTGCTCGATTCAATAGTTATATATTTGGTGAACATTTGCTCAGTCACTAAAGAACACATCAAGTCATTGAAAAATCAGTCAGTCTGTTTTCAATGTGTGTAACATTGTTAACCCATTAAGACCAGGAACGCAACCACTTTTAACCATTGTTTTATACTTTGGCTATTCAAAAATAGCAGATCTACAAGCTGAATATATTTTTTAATGCGAACATTTTAGACTCAAATCTTTGCTTCATGGGGGGTCCCTGGAAGAAAATACTTTGAGATGGGGGTCCGCGGCCAAATACATATCATTTTGGGGGTCCTTGACATAGAAAAAGTTGGAGCACCACTGATATAGCAACATACTGTTGGGATTTAGAAAACATTTTTAGATGTGTATTTGGCCGAGGACCCCCATCTCAAAATATTTTGTTCTAGGGACCCCCAGAAGCAAAAAAATGTTCACGATTTCTCAAAAACAGCAGATCTACAAGCTCATAGCGCGGCACTCGGTACCACGCTATGAGCTTGTAGATCTGCTATTTTTGTATAGCCAAAGAAATATAAAATGACATGGAGCTTGAAGTTGAATGGGCAAATCGTACTGTACAGTAAGGGGGGGGGGGTGTCTGATCAAATCCAGATTGTTACTCTTATGTTATCTTGTTACTCTTATGTTATTTATATGTGTGTAATCTCGGCATCATTGTAAATGAGGGTCTCCCTCAATTGATCTCTCAGAGAATCTTAAATAAAGGTTGAATGAAAAAGATGGTATGAATTGAATCAACCTTTTTTTTTAAACGTTATGGGGTGCACACTAAAGCCAGAGTAGATGTTAAAATGACCTGATTTTTTAAAGCATTAGAAACATGATGAAGATGATGCTGTAAGTGATGAAACGTAAATGAAGACGTACCGCACGGCCAAGACTTGAATCTCCATCTCATGACGATCTTCTCATTTGAGACCTGAAGATGGAAACAGTTTCTTTAGGCATTTAGCAGACGCTCTTAATCCAGAGCGACTTATAAGCAAGGACACAAGATAATACATCAATAATGCATCAAATGCATAAAAATAGTCATCTAATAATAAAGTAATACATAAGTAAACCAATAATCTAATAATAACTAATACATACGTAAACCAATAACCTATCATCAGCCTGTACATTGACACTATACACACTAGGATGCCAGGTCAACAGGCATCTGTCTACATAACATGCTCTCTAAGTTACATTTTAGCCTTTGCATAATCTTAGAAAACAAGGTTTATCTCCTGAAGACGAGGTCACAGAGGTCATGATGAGTCTGACCAGGGTTTACATGTTTACATGACTTTTTAAGACTAAGGCCAAATTGTAAAATATTACTTAACAACGTTTTTGGCCCTTTTAAAAAAAATCTGCTGTCAAGACACGGGTGCCCACTTAGGAGTAAGATTTGTGGACCATTTCGCCCTCTAGTGGCTCCAATTGGGATGGCCTATATCTTTCTAAATCAACCAGTGGAAAAAGTACTCAGATTTTTCACATAAGTAAAAGTATCAATACTGCGAAAAATACTCTGTTAAAAGTAAAAGTCCGGAATTCAAAATGTACTTGAGTAAAAGTACAAAAGTATTGGCATCAAAATGTACTTAAAGTACCAAAAGTAGAAGTAGTCATCATGCAGAATGTCCCATTTCACAGGTATAAAAACCTTTTGAAAATAGCAGATCTACAAGCTCATGATGCGACGCATTGTGAGCTTGTAGATCTGCTAGTTTCAAAATGGCCGAAATGTAGATGGGGCTGAAGTGGTTAATGTGTGTTTTGTAATAATAATCTAAATCTACAAAGTAACTAAAGTTTTCAAATAATTGTAGTGGAGTAAAAGTACAATATTTGCCTCTGAGATGTAGTGGAGTAAAAGTAAAAGTACTGACAATTGGGAAAACTCCAGTTAAGTTAAAAAAAAATACCTCAAAACTGTACTTAAGTACAGTACTTGAGTAAATGTACTTAGTTACTTTACGCCACTTAAATCAACCGTCTTTGACCTTACCAGATCCATGAACTCTCCGTGCACGTTCCCGTTCATCATCCGGAACTGTCCTCCCCGCCAGCCCTCCACCACGGCGTCAGAGCGAGTGAACACCTGGACAAACTGCATGATGGGAGATTAGGAGAGCGTTAGTACCAGTGGCGGGAAGGGTACTTAAATGTTTTACTTAAGTAAAAGTATCAATACTGCAATGTAGAAGTATTCTGTTGCAAGTAAAAGTCCGGAATTAAAAATGTACTTGAGTAAAAGTACAAAAGTATTGGTATCAAAAATGTACTTAAAGTACCAAAAATAAAAGTACTAAAATGTTTGGAAATAGCAGATCTATAAGCTTGCGTTGTGAGCTTGTAGATCGGCTATTTTCAAATAGCCTAGTTATTAAAAAAAGGGCTAAAGTGGTTTATGTATGTTTTATTATGTAATAATTTATATCTGCAAAGTAACTAGTAACTAAAGTAACTAGTAACTAATGTTTAAAGTGGAGTAAAAGTACAATACCTGCCTCTGAGATGTAGTGGAGTAAAAGTATAGACAATTGAAAATACTCCAGTCAAAGCACCTCAAATTTGTACTTAAGTACAGTATTTGAGTAAATATACTTAGTTACTTTACACCACTGCTTAGTACAGCGTGACAGATCGTTTTTTCAACACAAGGGAGACGGAGCGGTCAAAATTAAATGACGAACTTTGAGCGAGAAACTCGTAGAGAGCTCCCGTTTCTCCAATATTCCTAAATATGTCATATAGGCCTGTCACAATTATGACATTTTAACTTGACGTTCAATTCCGCTTAAATAATTGCTATTAACAATTTTTATTGTGTTTCTGTCGTTGAACATTATGAATAAAAATAACATTTCTGTTTGGCTTTTAGACTTCGTAAACAAAAGTAACATTTGAGTACTTTTTCCATCACTGTTGTCTTCATAATCATAATGATCACATTTACAACCATAAGGCCCTAAGCTGCTGGCAGAAAAGGATCCAACATGACATGTAGGGCGTATGCTTCCACACATGACAACAACACGCTGACAAAGAAGCAGTTCATTCTAACAGCTTATAGAGAACTTATGTTCAGACTGTTTGTCAGCTGCGCTGTGCACTGACAGATGCAGAATGGCTCACCCCTAGGGTGTGGGTTTGTAGATCGGCTAGTGTGTGTGTGTGTGTGTGTGTGTGTGTGTGTGTGTGTGTGTGTGTGTGTGTGTGTGTGTGTGTGTGTGTGCGCACTTGTACTACTATTACTGAGGAGCATTTCCCTGGTGCTCACAAGAAAAATGGATGATTTTTTTTTTTTTTTAGATATGTTTACTATTAGAAAAAGATGCAGGCTGAGATTAGTGTTAGGATTATTTAGAGGTTAGGTTTAGGGATTAGAGATAAAGTTACGCCTGATTTATGTGTACTTAATTGCGCGCTTGTGCACTGAAAAATTGCCGATCTACAAGCTCACAACGCGTCGTGCTTGTGAGCTTGTAGATCGGCAATATTTTGGCTTTAGGTTTATGGTTAAAAATGTATTTTTATTTTTACAAATAGCATTCAAAAATGTTGATGTCCACACAAGTCGAAATACAAACCTGTGTGTGTGTGTGTATGTGTGTGGGGGGGGGGGGGGGGGGTTGTGTGTGCATGTGTGTGTGCGTGTACACACACCTCCTGCTTGAGGAAGGTCACGTAGAGTTCGTCGGGGGACGTCAGGAACACGTCGTTGAGCGAGAAGCTGCAGGTCGGGATTCGAACCCCCGCCGTGCCACTGCTGGAGGCGGAGGGTGCAGGGCTGGGGGAGGAGCTAATCTGAAAAACAGACACGAACACGGCATGATTAGACAAGACTGTCTGTACGTCTGTCTGTCTGCTCTGTGTCTCTGATGTAGTAGTACGGACAGACAGACAGACAGACAGACAGACAGACAGACAGACAGACAGACAGAGACAGTGGCCCTCATTCATTAACCCTTTAAGGCCGGGAAGGGAACGCATGTGTGTCATTTTAAGATTTCTTTGGCTATTCAAAAATAGCAGATACACAACAGTGGCGGACGCAGGATCTCTCTATGAGTAAGGCCAGGCAGATACGTGGTTTTCTCGCCGGTGCCATTGCTCTCTCTCTGGCAGTCTCTGCTGTCTCAAGAATCAAAAATGACTCAAGAGAATGAGGCCGGGACATTGTGTGTGTGGCGTTTATATTGTGTGCTTATTTCATGACGTAGAAAACCGGTTATGTGAATAAGGGACACAGGCAGACACATTTCACACTCGAGTGTGAAAAGGGATTCTGAGAATACACATTGGCTCAAAAGACTCAACATCCTCCAGACACGCAGGACGTAGAGAGAGAATGGATGCGTATTACGTTGTTTGTCAGCCTTAAGTATAGGGGGCGATATTCATAGTAAATACACAAAAAGCTGTCTGGCGGAGGGAAGGCACAGTGTATTCGAGGTAAGGCACATGCCTTACTTGGCCTACCGTGCGTCCGCCCCTGATACACAAGCTCATAGCGCGGCACCGAGTGCGCTTGTATATCTGCTATTTTTTTGAAAAATCTTGAAAATGTTTGCAAATCATTTTTAACTCAAATCTTTGCTTCTGGGGGTCCCTGAAACAAAATATTCTTAGATGTCAACAACACAGTAGTCTGTGCCTTGACTTCAGCGCGCTGACTCTCTCCCCACCCGCCCCCCCGTCCCCCCGCCCCCTTGAGCTTCAACAATATGGGATAAGGCAGTTTGCCTGTAAGACAGACAGACAGACATATATAGTGTCTTACTTGTGGTTTGTTGGACACCTTGGTGGGTGTTTTGGAGGTGGTGGGTTTGTTGACCTCGTTGGCCTGTTTGTCTGTGGGCAGGATCATTCCCTGGCTGTACTCTGAAACCAGGAAGTACAAAAACACATGCTAGCTGCCATTCAAAATTACAAGTAAACGCTAAAGCTTGCCAACTGCCATTCAAAACTACGCATCAACGCTAACTGCCATTCAGTTATTATTTAGTCACCAGTTCTTGTTAATACTTGTCATTGGTTCAATATTTATGAAAACACTTTCACTTCAACTTAAAAACCCCAAAATATCAGAAATTTGCGTTGTGAGCTTGTAGATCTGCTATGTTTTCATACTTTTGTGTGACAATGTAGTATGATGGAGTAGGGCATTAATTTCACAAAACAAACAATAAAAAGTTTAAATATGGAGATGAAAGATTTCTGCCTGATAGCAACGATACATGAGATCTACGCTGTTATTCATAATAATAATAATAATATAAAGTATGAATGGAGTGTTACCTGATTGCAGGTGTTTATTTATAATAACATAAAGTATGAATGGAGCGTTCCCTGATTGCAGGTGTTTATTTATAATAACATAAAGTATGAATGGAGTGTTACCTGATGTAAGGTGTTTGAGATACAGTCCCAGAGCTGAACGCACTCGTTTGACTCCCTCTCTCCTCATCAGGTCCAACAGCGGAGTGGGGGGTTCGTCTTTACACAGAGACACACTGATCTACACACACACACAAAATAATGGAACAAGTTTAAACTAACAAGTTTTCAGAGACCAGAAAGAACGCAGGACCGCATGTCAGGAATCAATCTCATTAGACATCAGTGGCGTTCCCAGGATTTACATTTAGGGCAGGCGAGATTCCCCCCCCCCACTCCCCCCCTCTATTACCCCAAAAAAAGAAATTTAAACTCAATCGGAGATCGAAAACCGGCGAAAGTGGCCGTTTTCAAGATGTTTTGGCCATTATCTCTGGAACAGAAGGTCCAATCTGCTCAGTTCAAAGCTTGTTGGATGCACGCAATGACACTTTTTCGGGTTATTTGGGTTTTTTAGGGGAGGCGAGATCTTAGTTGGGCAGGCGACTGCCTGCCCTGCCTCTACAGTGGGTACGCCACTGTTAGACATTAGACTTGAAGGGATATTTCACTTTTTAAAAAGCATTGGGTCATTTTGTCGTCTACTCAGGCTTTTGTGAGCCCCCCAGACCGTTTTTAAGATGCTTGATTCAGTATTTATTAGATACGGCCCCTTCCTATACAACCCCATTATAACTTCAAACTCGATTCATCAAAAACACCCGTCCTTGGTTCTGGTGACTCATCCTGCCCTCCGAATACGTAAGGGGCCGTGTTTTTTCGATTACTTTTTTCATTTATTTTATATACATTTTTTAATTGTATTTAATGTTTTTCATTTTCCAAAAATAATATTTAAAATAGAATAAAAAAGTAATTGAAAAAAACACGGTCTCCTCACGTATTAGAAGGACAACATCAGTCACCAGAACCAAGGACGGGTGTTTCTGATGAATCTAACATGGTTAAAATGGGAGTTTGAAGTTACAATGGGTTTGTATAGGAAGGGGGCGTGTCTGATAAAAGGAATATAAAATATCTAAATACTGAATCAAGCAACTTAAAAACTGTACGGGGTGCTCCCAAAAGCCTGAGTAGAGGATTTCTTTTTTAAGTGAAATACACGACAGATCCCTGTTGTCTCAGCCCACCACCCCCCCCCCCCCCCATATAAATGTGTCACCTTTTCAGAGTCACACAAGAACAGCTGGTTCAATCCTTACATGGGTTTGTTGAGCTAACTCACACAGTATAGTCGACATTTCTAAAAAGGTGGTGTGAATCAGCTGCTGTGGAAGCACAGGTGCTGTTCTCACCGAGTGCCACGCTATGAGCTTGTAGATCTGCTATTTTTGGATAGCCCAAAGAAATCTAAAAATGGCAGAGATGCATTCCCGGTTTGAATGGGTTAAATTAATCAATACCGCAATGAATATCGCTAATATGAATTTTTGACACGCACGCACACACGCACGCGCACACACACGCTTTTGGGGCCAAAGATCACAGGGAGGTAGTCAAACATTTGAAACATGTTTGAACTAAAATCATAACTAACTCACACACGTAACATCATTGTGAAGCACGATAATAATACTGTCCAAAATGTTTCAGAAATAGCGAATAAATGGTGTGTGTGTGTGTGTGTGTGTGTGTGTGTGTGTGTGTGTGTGTGTGTGTGTGTGTGTGTGTGTTCTTGTGTTCTTACATCCAGGTCATCCATGTCATTCTCATCAGACAGGTTGGGGACGTCTACGTTTCCTTTGTATTTTATACCAGTCTGAGATGTTCCTGCAATGAAACACACATTTCACATTAGGAACTCGTATTGTTAATGCAACATTTTCAAACATAGCCAAATTAAACTATATATTCTATTGTGGAAACTAATATTAGACCATATCGTTTGTCACTGTTGGGTGGAAACCTTCTACGGTATGTTCAAAACTTTTTTCAGTAAATGGACAAAAAAGAAGCTGTGTAGAACCAGTTCCTTTCCCCTCCATCAGGCGCCCCGGCTGTCATGGGGGAGGCGGTATAGCGACCAGGATTACTACATGTTTTTGTGGGGGTATTAACTACCCTAGGAGAACATGTAAACTCCACACAGAGAGGCCCTTTCGCCAACCCCACCTAAGGTAAGGCTGATGATGCGGAGGAGAAGACACGCCCCCAGCGCCCACAGCATCCCCGGCGGGAATCAAACCCAGGACCTTCTAGCTGTGAGGCGACAGTGCTACGACTGCGCCACCGTGCCCCACATAACGTGTAATATTATTATTATTATTATTGGAGGTGGTACGGACCCATCCATGAGGCTCGGAGGACCCATTCATAGAAGAAGATGAGTTTTCCCTTGCGGTTGTTGACAGAAGCCTCTCCGTCCAGATTGGGGACGTCAGTGATCTGACAGCTGCCCTCCGGACCCTCCACCCGGACCTCCAGCAACAACTCCTTCAGGTGTTCCGAGGACCAGCCTGTCGCGTCCCGCTCCGTCCTAGAACACACACACACACACACACACACACACACACACACACACACACACACACACACACACACACACACACACACACACACACACACACACACACACACACACACACACACACACACACACACACACACACACACACACACACACACACACACACACACACACACACACACACACACACAATACCTCTGAGGACCTCACATTTTGGAGACGGTGGTTTTATGAATGCCATTTCTTTTTTAACCCATTAAGACCAGGAAGGCAACGCATCGCATCTGTGTCATTTTAAGATTCCTTTGGCTATTCAAAAATAGCAGATCTACAAGCTCATAGCGCGGTTAGATCTGCTATTTTTTCCCCTTTTTTTTTAAATACAATTATTTTTTTACCGTAAGCCTAACGCCGAAAAATGTCATGTATAAAATGATTCAAAATGTCAAGTCATTTCTTTGCATATTTCAGTTATTTGCCATATCTGCCCTGTGCAATTTTAGATGGCAAAGCCTAAAAGGCAAACAGAAATTAAATGTTGTATTCATATCAATGTTCAATGCCGAAAAACACAATTAAATCACAACTATTTGTGTGACAATGAATCGTCAACCTAAATGTTGTAATCGTGACAGGCCTCCTATCCCTGTAACAGCCTCCTGAGCTGTAGTTGTAACAGTGTCATCAGATTTATAAATACCCTGCCATGTGCCAACCCCCCCCCCACCCCACCCCACACACACACACACACACCATCTGGGCCATCTGATCCTAAAATAACCCTTGGCTACGACCCCCCACCCAACCCACATACAGTACAACACACACACACACACACATAACACTCTAACAAACTTCTAGTCTAGTGGTCATTCCAGAAGGTTCTGGGACTCTATGGATCCGTTTCCTTTAAGCTCACTCAACCTTACAAATTCATCCATTAATTGACCATAATACCGGATCATAATAATCTCACAGCTGTAACACATAGTTTAATGTTAAAGTTAGTTAAAGTTAGTTAAAAGACAGACTTTCATTAGCCATGGTTCACATGACGCTCGTCTGTCACAAGCGTCATGGAACCACTTGTTCCTGGGGTTTGAATGGTCTCCATTTACACCCAGTACATCTACATAAACGTTCAGATTTCAAAGATAAAGTGCTGACCCCAAAGCCATGGATGTAACAAGTCAGAACGCTTGGGTCTAAGTACCCGTATCTTCCGTATTGTTCAATAAAAGACATTTTAATCCGATCGACGGCCATTTTCTCATAGAGTTATAATGTATCAGAGTGCAATACACCTCTCAGCCAATAGGGTCGCGTACTTGAAAGCATATGAAGGAAATCTTGAGATAATGGCCACCGATCGGATTAAAATGCTTCTTATTGAACAATACGGAAGATACGGGTACTTAGACCCAGGCGTTTTAACTTGTAACATCCATGGCCGTGGGGTCAGCACTTTATATTTGAAATCTGAATGTTTATGTAGATGTACGGGTTGTAAATAGAGACCATTACAAAAATCAGGAACGGTTCGATGACTGTCATGATATGACAGTCATGTTTCAGGGCTACACTTCCATGAGATCCATTCGCTCTCTGACAACAGACCAGTCTAATCCCTCCCTACCAATTAATACAAGATCACTTGTTTTCGGCAAGCGACACCGTCGTACGGACAGGGGACAGGGGACAGGGGACGGACGGACGGGGGGCTAAATAATAAATCAACCATTACGTAATCAACACAGTTTTATCCTGCTGATTAAAACACGTGACAAGAGGAAACTTACTTATTTATAAAGTCACGCATCCTGAACAGATAACGTCCCCCGTCGATACAATAGACTAGATCAATACTATACAATACTAGCTGTAGAATACAACTCTCGTAGACGTATTTATGATTCTGACGTTTTCAATCTATGAGAGTTGAAGGGTTCACCACCCATGGACACAGGGACTTTCAGCACTATGCCCCGTAGACACTCCAAACACGTACAAATTGAAAATAAAAGGTGCTTACCCCCACGCCCCAAATGTTAGCTCTCGCTACGGGGTAGTAGTTCAGTGTAATAATCCATATCTTTCAAAAAAGAAGTGTTTTAATGCCGTCTGTGGCCAAACGCCATTTTTTCACCCTCGTTTACTTCCTATTTACAATGAGTGTAATTCCGGGTTTCACCAGATGGGCGCGTCACTACCGCCCATTGGGAACTTCCGACAGAATTGGCCACAGACGGCATTAAAACACTTCTTTATTGAAAGATATAGATTATTACATTAAACTACTACCCCGTAGCGAGAGTTAACATTTGGGTCGTGGGGGTAAGCACCTTTATTCTCAATTTGTACATGTTTGGAGTGTCCACGGGGTATAGTGCTGAAAGTCCCTGTGTCCATGGGGGGTGAACCCTACAACTCTCATAGATTGAAAACGTCAGAATCATAAATACGTCTACGAGAGTTGTATTCTACAGCTAAGACTAGATATAAATACTATACAATACAATCAAAATGATATTAAATGATGATCAGAAAGTCTCACCAGTGCCAGTTGTTGACGTTGGTCGCGTCTGCTCTCTCCTCCACGATCCAGCGTGGGTCTCCTTCTCCCCATTTAGCCATGGAACCCCCGATAAAACACCTCAAATTCAATGAATAACGGAATTAATTGATCTGCGTCAATTTGAGCCCAAAGGACAGTTTGAATCCCTGTTATGGACAGTTGAGCAGCTGAGCCGGTGTGTGTGTGTATGAGTGGGAGAAGTGAGAACGCTCACTACATAGGCTACTGCACTAAATACAGTAGAAATACACTACTGACTTAATTTACGTCACATCCGTGCCAGTGTTGCCAGGTATTGTGAGAGAAACCAGCAGTGGTGGAAAAAGTGCTCAAATTGTTTACTTTAAGTAAAAGTATCAATACTGCAATGTTGAAATACTCTGTTACAAGTAAAAGTCCGGAATTCAAAATTTACTTGAGTAAAAGTACAAAGGTATTGGTATCAAAATGTACTTAAAGTACCAAAAGTATAAAGTACTCATTATGCAGAATGTCCCATTTCACAAGTTTTCAAATGTATAAAAAATCATTTGAAAATAGCAGATCTACAAGCTCACAATTGTGAGCTTGTAGATCGGCCATTTTCAAATGGTCAAAATGTATATAGGGCTGAAGTGGTTAATGTATGTTTTTTTAATAATCAAAATCTACAAAGTAACTAGTAACTAAAGTTTTCAAATAATTGTAGTTGAGTAAAAAGTACAATATTTGCCTCTGAAATGTACTGGAGTAGAAGTAAAAGTATTGGAAATTGGAAATACTCAGGTAAAGTCAAAATACCTCCAAATTGTACTTTAGTACAGTACTTCAGTAAATGTACTTAGTTACTTTCCACCCCTGGAAAAAGCAACCATGTCAATGAAAACAAGCCCAAAAAATAAGCATATAAAATTGGCCACATGAGCCCTTTAAACGTACTAGATTTTCAGCCTGCTACACGGCCTTCACACCTAGTCCTATGTTGCGGTGATAAGAGCAATGGTCACCGAAGTATGGCCATTTGAAGTGTCAAACACTGCTATAACACTGCTGCCGAGCAGCGATGCACCTGCAGCACCCAGGTCCACTGTCATACCTGTGCGACCTTGTGTTCGGGAGGTAGGGGTAAAACTGGAAGTTAACAGATCCACTTCTGGGATCTCCACACCCCTCCGTTCCTAGGCAATCTAATCTGAGTTCCCAGAAGTTTTCGCCAGCTCGGCGAGGAACTTCTGGGCCAGAGCCCTGGTATTTGTGGGCGGGATGTAACTTCCGCTCAGAATCTGAGCGGACACGCCTCTTACCGGTCTGAGAGCTGTGCAACTCGTCTAAAAAGTCAGACGAGAGGCAAACAGCAGTACACAACAATGGCGGCCGCAATTTCTCAAGGGGAAATTGCTTCCCGTCGATCCTATTTAGATGCAACACCCAGTGCATGTGGATCCCGCCCCCTTTTCTTCATTGGCTGTTGATTTGAATCACAACGCAGTGGCCACGCCCCTGCTGTCCAAGCTCCGACGCAATGCCTCCCAGACTATAGGCAATCTGACAAATCGGGAGTTGGAAGGAAAAACCGGAAGTGGAATTCTTTTATGAAATTGGAAGTCTGTGGGACCACCCACCAAGTGTGGGGCCTTTAGCATACTGGGAACTGGAATAATGGCTGTTTGAAGCCCAGACAATAGGGACACAGAGGGGACAGGGCATCAGCAATTACAACCTGTCCCTATTGGCCGTCCAAGAGCACCTACCAAGTTTGGGGCATTTAGAATGCTGGGAACTGGAGTTATGGCTGTTTGAAGCCCAGCCAATAGGAACACAGAGGGGGCGGGGCATCAGCAATTACAGCCTATCCCTATTGGCCGTGTAAGAGCACCTACCAAGTTTGGGTAGC
Organism: Gymnoscopelus braueri; assembly: GCF_963280865.1. Taxonomy (NCBI): domain Eukaryota; kingdom Metazoa; phylum Chordata; class Actinopteri; order Myctophiformes; family Myctophidae; genus Gymnoscopelus; species Gymnoscopelus braueri. The sequence continues at coordinate 46,464,195 of NC_137616.1, read as the reverse complement.
TTTACATGCTGGGAACTGGAGTTATGGCTGTTTAAACCCCAGCCAATAGGAACACAGAGGGGGCGGGGCTTACGCAATTACAGCCTGTCCCTATTGGCCGTCTAAGAGCACCTACCACGTTTGGGGCATTTAGCATGCTGGGAACTGGAGTTTTGGCTGTTTAAACCCCAGCCAATAGGAACACAGAGGGGGCAGAGCAATGGTGCGCCTGTGGCTATTGTGATGGCAGACCCCTGACCAGTGTTGCTGCGAAGTTTGGTGCGGATCGGAGCAACAGTGCGCCTCGCAGGTCCGCATGTTACGTTTGTGACGTCCGCCCGCGCACCCGCCCGCACACCCGCCCGCACACCCGCCCAACTTCAAGGCAATTTTGATATAGGCTATTACAAGGGTTGCAATGCTCATGGGACGGCCTTGCACGTGTAGTGGAACGCAGTGAGCTGGGATTGAACCCGAGGCTCCCACTCGCCAGTCCGACGTGTTACCAGTCATGCCAATAGGGCTGAGCCTGATTGGCAGGTCTGTTGCACGCCGGTTCTGGCTAATTTGACTGTGGGGGCTACACACGCCATGCAGGAACCTATTTGACCAGGAGCACACGCAGGCCCACGCACAGATGTAAAACAACTTTAAATTCACACCTCTGTAAACCAGAAAGTTTACAAAGGCTCCCGACTCACACCGGGCAAATTAACATAGGAATGAGCCTAGATGCATCAATTGTCCATTGTGTGACCTGTAGTGTAGGTGTTAAGCGACGTGCACGTCACGTCATTAAAATACAGTGCAACTTCCAACTTCCAATTCAGCATTGCAACACTGGATATTACATTGATCTACAAGTTCACATTGTAGATCTTCTACTTTCAAAAGAAATCTTGAAGAAAATTAAAAAATAATTAATTTTAACTAGGCCTACACAAATCTTCTATGGGGGTCCTTGCCATCAAAATACTTGAGAACCACTGGTTTATACAACATTACACAGCAAACCCAAAATAAGAAACTACACTTTAGAAACAAGCCCAAAGAACCGCAACCCGCAACTACCAATAGGCCTATTTATAAGCGACTTTACAGAAAAACAAGCCCAAAGTCGCTTATAATAAACTGACATGGCAACACTGATCCGTGCATGCAATGTGAGGCAGCAGCGCCATCTGTTGGCTGTATCAGTGCATCTCACCCTTTGAAAATGGATTTACTAGGTCAGGGGTCTTCAAGGTTTTTCAGGCTACGGTCCCCTTATCCGAGAGAGAGATGAAGCAGGGACCCCCACTACATATTGTCAGTGGTGGAAAAATTACAAAAAAAAAAGTTTACTCCAGTAAAGTAAAAGTGCCTCAAAATTCTACTTAAGTACAATACTTCAGTAAATGTACTTAGTTACTTTCCACCACTGCATATATAGTGCATATAATTGAGTTGCAGATTAAACCTTTTCATAGATTTCATAGATAGCTACATAGACTTGTTTAACAGCACTGTCAAGTGGTCAATTCATGTTTTTTTTATTGTTTATTTTTTTACACATTATCTTTTCTATTAATATGTTGGATTCATGTTAATGTGTACTTGCAGACATTTAACTACTTAACCCCTCAATACTTAGTAAACTTGACCTTTGGCTCTGTACTTTGTCTGCTCTTTTTCCCCTCTACTCTACACCAAACCTCTTTGCCTGTAATTGCCGATCTACAAGCTCACAACCACGACGCTTTGTGAGATTGTACTGTAGATCAGCTATTTTTGACCAATGTTCTCCTCGGAATAGGGGTGCTAAGGGTTATGTTATATCTCTGTAATAACTTAAAGGGATAGTTCACCCCAAAATAAATATTTTTTTTCTATGGAGTCACCCCCATGGAAACTTGAATTCATGGATTTTTTTGTTTGTTTTTGTCGCATTCCTAAGCTAAAAAGTTTACCAGCGGACCGGTAGGCAGCGGTTCCGGTAGGATACACAAAGGAGACTCTTTGTGTCTCCTACCGGAACTGCTGCAGGTCATCAAATTATTGGCTTAGGAATGAGACAAAAACTAAAAAATATCCATGAATTCAAGTCTCCATGGGGGTGACTCATCGAAAAAAAAGTCATTTTGGGGGTGAACTATCTCTTTAATATAGCGTCACAATCATTTTAACCACTTTAACCATATTTTATACTTTGGCTATTCAAAAATAGCAGATAATACAAGCTCACAGCGTGTCACTTCATGTTGCGCTGTGAGCTTGTACATCTGCTATTTTTGAAAATATTTGAAAAATATTGAAATATTTGGAAAAATTTGAATAATTCCTACACACTGAAACCCCATGAAGAAGATCCACACCATGGGGGACCGGGCCTTCTGCTCGGCTGTGGAATGCCCTCCCTGACCATCTGAGAACACCACAGTCCGTTGATGCTTTTAAAAGGGGACTAAAAACCTTTCTTTTTAACAAGCAGTGGTGGGAAAAGTACTCAAATGTTTTACTTTAAGTAAAAGTATCAATACTGCAACGTAGGAACACTCTGTAACAAGTAAAAGTCCGGAATTCAAATAGACTTATGTAGTATATACATGTATGTTTTTATGCCATGTAGCACTTTGAGATTTGTGTCAAATATAAAGAGTTACAAATACAATGTATTATTATTATTATTATCAAAAATAACCACACTCATAAGTAGAAGTCTTTTGTAGTTTTTCAGCTTTAATGCAGCAGCATGCAGACTTACAGAGTTACAGACACAAACGTGTTTCAGGCTTCTGGCCTTCGTCATCTTTTGCAGACCAGGGGCCAGTTGCACCACCTCATACTAAGTTCAAACTTACACATTTCTGTGTGTTGTCACAGCTGTTGTAGCCTATCCTATTGTTCCATCCCTAGCTTCCCTCCCCCGAACACGGGCCTAACCAAATGGACCCGTAAGGGGGTTCCATTTGTACACTCTCGGAGTTAAATGAACACTGTGGATTGTGCGGTGTAGACTAGGGTCGCAGAGATAGCCTATTGTACACTCTCAGAGTTACAGACCCATAAAGGGTCCGTTTAGATTTGAAGAGCAGAAGAGACAGAAAGACCCACTGTTACTGAACAAACGCAATGATTCCTATTAGAATATAGAGCTTTAACCTTTTAACAAACAAAAAAATAAAAACGTTTTGTTTTTCAACCAAAGAATATCATTTACCCTACCTTTAATGTAAGTGTTGTAATAATTCTAATTCCGTAAATAACCATAATATGACATCATATATCTGATTGTCATATATTTTTGCCAGACCCAAGGGGTCGGGCTTACATGAGGCTTTGTATCTGTTCAGTTATAAAGTGGTTTGTAGGTGTGTTACATACTAGGAATAGGAGTTTTTATAACGACAGTTCAACAGAGAGTCTGAGCGAATGTATTTCCTCACATCACCTCATTAGTCCTGCTCCAATCAGATCAGCTGAGCTGATGACTGTCCCTTTAAAAGGACTCCTCCTCCTTCCTTGTCTCACTCATTCTCATGCTCTCTGTTCAGGCAAACACACACTCACACAGAGAGCTCAGCTCACTATTTCAGTAGCTTTTCTCAAACAAGCTCAACATCAATCTTTTCATGACTAGGCTTCAACCAGCACAAGCCTGGTCCTGCAGCTTTTCAACTTAAAGCTTCACTTCTCCTGGATGCACCGATGGCTGCCTCGCCTGCGTTTGGCCCTGCATGCTTCCAACAGATACAGTTTTACTGTTGTTACTGCTTTTACTAATTAGAATATTACAACAGCTAATCATGGTTGCTATAATGTTACTGCTACATCTAATTCCATGATCGTTAACACTACTGCTTCAATTCATGCTTGGCAACTTGCTACTAGTGCTGTTTCTCCTGCGCTACTAGGCTATGCTAAGTTTAGCCACCAGCTTAACTGTGTGTCCCAGTAGGTGTTGGTAGCCTCACTACTCCTCAGATTTGCTTCTCCATGTAGCTCATCAAAACTACATCAGTACTTTATTCTTAGGTATGTAAAGGGCAACACATTCGTTCAGAGTTCACTTTTCTCTTCAGCAAGCAACAAGTAGATGTGCTCTCTGCTCCATGGCATATACACAGAGCCTGTACACACAGAGCCTGCAAGTGGCAGGTCGATAGATTTTCTCAGTCATTGTTAGGGTGAGTTAAGTTAAGAACTGATGCTTCTGTCAATGAAGGATTTTCACCACTCCTTTGTTGATTACTAGGCTACTTCAGCAAACGCCAGCCTGGTTCTGCAGCTTAATGGCTGCCTCATTCCCAGCTTGTTCCATCAGTGAAGTGCAACCGCTATTTTGAATGCTGTTAATTCTGCTAAAAATGCTGGCTGCTGCTTCAGCTAATGCTACTTCCATTATTACTATCAGCTAATGTTACTGCTGTTAACATGACAACTATGCTATATCAACTGCTGCTACCATGACTTTAATCTTAAATGCTAACTGCATTGCTACTACAGCTTCAGCTAGCTACTTTTACTCAGTCTGCTGCTATAATCAATGTAATCATTACATCTGCTACTTAATTTCAAATGCTGCTCCTGAGGTTAATCATAATGAGTAAGCAAACGCTAGCTGCTTAGCTACTAAAGCTTCAGATAATGCTACTTTTACTCAGTTGCTGCTATGACTGTAAACTTTACAACTATTCTACTTGACAACTGCTGCTACCATGAGGTTAGTCACGAGCCTGCTTATGCTGACTGCTTGCTACTGCAGTTTCATCTAATGCTACTACAGTTTCACCTAATGCTACAACTACTGCAAACATGTGGTCAGCTTTGTGTATGCTAACACTGTTGACTTGCTACTACAGCTTCAGCTAATGCTACAACTGCTGCAAACATGAGGCTAGCCTTGAGTATGCTAACACTGTTTACTGCATTGCTACCGCAGCTTCAGCTATTGTTACAACTCTGCAAACATGAGGTTAGTCCTGCTAATGCTGCCAACTGCTTTACAGCTAACGCTACTTGGTAATTGCTGCTATTGTGACTTCATTATTATGCTAATGCTATGCTTCAACTGCTACCATGGACCATGACTGCTAATAACGGCAGCTAATGCTACTTCTACTCAAGCTACTGCTAACATGACTGCTAATCATTACAGCTAATGCTACTTTTACTCAGCATGCCTCCATCATGACTGCCAAACATTACAGCTATATGCTACTTCAACTGCTGCTACCATGAGGTTAGTCATGAGTCTGCTGCTTATGCTAACTACTTGCACTACAGCTTCAGCTAATGCTACAACCATGGCTACCATGAGGTCAGTCATGAGTCTGTTAACACTGTTGACTGCAATGCTACTACAGTTTCATTGCTGCTTCAGTGAGTTAGTCATGATGATGCTAAAGCTGCTGTACTAAATCTGCTGCCATCAATACGATGGTCATCATTATGCTTAAAGATGCTGGACTAATTCGATGCCATCAACACGATAGACATGTTAATACTAAAGCTGCTATCTAAATCTGCTGCCATCAATACGATGTTGCTTGACTAAATCGCTGCCATCAACACAATGGTTATTTCATTCTAAAGCTGACTGTTACTACTGCTTTAGATAATGCTACTCGCTCTGCAACTGCTACCAATTGACTGATCATGATTATGCTAATGCTGCTGACTACATTGTTTCTACCGCTTCAATCAAAGAATGCTAGTAGTACTATAACTGCTATCATGATGGTCACGATCATGCTATTTCTGTTGACTGCATTGCTACTGCCGCTACAGATAATACTATCTGCTTTGTGCTTTTCCATGTCTAGCTAGCTGCATGGTGATCACTGAGAAATGAACGCTGTTCATCATCGACGCTGGGAAGGTCAGGTTTGCAGCCGGCCAAGTCTGTTTCAACAATGCAGACCTTACCTCAGCGGCATGCATACCAATATTTAAACAAGCTGCCATCACATCGGTATTTCAATTTGGCATTTGTTGCTTGGAAATCACATTTCCTATGCTACTTTAACGTTGCTTCACCAAGCAGCAGGATATTCACGGCGCACACCGCTGCCAAGCTCATGTAAGCACATCGGCGTAACATTGGTGTTTCACTCAATCTGCACACCTTGTAACTTGTTATCTTTAGACACTGTTTCATAGAGAAGCCCGTTGACTCCTGTTTCTATGCTCCAGAAACCTCTGCTATCGATGATCTGTTCACAGATGCAGCTCCCTCTACAGGATTTTGGGGGCGATTTCCAAGGGGAATGGTTTGCTATAGCCGTATGTCCCAAAGCTGCATTCTGTAATCTTCTGGGTGCTAGCTGGTCTCACTAGCGTTTGGGTTTCACGTAATCAAGAAACATAACGTTCATATTAAACCATTCCCCCTGGCCTGCCCTGTTGAGACCTAACACTCATTTGTCTCCAGGTTTCACAAGGTCTGATTGCAAAGGCGATCTCTATTTCAAGGGTCCATGTCTCATCAATTGCTGCGGCGTACCTAGTGATCGCTTCGTACAAGTTGAAGGGAAGATGGTGATCTTCTGCTTTCGTTGCTAGATACTGTAAGACCAGATGCTTGCCATCTGCCCAAAAGACTATCGCTTGTCTATCGGTTCTCTTTACAATGACTGGTGGTTGTGTCTGGTGGCTGGGTGTTCTGCACATTCATTCAAATATCTCCTTCACCTTCCTTATCTAATTCTATAGTTGGCAGTTGTCATCCCTTTGCATATGCCAAAACTTCTGTTGGAAAGATGCTTTTCATCGTGTAATTGCTTCATTCACCCGTAGTACTTTTAGATCAGTACACATTACTTTCACTGATTTAGTCAGGTGGTGTTTCTCTCCGCACGACCTTCAGTAATTCTGCTGTATTCTCTTACCCTTTCTCGCATCTGGATATTCCCTCTTTGTAACATCTGAGTCGTCTAGCTATTCAATGTCCTAATCACTACCGGCTCACCTCAGGGCTCGCATCTATCTGCTGATCACAGCGGATTCACTCAATTTGTTTTAGTAGCTATCCTCTTGCCTTTCCCAAAACTTTCTCTGTAGAGTTGCTTTTTATGCGCGATAATTCATGTTGTCCAACCCTCCACCGTAAGGATGCATTGAGTGCAAGCAAAGCGCCAGTGTTAATTTTGTTGACTAAGACTTAAGGTTTGATATTTAGTCGACTAAGACTAAACAATTTCAGAAGACTAATTAAAACTTAATGGTGTTAAAAGACAGAATCCAAATTTGCTGCCGTGTTACTTGGAAACTAAGACTAAGATATTTAGTAGACTAAGACTAGACTAAGTCTAAACAATTCAGAAGACTAAATGGGACAAACTAAATGGTGTTATTCAAAAGATTAATCAGAATTTGTTATAAATTAACACTGCAAAGCTCCTTAATCGGTGCACTACTCCGGCTAGTCCTTCATCAGATGCTCAAGCATATCAGATCATTTCACACGTCTTCTCATGGGTCACATTGGTGTCGGAACATTCTCTCCTGCGTGCCTTCAGTCGCGAGGGCTCCTATAGCAGCAGGAGCAGTTCAATACCTCCTGCAAGCCTTCAGTCGTGAGGGCTCCTATAGCAGCAGGAACAGTTAATTTACCTCCTGAGAGCCTTCAGTCGTGAGGGCCCCTATAGCAGCAGGAGCAGTTCATTTACCTCCTGCGAGCCTTCAGTCGTGAGGGATCCTATAGGAGCAGTTAATTTACCTCCTGCAAGCCTTCAGTCGTGAGGGCCCCTATAGCAGCAGGAGCAGTTAATTTACCTCCTGCAAGCCTTCAGTCGTGAGGGCCCCTACAGCAGCAGGAGCAGTTAATTCACCTCCTGCGAGCCTTCAGTCGTGAGGGCCCCTACAGCAGCAGGAGCAGTTAATTTACCTTCTGCAAGCCTTCAGTCGTGAGGGCCCCTACAGCAGCAGGAGAAGTTAATTTACCTCTGCAAGCCTTCAGTCGTGAGGGATCCTATAGGAGCAGTTAATTTACCTCCTTCGAGCCTTCAGTCGTGAGGGATCCTATAGGAGCAGTTAATTTACCTCCTGCGAGCCTTCAGTCGTGAGGGCCCCTAAAGCAGCAGGAGCAGTTCATTTACCTCCTGCGAGCCTTCAGTCGTGAGGGCTCCTATAGCAGCAGGAGCAGTTCATTTACCTCCTGCGAGCCTTCAGTCGTGAGGGCTCCTATAGCAGCAGGAGCCTGTCTCATTTCTCTTTATAGAAGCCTCCGTGCCGAGGGTCCAGTGTCCCAGCCTCTTCACGCGAATATCACCTTCCTTCCATCTGCGTTTGTATACGTCCTGCCAGGTATGCATTCTATTTCATCTCTTCTTTTGGGGCGGGCTCCTGAAGAGCCCCCTGCCTTCAACAGGCAGGATCTGATCAGGACTGATCTGATCTGATTATTCTCCTGCGATGGGGCCCGCGCCAAAGTGTTAAACTTGCAGTATCTAATATAATTGTATTACTATGCATACTACTGCATTCATGTCATCTGTATTTATCAATAAATATCATTGCTTTCATCTTATGACGTGAAGTCTCTCTTTAGTTGAAATAGGAGTTTTTATAACGACAGTTCAACAGAGAGTCTGAGCGAATGTATTTCCTCACATCACCTCATTAGTCCTGCTCCAATCAGATCAGCTGAGCTGATGACTGTCCCTTTAAAAGGACTCCTCCTCCTTCCTTGTCTCACTCATTCTCATGCTCTCTGTTCAGGCACCCACCACCTCCCCGACACCGCCCAAGCAGCAGGCACCACCAGGTTGGCCCTATCTAAAGGGGGCGGGCTCCTGAAGAGCCCCCTGCCTTCAACAGGCAGGATCTGATCAGGACTGATCTGATCTGATTATTCTCCTGCGATGGGGCCCGCGCCAAAGTGTTAAACTTGCAGTATCTAATATAATTGTATTACTATTCATACATGCATACTACTGCATTCATGTCATCTGTATTTATCAATAAATATCATTGCTTTCATCTTATGACGTGAAGTCTCTCTTTAGTTGAACTTCATTCTGGGTCTGGCAGAACCAGGTCTCCTGGTCTTGTTTCAAGTGTATGTATAATCCTAATAATCCTATTTAATTTAGACACTTCAGCTCAGGAATAACCAATACCATTTATTAACCATTACCATATATTGCATATATAACCATTACAGCAATATTAACCATTTACTGCAATGATATTGCATTCAGATTTGTTGGTGTGACTCTGCTCATGTGATATTACAGATTACCTGGCAAGCAGGACTACAGATCTGAAATCACAACCCCCCCCAGAGCAGAGCATGAAATACAGATAACATAACATGAACATAACATTGAACTTTCAATACATAATTAAACTAACACATATCATAGCACAATCCATAGAACCACAGTACAATCCACAAATCATCCTATTAACAAGAAGAACTAAATGCCACAGGGAGGAGGCCGGGGAGGTGGAGGAATTTTGAAACTGACAGCTGACAACCGGCACTGACAGCTAAGTACATATAATGAACAGAGAACAGAGGCTGCTTAAATGAACCGCAAGAGATGCACTGTGGCAGGGGTCTTCAACAGGGGGTCCGGGACCCCTAGGGGGTCCTCAGAGCTACGATAGGGGGTCCGCCAAATCTTTGTGTGATAGGATTTAGTTTTTTTACATTAACCACTTGAACCTTAAAATTCCTTTTCTGTGGGGAGCATTAGCCGAAAATAGCAGATCTACAAGCTCTCAACGCCTCGCAGCGCGAGGCGTTGAGAGCTTGTAGATCGGCTATTTTTGGCAAAGAGGCTATAGGTGTAGAGGGAAAAAAGAGCAGACTAAGTAAAAAAAGAACTTTAATCTGAAACACAATTTTATACAATATAGAGTAGGGGGTCCCTGCTTCATCTCTCTCTCAGCTAGGGGGTCCTTGGCCTGAAAACGTTGAAGACCCCTGCTCTGTGGGAATGAGGGCGTGAGTGAGTTGGCTTGTAGCGAATGAGAAGGACGTGAGGTTGAACGTACTGACTTGTGGGAGTATGAATCAATTAGCTCGTTAACAAATGAATGGGAGGGGTCCGGGGAGAGTGAACGTAGCATATAAACATCCTGCCTTCCGTGCCTACATGAACTATCGCTACGCTGAATTATTCACACATATACCACACATGGTAAATGTACACCAGGAATGCCACGATGGCAACAACGTACATGACCAAGAACGTGGTGTCTATGTATGTGGCCAGTGTGACGAAGTGCCCATGATGTGTCCTCTTGTCCTGTGTTGTCCTGCAGTGCCGACGGGCCTCTCTTAGCTGCTCTAGGATCAGTTTGAGCACCTCAGCATCTCTCAGCTCATCATCCGAGACAGGCGGCCTCTCTCTGGCTGCTGTTGTCTCCTCCATGTTCGTAACATCTCCATCAGCTTCTGAAAGACAGGAGGAGGACTCAGATTATTTACTTGATTGAAAGTGGCAGTACCACGATATGAAAATACTCTTGTACTGTACGTTGAGGGCCCTGTCTTGTGCGGCGCCTTATGCCCAATCTTCATACCTGGTAGGCTTTTTTTTACTTTAAAGTACCAAAAGTAAAAGTACTAAAATGTTTGAAAATAGCCGATCTACAAGCTCACAACGCGTCGCGATGCCACTCGTTGTGAGCTTGTAGATCGGCTTTTCTATAGCCTAGGTATAAAATAGGGCTAAAGTGGTTAATGTATGTTTTATAATAATTGATATCTGCAATGTATATAGTAACTAAAGTTTTCAAATAATTGTAGTGGAATAAAAGTAAAAGTATTGAAAATTGGAAATACTCCAGTAAAGTAAAATTACCTCAAAATTGTACTTAAGTACTAGTACTTGAGTAACTGTAGTTACTTTACACCACTGGTGACCTCAATGCTCTTTGAATACTTTTGAAAAACATTTAAAAAGAACGCAAATAGCCGATCTACATCTACGTGTTGTGAGCTTGTAGATCGGCTAATTTCACTAGTTTAAAATGTTTTTTCAAAGTATAACAAAATGAAAAAGAAGATTATCCATAAGGCAAGAATAGGGCCCTAGTGTGCGTGCGTGCGTGCGTGCGTGCGTGCGTGCGTGCGTGCGTGCGTGCGTGCGTGCGTGCGTGCGTGCGTGCGTGACATGCCTTTGTGAAGGACAGTTTGTGCCAGAGTGTCCTCAGAGGTGTTGGTGGCACAGGGAGCATCCATGTCCATGAAGAAGCTGACCACCATGGTCTCCACAACACTCAGGGTCACCAGGGAGAAGATGACAAAGCAGTACAGAGCTACAACCAGGACAGAGATGTCATACATAGTGAGAAGAGGACAAAGCAGTACAGAGCTACAGTAAGGACAGAGATGAGTGAGAAGATGACAAAGCAGTAAAGAGCTACAACAAGGACAGAGATGTCATACATAGTGAGAAGAGGACAAAGCAGTACAGAGAGCTACAATAAGGACAGAGATGTCATACATAGTGAGAAGATGACAAAGTAGTACAGAGCTACAATAAGGACAGAGATGTCATACATAGTGAGAAGATGACAAAGCAGTACAGAGCTACAACAAGGACAGAGATGTCATACATAGTGAGAAGATGACAAAGCAGTACAGAGCTACAACAAGGACAAGCATTACACCAGTGTTCATTTTGACAGCAAATCCAGATTTAGTTTTTTGATTTTTTTGCAATTTTCCGATCTACAACCTTGTAGATCGGCTATTTTCGGAGCGTGACGCCCTTCCCTAATATCTCATAATTTTTTTTGTCATAGTTTTTGTCTTCATAGCTTAGTTTTCATTTAGTTTTCGTCAGTGAAATAAGGCAGTCGACGAACAATATTCATGCTACTTTTAGTTGACGAAATTAAAGGAGAATTTCGCTCGACGTTATTCTTACGCTTATTATGATGTTGATGATATCCCAGGACGAGTGGTACAGTACAGAAATTCCATAACTCCATGACGGATCCGCCGCAGTTAAAAACCTGCGCCTATGGTTCTTGCTTTAAATCGCATATTTTAATAGCTTTTTTTTTTACGACACTTCCGGCGCCCGACTGGAAGTGTCGTCAAAGCATGGCTTACGCTCGAGCGCATTCAAGAACAACAAGTTGCATAGTGTTCTCTCACTGTAAAAGATCTATCCAGGAAAAACAAAAGAAAAAGCTATTAAAATACGCGATTTAAAGCAAGAACCATAGGCTCTTGCCTTGTCATAATAAAGGTAAGAATAACATCGAGCGAAATTCTCCTTTAACACTGATGTCTCACCTATATGAGGTAGGGTCTGGGCGGTGGAGGGCAGCATGTCCTGTAGGATCAGCAGGAGGACAGAGATGGACAGCAGCAGGGTGATCTTGAAGCTCAGCTTCTCTCCTCTGGCGTCGCTGATGAAGAAGGAGGCCACGTCCAGGAGCAGGAAGTAGAGCAGAGGCAGGAGGAGGTTCATTGTGTACAGCATGGGTCTCCTGGCGATGGTGATCTGGATCCACAGGGTCACCACAAGACACTGTGGTTAATTTTGTCCACTAAAACTGTAACAAAACAAAATTACCTTTTTCCCCACGGACAAAAACAAAATCTCAACAGCAACTCAAATGAGGGTGAACCTCGCTCCGAAAACAGCAGATCTACAAGCTCACAACGTGTAGCGCTACGACGCGTCGTGAGCTTGTAGATCGGCTATTTCCGGCACACAGCTAAGTATAAATCGGGCATTACGACGCCATCATGTCTCGTAAAAATACATTTTAGTCAACTAAATCAACCGTCGATTTCGTCGATTAAAATCTTGTGATATTTAGTCAACTAAAACTAGACTAAAATTGAAAAATTTCAGACGTCTAAAATATTACCAAACTAAATGCGATTTCATTCAAAAGACTATGTCTAAAAGTACATAAAGATCTAAATTAACACTGGCTCAAGCAGACATGAGGCGTAGAGATAATATTTAATTTGTTTCACAAAAAAAAAGAAAAAAATGCTATAATTGCCTAATAATAGACATTGTTTAAGCAATGGATAATTGACGGGTAGCCGGTCATTATTGATAAATAAATCCATTCAGGGTGATTAGGCACCGACGAGGAGCGGAGGTGCCTAATCACCCTGAAGGGATTTATTACACGGCTACTTAAGAAATAAAATAAATTGACCCAAAAGTAACAACAAAACGAAGTATTTCCTTGCTTACGGCAATGAAAGTATTCCATAAGTGTTGCACTGCGCGGACACACTCGCCTCCGAAAACAAGTAAGTGTTGATCAAATAGAATACATTTTTGATCTATTTCTCGCTTCAAATGTTTTCAAAAACATTCTTGAGAGCAACGTTTAGTTGTAAATGACATTGTGTGTGTTTGTTTACTGTTGGATACAGCATAAAACCAAGCAGTGCAGGTTGACATGAGCAGGTGTTCTGAGTCTTTAATCAGACAGCGGTCTGTTATTGAGCTCATCGGTCATTATCCAGAAATAACACACCGCTGAATTCAGCGATTGACCAATCAGAATCAAGCATTCAACCAAGCCGTGTAATAATACCTCATAAGTAAGTCTGGAATAACCAGTTTTGTCGGAGGAAGTGCTTTTATTGGTGGTGATCCTCTGGAGGGCCCATTCTCCCTGAGTCATCATGGCTTGCACTGACATCCAGGTCAGTACGGAGCCGTTGGAGTAGTGGTCCAACGTCAGACCTCGCTCTGAGCACATCAAAGGATACACGTTACCAACAAACACCAACATTAATAAGTGTTAACCCATTAAGACCTGAGGCCCATTCTACAAAATGCCTTCTAAACCAGTAGTTTTCGTATTTGGCCGCGAACCCCCATCTGAAAATGTTCTGTGCCATGGGGACCCCCAGAAGAGAAGATTTGTGTTAAAAAATACATTTTTTTTCATTTTTTTTCAAACATTTAAGATTTGTTTTAAAAGAAAAAAAGCAGATAGCTTGTAGATCTGCTATTTTTGAGAACAACTGTTATAAACCAGTGTTCTAAATCCTAGGAGTTTTCTGAATGGGTTACTGCGACCCCCCAAAATAATCATATTTGAACTGGGATTTGAACTGGGGACCCCCCCCCCCCACACACCCTGACAAGCACTCTGAAGTGTAGGAGTTGAGGCATTACATTTAGTTTGACTCGGTTCCACAGATATTGTGAAAATTGCCGATCTGCATGCTCACACAATGAGGCGATTGTTAGCATGTAGCTATTTTCACAATTCCTACCTTTTTTCTTACCTATTTTTACACTATTCTTAGGTAATATTTGCCATTCGGCCTGTGGTAGCAAGAAAAAAATCATACTAATACTCATCTGAGATTATGTGTCATAAACCATTGGTTCTCAAAGTGGGGTCCGGGGACCCCCAGGGGCCCTTGGGAGTACCAGGGGGTCCCCAGCAAAATGTGTGAATATAGTACTATAATACTTTTACTCAAGTACATTTTTTATTTTGGATTTTTACTTTTTATATTGCAGTATTGGTACTTTTACTTAAGTAAAGAATTTGAGCACTTTTTCCACCACTGCAATTGATATGCATCTAGGCTTATTCCTAGGTTAATTCGCTAGGTGTGAGTCGGGAGCCTTTGAAAACTTTGTTGAGGTGTGAATTTAAAGTAGTTCTAAATCTATGCGTGTGCCTGCGCGTGCTCCTGGTCAAACGGGTTCCTGCACGGCGTGCAAGGCCGTCCTGTGAGCATTGCGCCCCTGGCGAACACACACACATGACCACACATGCAGACAGCATGGACTTTTACCTGCAGGGTGTATGAAGGATATGAAGGTGAAGCTACATGTTTGAGTGTCAAAGGGGAACTTGGTCAGGTCCATCTCACACATGGTGGTCAGGCGGCGAACTTCAGATGTGACGATCCTTCCAGTGTAATACACTCTGGCGTACGGACCCTTCACGGTAGCCCCGCTGTCAGATACACTGATAGAACAAAGATAAAAAAAAAGTGATATTTTTTGGCGAAAACAAAACAAAAACAAAACGTTTTGGCAAAAATGTACATCCCGACCTGAAAATGTATGTTCTGTTTATTAAAGAGATGGAGAAGTTACCAGAAGCAGGGACGTGTGTTTTCACTTTTCAATGAGTCTAACATTCATTAGAATTACAATATCATTGATTGATGTACTTTATTTAGTAAGACATGAGAACAACAGTACATGGAAGTACAAATTCACAATACAAGGTCTACTAAACTGGAAGACTCATTAAGCACTGAGCTTGTTTAAGATGAGATCCCCATGCACACAAATCATGATGACATGATACAAGTGACACAGACAGATATACACACTACTATATAGAACGTCATACAATCAGCTTACAGGTTACTGGTATGAAGAGTGAAAAATATGTACAAGAGAAGAAAAAAACGGGGAGGGGGGGTTGGGGGGGGCAGGTTAAGACTTAGACGGGGGCCATTTTCGAATTGCAGCCTCCTGAAGGTGTATCTTTAGGGCAGTTTTGAAAGTGAGTAGGGTTTTACACTCCTTTACTCCTTTTGGTCGGGCATTCCACATTGTTGATGAATAGCATGAGAACGAGTTCATTCCCTTAGTTGAGCCAAATCTGGGTTGAACATGATTCGTGGAGCTGCCTCAGAACCAAGGACTGGTGTTTTTAATGAGTCTAACGTGGTTAAAATGGAGTTTGAAGGGGGAGTGTCTGATAATATGAAATATAATATGTCAAATATCTAAATACTGAATGAAGCAACTTTAAAACTGTGAAACACAAAAGCCAGAGTAGACGTTAAAATGACCCCAAACTGTTTGAAAGTGAAATATCCCTTTAATTTAAAAAAAAGACAAGAGGGTTTAATAGCAGTGAACATGCTTATATGTTGACCTACTCCTCCTTGATAGCTACATCTGGGGTCCACAGCGTGTCTCTGGGGACAGTGAGCCAATCTGTTCCACAGAACCTCTCTGGATCCCAGGAGATGAATTCATCCACCCAGCTCTATGTGGACAGACAGCTTTTAGTATGGTTTTCGAATTTGTTTGAGAAAAATCACACAAAATTCACAAATAAAGCTTTTCGAAGATATGCATGCGCTTTTCCCATTATGTGAGCATTTTCTAGCATTTTCAGAGCATGTTTTATTTTAATAATCAATCAATCGATAGCGTTCCGGCTTGGATCAATGGTACTGACGTAGTATAATGTAAGTTATGATTTATTGGTATGAAAACACATTTGCATTTGTGTAAAAGTAACTAAGTACATTTACTCGAGTACTGTACTTAAGTAAAATTTTGAGGAACTTTTACTTTACTGGAGTATTTACACATTTTCAGTTATTTTACTTCTACTCCACTACATCTCAGAGGCAAATATTGTACTTTTACTCCACTGCAATTATTTGAAAAGTTTAGTTACTAGTTACTTTGTAGATTTGGATTATTATTACAAAACATACATTAACCACTTCAGCCCTATATTTCGGCCATTTGAAAATAGACGATCTACAAGCTCACCATGCGTCGCGATGCGACGCATGGTGAGCTTGTAGATCTGCTATTTTCAACACGATTTAAAACATTTTGAACTTGTGAAATGGGACATTCTGCACAATGAGTGAGTACTTTTACCTCTCTATGTGCATTTTGATACCAATACTTGATACCAGTACATTTTGAATTCTGGACTTTTACTTGTAACAGAGTATTTCTGCATTGCAGTATTGATACTTTTACTTAAGTAAAAACTTTTTCCACCACTGGATAACATACAGTTCTTACCATGGTGATGGAGGAATGGCAGGTGAGGGTTTGAGACTTGGCATTCTGCACAGAGTATGGAGGACTGTGTTAGTTACTGTATTTTGGTAGAGGCACAGTGAAAGGTACGTTTTATAATAATAACCCATTAAGACCGGGACAGGACATCTGTGTCATTTTTTATTCGGCTATTCAAAAATAGCAGATATACAAGCGTGCCACGACGCTATTTTTGAAAAAACGTGAACATTTTTGCAAATCTTTATATATATATTTTTTAATAAAACATTTTAACTACTACATTTTCACGATTTTTCTAAAATAGCAGATCTACAAGCTCATAGCGCGGCACTTTGTGCCGCGCTATGAGCTTGTATATCTGTTATTTTTTAATAGCCAAATAAATCTTAAAATGACACAGCTGCGTTCCCGGCCTAAATAGATTAAAGGTAGTGTAAGTGATATTTTTGGGTTAAAACAAAACAAGTTTTTGTTGTTGTTAAAGTTAAAGCTCTAGCGTTTTTTTCTTTACCGCCTCCAGGATGCCAGTCATGATGAAGTCCATGCCCACGTTGGTGGTTGTGGTCCAGTTCTTCACGGGGCGAAGAACGTGTGTCTGGCTGCTCAGGTTCAGGTGCTCCAGCAGAGCAACGTATGAACAGTCCACCTCCTCCTGACTGGAACAGACACCAGCTATACGGAACAAGCAGACACGTCTCACAATATCTCTGCTGTCGGGGCAGCAACCAGCTAACTCCAAAGTGTTCATTTTTCAGGAAATGACAAAAACAAAACAAAAATGGAGCTAGGAGGTTTTGTTCATCATTGATAAGAACAGCTGAATGGACCTCCAAGCTCACAATGAGGTTGGAGGTCAAAAGGGGACGGATACTTTTCAATACTTTTTTTTTTTACCAACACACAGGCATAAAGGGTGTAGCAGTGTAGGAGTGTGTTGACAGTGAGCCAACGTGACTCTGTTTGACCAGAATGGAACAGAGCCTTCATTAGTATCAAACATCACCGAAGCGGAACAAAAACGGCACTCCAAAATAAAGGGTGCAAGACTGCAGTGGCGTCAGTTCAGCAAAAGCTAAGGTATATGGCAAGGTTAGGATTGCCAACTCCCAGAGATGAAAATAAGGGATGCCTATCCCGGGCGCGCGGCAAAGCAGCGCGGTCAAACCCCGCAAAATGCATAGAGAACTATGCTGCCCTGCCAAGGTAAAGTGCAGTAACTACGAAAAAAGAAATCACTGAAAAATGGGTTTAAAAGTGATTCAACTGGTCAGCCAAATGAGATAACGGCATATAAGTGATATTACACTAATTTTACATCTGTTCTTGAGGTAATTGTTTATCCCCCAAAATCACGAAGGCCAATTTGACCTTTGGGATACACAAATAAGTCGGTGTGTCCAAAAACGTAGTTACTGCACTTTACCTTGGCAGGGCAGTATGCATTATACCTATAAAACAATTCAAACACAATGGTCTTACATCTGCATTAGGATACTATTCATGATTTATTTATTTATTTTATTTTTTCCTCTGGAGCCAAGGTATGGCACCTGCCCATACCTTGCCATACCCAATTGACGCCCCTGCAAGACTGGCTGTATAGCGCCCAAGTCCTATACTTAGGTGCTACTGGTTGCCAAGGGAGTTCTGACGTGTGTGCTAGAATAACTGAGGTCCAAAGCTTGTCCGTGAGTTCATAAATAAACGCTTTATTCTCTATTATAGCTTTAGTGCCAATCACTTTTAGCAGACAATACACTGAATACAGACATAAATAAATAAACTTAAACGCACAGGAGGATTACAGTTCACCAGCTCCTCTGAACACAGTCAAAATCTGTTTGCCTCTGCCACTGCCAACTAGCCTGGTATCCAGCCTGCTTCGCTACGTTCGGCTGACTTTTTTTTCTCTCTTCGCTTCTCAGTCTGGAAAGCCTCCTATCTCCAAGGGAGGCGGGACATGCCAAAAGCTTCGAAACCTAACGTGGCTTCTGATTGGTCTGTGGTGCGGGGCGGGACCAAAAAAACAGTGTGATCGTTGTGATTCGTCATTCGTTTGAACAACATCCAATCAGCAACGACGTTGCCCAACGTAACATACGACGTTGCCCAACGTAACATAGTTCCAGTGTAGTTCTGCAAAACCTTCCAATGGGAGGCTTTCCAGACTGAGAAGCGAAGAGAGAAAAAAAAGTCAGCCGAACGTAGCGAAGCAGGCTGGATACCAGGCTAACTGCCAACGCCTGCGCTGGATTACAGCTCTGTTAAATACCTAGGCCAGGGGTTTTCAACCGGTGGTCCGCGGACCCTATTGCAGGTGGTCCCTGGCCATGCATAAAATAAAATAATTAAACTTAAAACTGAACTTTTTTTTTTTTTTCTTCTTTTTACTTTTAATAACTTACAGGAGTTCTTACTGTATGGTGTGTGTGTGTGTCAGTGGTGTAAAGTAACTAGGTACATTTACTCAAGTACTGTACTTAAATACAATTTTTAGGTACTTTTTACTTTACCGGAGTATTTCCAATTGTCTATACTTTTACTTCTACTCCACTACATCTCAGAGGGAAATATTGTACTTTTACTCCACTACAATTATTTGAAAACTTTAGTTACTAGTTACTTTTCAGATATAAATTATTACATTATAAAACACACATTAACCACTTTAGCCCTATTTCATACATAGGCTATTTGAAAATAGCAGATCTACAAGCTCACAACGCGTCGCATCGCGACGCGTTGTGAGCTTGTAGATCGGCTATTTTCAAATATTTAGTACTTTTACTTTTGGTACTTTAAGGACATTTTGATGTCAAGTAAATTTTTAATTCTGGACTTTTACTTGTAACAGAGTATTTTTATATTGCAGTATTGGTACTTTTACTTAAGTAAAGAATTTGAGTACTTTTTCCACCACTGGTGTGTGTGATATGACATGTGAGCTTACCATAATCACAGTAATCCTTAATCATATTCCATCATATTCAAACAAAATCACTGTATTTTATTAGATATTATATTGATATTATAGCTATTTTCTCCAGCTTCCTGTGGTGCATGAACCCCCACTATTGTGTGGGGTGGGTCTATGATGGACCCGCCACGCACAATAGTGGTGGTCCCCAGGTTGCTCTTAGTCAGGATGGTGGTCCCTGGGTCAAAATCAGTTGAAAACCCCTGACCTAGGCAACTTGGCCTTGACCAAGACCTCCGGTGACATCATCAATTATTAACAAGCAATCATATAAGGCTCAAATGGCTCTTACACTGGCTCAGATACAAATTCTCATTTATTGAGAGCACATCCAATGACATAATAGTTAAAGGTGCTGTGAGTGATATTGTTTTGGTTAAAATACTTTTTAAAAGGCTCTACGTTCAGTGGTGTAAAGTAACTAAGTACATTGACTCAAGTACTGTACTTAAGTACAATTTTGAGGTACTTTTACTTTACTGGAGTATTTTCAATTTTCAGGACTTTTACTTCTACTCCACTACATCTCAGAGCCAAATATTGTACTTTTACTCCACTACAATTATTTGAAAATGTTAGTTACTAGTTACTTTGCAAATATAAATTATTTTATTATAAAACATACATTAACCACTTTAGCCCTGTTTTATACCTAGACTATTTGAAAATATCCGATCTACAAGCTCACAACGCGTCGCATCGCGACGCGTTGTGAGCTTGTAGATCTGCTATTTTCAAACATTTAGTACTTTTACTTTTGGTACTTTAAGTACATTTTAATACCAATACTTTTTTACTTTTACTCAAGTAAATTTTGAATTCCGGACTTTCACTTGTAACAGAGTACTTCTACATTGCAGTATTGATACTTTTACTTAAGTAAAACATTTGAGTACTTTTTCCACCACTGCTACGTTGTGACAGTAATAATAACCAACCAACCTAACTTCATCACTCACCCATCAGGAGGAAGGCCAGTGTGTGTGGAAACAGCATGGTAGTATGTGTGTGTGTGTGTGTGTGTGTGTGTGTTCCCCGATACTGCTGGACACACGCTTTATAAAGCCGAGAGAGAGTTATATAATATGGTCAAACATGGTCATGTCATAATTGTTTGCATATTAGCAATTATCATATGTCATAACTCATACATCCCTTTGAAATAGAGTAGGACTATGTCTGTTTAATTAAGGCATTACTCATGTTCAGTGGTGGAAAGAGTACTCAGATATTATTTTGCTTAGGTAGAAGTAATACCACAATATAAAAATACTCTGTTAAGTAAAAGGCCTGTGTTCAAAATGTTACTTGAGTAAAAGTACCCAAGTATTGGCATCAAAATATACTTAAAGTACCAAAAGTAAAAGTACTGAAATGTTTGAAAATAGCAGATCTACAAGCTCACAACCCGTCGCATCACGTATTTTCAAATAGCCTATGAAATAGGGCTTAAGTGGTTAATGTATGTTCTATAATATAATGATTTATATATGTTTCAAATAATTGTAGTGGAGTAAAAGTAAAATATTGTTCTCTAAGATGTAGTGGAGTAGAAGTAAAAGTGTTGGAAATTGGAAATACTCCAGTAAAGCAAAAAATACAGTACTTGAGTAAATGTATTTAGTTATTTGATACCACTGCTCATGTTCCACTTCATCTTCTCTCACACTATTCTACCGTTTGTCATTTAAAGCATACATATAGAGCGACCTGGTGGCGCAGCAGTGGTTAAGCAGCTGCTCACTACCGTGGAGGCTAGGGGTTCGAACCCACCGCGGTGCATCCGGCTTTGTCGAGCGTCTATACCAGTGGGTTTCAACCTTTTTTGGGCCAGCGCCCCCTATCCAATATCCAGGGCCCTTACCGCAGCGGTCAAGTACAGATAATCATAATCGTTTGGATGTTGAAAGATTTTCATACATTTTCAAATATTAAAAAGCAGAAATAGCAGATCTACAAGCTTACATCACCTATAAAGGTTTTTAAATATGTCAATCATTTCTTAGTAGTACATTTCAGTTATTTGTCATATCTGCCCTGTGCAATTTATGATTACGGAGCCTAAAAGGCTTCATATGTTCCAATGTTCAATGCCAAACACACAATTAAATCGCAATTATTTGAGTGACAATTAATCGTCAACTTAAATTTGTAATCCTGACAGTCCTAACAGTACTTAAGTAAATGTGTCCACAGTCCACCACATAGCGTCTCCATCCGGTACGTACTTACTGGTGTAATACAAAGAGAAGCTCTTTAATGCTAAACCCAGTGCATTGTCTATGGTCTGTTCTATTAGAGTCAGCATTATTAATCTGTCTATTAGATGGTCTATTGAGTCAGCATTATTAGCCTCCATCTACCACAAAAGACACTGTGCACTCACATGTGTGTGTGTGTGTGTGTGTGTGTGTGTGTGTGTGTGTGTGTGTGTGTGTGTGTGTGTGTGTGTGTGTGTGTGTGTGTGTGTGTGTGTGTGTGTGTGTGTGTGTGTGTGTGTGTGTGTGTGTGTGTGTGTGTGTGTGTGTGTGTGTGCACAGTCAATATATAAAGCAGCTCTGTATTAAACAGCTGGCCTGGTCAATACATTATTGTGCACATGAATGTATGGGTGAGGATTGAGGAACAATGTGGTTTGGCTGCCTGGCCTCCTGAGCAAATATTTCAATGTTTTGACTCGGTTCCAACCTGCAGCAGGCAAGTTGGAACAGAGAGACACAGTATAGGAGAGACCCACAGAAGTTAAGCTGGGAGATACAGTGTAGGGGAGACAGACAGTAGGACAGCTGAGAGGGAGACAGACGAAACAGGACAGCTGAGAGGGAGACAGACGAAACAGGACAGCTGAGAGACAGACAGTGTATGAGAGACAGACAGTAGGACAGCTGAGAGAGAGACAGTGTATGAGAGACAGACAGTAGGACAGCTGAGAGAGAGAGAGAGAGAGAGAGAGAGAGAGAGAGAGAGAGAGAGAGAGAGAGAGACAGACAGAAAAACAGGACTGCTGAAAGGGAGACAGTGTAGGAGAGACAGACAGAGAATAGAGAGGGTTGTTATTTTGAACATGTCATATTCAACAAAGTATATTTTGTAATGGGTCATGGTGTCCTCCCAGAAGCAATCACTTCTGTACAATTAGTAAACTTCCTGTCCTTAAAGACAAGGCAGGTAAACTAAACAGCATTGACAACTACAGACCTATCGCTCTGGTCAGCATCCTCTCCAAAGTTTTGGAGAGGATCCTGCTTGTGCGTCTGGAATTTCGCCCCTCCTGGTGTTTGTCCTGACTGCAGATAACCAGATTGGATTTTAAAAGAAACACGGCACAGACTTATGCATCTTTGCACTTAAAGAACTGATTGCCAGCTACAGTAGCCACAATTCCACTGTTTTCCTCTGCTTCATTGATGCATCTCGAGCATTTGACAGGATTAACCACTTCAAACTGTTCCAGAAACTGCTTGATAGAGGCACACCTAGATACATTGTACGTATACTGGTGTTTTGGTATGCAAATCAGAAAATGCAAGTCAAATGGGGTAATGTAATATCTGCCCAGTTCTCTGTTAGCAATGGGGTACGCCAAGGGGTGGATTTTATCCCCTGTTTTATTTAATGTTTATATGAATGATCTATCTGTTGGATTAAATAAGTGCAATACGGGCTGTCTGGTAGGTAACTCTATCATCAATCACCTGATGTACGCTGATGACCTGGTCGTGCTAAGTCCTTACAGTGGAGGGTTACAGCAGCTATTGAGAGTCTGCTCAAACTATGGCATTGATCATGACATTATTTATAATGCAAAAAAAAGTAGTGTCATGATTGTGAGAAGCCATGGGGACAAGAAATTGGCTTTCCCAGACTTCTACCTAAGTGACAGTCGGTTATCTTTGTGCCAGGAAATTAAGTATCTGGGACACATTTTTATAATGACAATCTCCATGATGATAGAGATATCTCTAGGCAGTGCCGTATACTTTATGCCCAGGCCAACATGCTGCTTCGAAGGTTCAGTATGTGATCCTGTTAAGTGTGCGCTTTTTAAAGCATTTTGCACTCCTATGTATACAGCCTTCTTGTGGTGCACATACAAGAAGGGTAGTATGCGGAGGCTTAAGGTAGCATACAATGATGCCCTGAGGATTTTACTTATGGTCCCTAGATGGCATAGAGCCAGTTAGCCCTATAATGTCTGTGATCTTACATACATTTCATGTATTTCAAATACACAGTCATAGATCACCCTCGTTGACGCACTGTGTAGTGACGATCTGCGTGGCCATAAAAGTGCTCTAAACTCTGTCTGTACTCACCCAATAATTAATTCCTAAGACTTGGAGTCATATTTTGTCCTCTAGTTTCATATCCATTTGAAAGTTCTGCCAGAAAACGTGTGTTTAGTCAAATATCTCCACTTTTCCACGAGCTGCACACGGACGACTTTATGTACGGGCTAGGGGGGGCCTGGAATGAGTGCAGGACTGATATACGTAAACTTCCTTTAGGACGCACAAATGTTTGGGACACACAATTGGCAGATGGAGTGATTCATTACCCCGCACCAATCACAAGCACCTGTCAATTGTGTTCCCCATTCGTTTGTGCTTCCCTGTGTCAATTTGTTATGACGTTTGTGATGACAAGAGGATGTTTGGTAAATTCGGTCCATCACTCAAGTCGCGCCCCCCCTAGCCCGTATAGAAAGTCGTCCGTGTGCAGCTCGTGGAAAAGTGGAGATATTTGACTAAACACATGTTTTCTGGCAGAACTTTCAAATGGATATGAAACTAGAGGACAAAATATGACTCCAAGTCTTAGGAATTAATTATTGGGTGAGTACAGACGGAGTTTAGAGCACTTTTATGGCCGTGCAGATCGTCACTACACAGTGCGTCGACGAGGGTGATCTATGACTGTGTATTTGAAATACATGAAATGTATGTAAGATCACAGATATTCTAGGGCTAAGAGCCAGTCACTTATTTGTGACATGTGGAATCCACACTTGCGAGGCCCTCTTAAGACACTCCATGTATTCATGTCCAGAGTCAGACTGGATGAGTCCCAGAACAGTATTATTGAGGATATAGTCAATCCTGGGAAAAGCTGTCTCTGGTACTCGTCCAGGCTGCGGAAACACCGGAGAGCCTGCCTATATGTGTGATTTTATGTCCTTGTATGGTAGGCGTCCTATGGTTGTGTTTTTATGTGCTGTTTTTTATTTATTTATTTTAGTCTATTGTATTTGTATGCTGTTCTTTTATATATGCTCTATGGACCCCCTGAGTGTCTGAAATAAAGTTTGAATTGAATTGAATTGTAAACTGGGGAGGTGGTGAGTATTTTCAATGGTGATTAGACGACGGGTTGTATGTACTGCTCCTTTAAGAAGACACCGGAAACGGAAACGGGGGAAGAGGGCGTGTTGTTGTTGTTGTTGTTGTTGTTGTTAGCTCGGGAGAAATAAACCCGGAAGCAACGAAAAAGTTTCGGGAGCTTCAAGTTTTGGAGCTCCATGCTATGTTATAAGAGAAGAGACTCAAGAGAAAGAAACTGTTCTATTGTTTTAGATAAGGGTAACATCGGGGGACCGGGACGGGTAGATCGTGGACGTCGGTGGAGAAACAGTGACCCAGCCTCCAGCTTCAGCTGTTATCTGTAGGGGAACTCTTAAAGGAACACTACACTACGAAACTTTAGTAGCGCCATCAGACTGGCAACAGAGTCCGCGATTGTATTGTTTTAGAGTAAAGTCAACGTGAGTTTCAGAGACGCGTTTTACCGTGATTTTGCCACTGAAAGCTGGTTGCATGCAGGTTGATGAGATCGAAGGACTTTGGACCTTGGCTGTGGTGTGATTTCTGCTTGTGAAAGACCCTTTTCTCATCACTACAGACAGAGACTGTAAGTAAGGAACTGAACTAGCCTTAGATCAAGACTCTCGTAGATGTATTTGATAGATTCTGACATTTTCAATCACTGAGGGTCTTAGCTACCACCCCCGCCCACTGGATTGTCAGCTCCAAAGCCCGTATTTCTCCAAACATGTACAAATGCAACATATAAGGTGCTTACCCGCTTGCCCCACATGTTAACTCGCCCTACGGAGTATTTGTGCAATGTATTAGTCCATACTTTTCAATAAAGAAGTGTTTAAATCCCGTCTGTGGCCGAACACCATTCACCCCCTCGATTTACTTTCTGTTTACATTGAGTGTAATTCCGGCTGCGCCCCGTCACTACCGGCCATTGGGAATTTCCGACAGAATCGGCCACAGACGGGATTAAAACACTTATTTATTGAACAAGATGGACTAATACATAGCATAACTACCCCGTAGGGCGAGTTAACATGTGGGGCAAGCGGGTAAGGACCTTATATTTTGCATTTGTACATGTTTGGAGAAATACAGGCTTTGGAGGTGACAATCCAGTGGAAACTGGGGGGGGGTGGTAGCTAAGACTCTTATAGATTGAAAATGTCAGAATCTATTAAATACATCTACGAGTGTCTTTATCTAAGGCTAGAACTGAACTATCTTGTGGATCAAGTGTGGAATCAAATGATCTCCAACATGTGCACCAACGATGGTACCATAGACTTTGTGAACTAAAACCCCTGGTATTTTTCTTTTTCTTTTCTTTCTAATATCTTTGGGTTGACTGTTTTGTTGGCTGTGGTGAATAAATACACACCCTATAGTTAAAGTGCTGAGTACATGTGGTCTTTGACTGTGAATATTAATGATGGTCAGGGGTGAGAGTGGCTTTAAGTTCTTGCCCGAAACTCCCAGAGATGAAAATCAGGGACACCCTCTGAGTCAAAACCCCCAACATGCATAGAAAACTGTAGCATTGCGCTACTTCTTCCTGTTTTTTGTGAAATTTCTCCATTTACAACCCGTACATCTACATGATAAACATTCAGATTTCAAATATAAAGTGCTGACCCCACGGCCACGGATGTAACAAGTTAAAACGCCCGGGTCTAAGCAACCGTATCTTCCGTATTGTTCAATAAAAAGCATTTTACTCCTATCGGCGGCCAATATTTTCATAGTGTTATAATGTATCAGAGTGCAGTACACCCCCCTACCGATAGGGTCGCTTAGTTGAAAGCATATGGAGAACATTATGAGAAAATGTCCATCGATCCGATTAAAATGCATTTTATTGAACAATACGGAAGATACGGGTACTTGGACCCGGGAGCTTTAACCTGTTACATCCATGGCCGTGGGGTCAGCACTTTATATTTGAAATCTTAACGTTTGTGTAGATGTACTGGTTGTAAATGTAGAAATTTCAAAAAACAGGAACAAGTAGCCCCATGACGCTTGTGACAGACGAGCGTCATGTGAACCATGGCTAAGGAAACTGCATTGTGATTTTGGCACCTATAACACACACTATACAAACACACAACAGGTCTTACACCTGCATTAGGCTACTGCAAATTTAGTTAAGTGCATCCACATAAACACATAGCAGCATCAGTGGTGTAAAAAGTACTCAGATATTTTACTTAAGTAAAAGTATCAATACTGCAATATTGAAATACTCTGTTACAAATAAAAGTCCAGAATTAAAAATTTACTTGAGTAAAAGTAAAAAAGTATTGGCATCAAAATGTACTTAAAGTACCAAAAGTAAAAGTACTAAAATGTTTGAAAATAGCAGATCTACAAGCTCACAATGCGTTGCGACGCGTTGTGAGCTTGTAGATCTGCTATTTTCAAATAGCCTAGGTATAAAATAGGGCTAAAGTGGTTAATGTATGTTTCATAATATCATAATATGTATATGAAAAGTAACTAGTAACTAAAGTTTTAAAATAATTGTAGTGGAGTAAAAGTACAATATTTTCCTCTGAGATGTAGTGGAGTAGAAGTAAAAGTATTGGAAATTGCAAAAACTCAAGTAAAGTACAAATACCTCAAAACTGTACTTAAGTACAGTACTTAAGTAAATAGTTACTAGTTACTTTCCACCACTGAGCAGCATCAACAAAGAAAGAAAGAAATACTGATAGAGCAACATTATGCCATCATAGTCAAGTCACCATCACCTGTTCTCTCCCCTGGCCCCCACACACATGTAAAGCATCTTTGAGTACTTAGAAAAGTGCTATATTATTATTATTATTATTATCATCATCATCATCATCATCATCATTATCATCATTATTATTATTATTATTATTATTATTATTATTACTACTACCTGTGCTTGGTTCTGGTGGTCCTGCTGTCTGTCACTTCTTCTTGCAGGGTCTCTGCCTCCTGTGTCTCTCAACCTGCTCTGGATGGATCTTCATCCCTGGTCGTTCTACTAACTTTGTCTTTAACCACATTATCAGCTCCTTCAGCTCTCTCTTTTCTCTTAAACATCTGAGTAATTGTTCGTTGCATTGCACTTCATTTATTTTTTATAATTGCATTCTTCAACAAAAGTTGCCGGTATACATTTCCCCTCTAGTCTTTTTTTCTTTCCACAAAACATGTGTGATTTGAACCAATCAGAACTAACGATGCTGGTAATGTGTCGTCTGTCAGCCAACCAGAAACATGTTTTTAACGTTGGTGGAATTGAATTTGTCGTAGAGCCCGCCTACTCTGTCCGGTAATTTGCACCATTACACATAGGGTGCATCCACACATGTACGTCAAGTTGACGCTCGGAAGTCGGACGTCCCACCCACTCCCATGTTAAGTAAAAAAAACGGAAGTTCCGGTCCGATGCACGTCTGAAGTGCATATCCGGGTTCCGGTTTTCATTGAGTAACGGCCAAAAATGGCCGGAACCGGAACAAGGGCTTGCAACCCTAGCGTCAACTTGACGTACATGTGTGGATGCACCCATAGGCACGGACAAAAGCCATTTCCGTATCCTCTCTATACAGGATCTCCACCCTGCGAAGTGAATTAATCCCATTCTCTGTCTAGTCTGTTGCACATAGACGCGACTCGCGCGAGTGACAAAATTCTCTCTGTGGAATAAATACACACCGAAAACGGCACAGATTGCGCTGAAACAAACACACTGGAACAATTCAGAAGCACTTCATTAGAAAACCATTTTGTTTGTTAATCTGACATTAGTAGATTATGTTTTCTTCTTGCGTTTGTGGCAGGTTATTTAATATGGGATTTTGACAGCCGTCTTCCCCTTTTTCCGTCCCTAAATCTTTTACTGGAACAGCGTTCCAGCCCACGTTCACCCCTGATGATGGTCAAAATATTGTCACTGCTTAAAAGTGCTCTATTTCATGTGTTCTAGTTCTCTGAGTGTATTCAGGGTGAGGGCTCAAGAGCTAACATTTTGTATCCTAATATAGCTCCTCCCATGCTTCCCATTAGTTAATGTAAATGAGCCAGGTGGATGGGAAGGCTACAGTCGTTCTATAGAAAGAAAATAAAAAAAACTACTTTATTAGGAAAAACTAGTTAAAAGGTAAAAGTAAAGGTTAAAAAAAAGGGGGGGGTTGGGATTTGGTAGGTAATGTGAGTCTGAAAAGGTGGGTTTTGGGTGTGGTTTTAAACGTGGTGGGGGTGGGGGCAGCTTTGATGTGAGCTGGGAGTGAGTTCCATAGAGAGTGGGTGGGGCCGCCGAGAAGGCCCTGTCACCCCCCAGGTTGGTTTCTTTGTCCTGGGGATGTCCTGGGGGCAGTGGTGGAAAAAGTAAACAGATATTTTACAAAAATAAGTAAGTAAGTAAAAGTATCAATACTGCAATGTAGAAATACTCTGTTACAAGTGAAAGTCCGGAATAAAAAAATTACTTGAGTAAAAGTACGAAAGTATTGGTATCAAAATATACTTAAAGTACCTAAAGTAAAAGTACTAAAAAATTTGTTGTGAGCTTGTAAATCGGCTATTTTCAAATCGCCTATGTATACAATTTTGCTAAAGTGGTTAATGTATGTTTTATAATATAATAATTGACAATTGCAAAATTTTCAAATAATTGTTGAGGAGTAAAAGAAGTTGAAGTAAAAGTACTGAAAATTCGAAATACTCAAGTAAAGTACAAATTACATCAAAATTGTACTTAATTACAGTACTTGAGTACTTGTACTCAGTTACTTTCCACCCCCGCTGAGGATGTCCAGGAGGTTGGCATAAACTCAAACTTGACCACTTGATCCCGGTCTGACTCCTCCTCGGCCCTTTGCCCTGACTTCAGTCTCACTTTAGGTGGACTCAAACACAGCCCTACCAGAGGGCTTTACAATGTGCATTACATTCACACACCGACCGACTGCGGAGGAAACCATCCAAGACATCAACCTGCTCATCCCAGGGGCCAGTTGCACCACCTCACACTAAGTGCAAACTTAGCCTAGTTATAGCTTAAATGGCTTTAAAAAAACATTTAGACCAGGAAAGTATCTGTCATTTTTAGATTTAAATTGGCACACATTTTCACGATTTTTCAAAAATAGCAGATCTACAAGCTCCTAGCACGGCACTCGGTGCCGCGCTATGAGCTTGTAGATCTGCTATTTTTGAATAGAAAAAGAAATCTAAAATGACACAGATGCGTCAAATATGTTTAAGCAATAACTAGGCTTGAACTTAGTGTGAGGTGGTGCAACTGGGCCCTGGGCCCACCCAGTTGCACCACCTCACACTAAGTTCAAGCCTAGTTATAGCTTAAATGGCTTTTAAAAAGCCATTTAACCCATTTAGCCGGGAAAGTATCTGTGTCATTTTTAGATTTCTTTCGGCTATTTTTCAAAAATGTGTAAAATATGTTTGTTCCAGGGGACCCCCAGAAGCAAAGATTTGAGTTGCAAATTTTCGCTTTAAAAATATATATTCAAAAATTTGCATACATTTTCACGATTTTTCAAAAAATAGCAGATCTACAAGCTCATAGCGCGGCACTTGGTTTTAACCTGTTTCGTAAATGAATGCCGTACTTCTGACCATTCTGTAACACAAAAATAGCAGATCTACAAGCTCAAAACGTGTCGCACTGCGTCGCGTTTTAAGCTTGTAGATCTGCTTTTTTTTGTGCTATTTTTTAATTGGAATCCTGATTAGTTTTTTGCTATTTTTGCCAGTTGCCCATGTATAAGTTAAGGGTTCAGTGTGTTGCTCAAAGGACATTTCGACACGAACCAAGGGGGATCAAACTGGGAACCTTCCAATTCCATGACAGCCTCTCTACCTCCTGAGATAGAGCTGCCCCGTTAAACCCTGATACATCTATCAGTTTGCCCTCAAATACTTATGAAAGTGAAGAGACAGAGCGTCAGACCGGCTTTATTATACAACTATAATCTGATTCTGAGTCTTCGTGAGATACCATCAGTGATGTAAAGTACATTTACTCAAGTACTTTACTTAAGTACAATTTTGAGGTATCTTTACTTTGCTGGAGTATTTCCAATTTCAGTGCTTTTACTTCTACTCCACTACACCTCAGAGGCACATATTGTACTTTTACTCCACTACAATCTTTTGAAAACTTTAGTTACTTTGTAGATTTTGATTATTATTACAAAACATACATTAACCACTTCAACCCTACATATATAGGCCATTTGAAAATAGCAGATCTACAAGCTCACAATGCGTGAGCTTGTAGATCTGCTATTTTCAAAAGATTTTTATTCATTTTGAAAATTAGCGAAATGGGACCTTCTGCATAATGAGTACTTTAACTTCTGGTACTCTAATTACATTTTGATACCAATACTTTTGTACTCTTACTCAAGTAAATTTTGAATACCTTACTTATACTTGTAACAGAGTATTTTTACATTGCAGTATTGAGACTTTTCCCACCACAACAAATCGAGAGCATGTATTTTGAAGCTAGTAAGTATCACATCTTTGCCACTAGGTGGCATCATAGGACTATTGTACCTCAATGTGGTAGAACAGCTCTAAAGTGAAACTAGTAGGACACCAATACTTAGGACTGTAAAAACATGCTCCATTTTGAGACGCCAGAAAGACCAACACACAAAGGTTTATGTACTACTGCATTGGTAAGTATTGCATATATATATTTTTTTATATCGTTGTTGTCTGGGAGAAACCTTGTATCTCCATATTTCAACGTTTTTTCAGTTTAGTTTTGTAGTTGTTGTTTTGCAAATGAATGCCCCTAGGCCTACTTTATAGTGTAGCGCAAAAGTAGCGAACATGGCTGATCTGTGGTCTTGATACCCTGAAGACTTCCCTTTCCTGCTTCTCTTTTGACTTAAATCTAACATGTACAAACTTACTTCTGCTTTCTGCTTGTTACCCCTTCCTCTGCATGCTCTCTCCTCCTGGCCTATAGGCCTGGTCCCTCGCACTTTACCCTAAATCACGTGACCACAGCCTTCTCTCTTTCTAAGGCAAAGCTTCATATTATTATGTATAAAACACATGACAACTTCACCAGATATTTGGAATCTGACAAATGTGTGTCTATGTGTCTGTTGGTAGCAGTGTGTGTGTGTGTGTGTGTGTGGGGGGGGGGGGGGTGGTGTAAAGTAACTAAGTACATTTACTCGAGTACTACAGTACTCAAGTAAGAATTTGAGGCATTTTTTACTTTCGTGGAGTATTGCCAATTTTCTGTACTTTTTACTTTACATCTCAGAGGCAAATATTGTACGTTTACTCCACTACAATTATTTGAAAACTTTAGTTACTTAGTAGAGATAAAATCACCTTACTATAAAACATACATTAACCACTTTAGCCCTATCTTATACATAGGCTATTAGAAAATAGCTGATCTACAAGCTCACAACGCGTCACATCGCGACACGTTGTGAGCTTGTTATTGCTATTTTCAAACATTTTAGTACTTTTACTTTTGGTACTTTAAGTATATTTTGATGCCAATACTTTTGTACTTTTACTCAAGTGACATTTTGAACACAGGCCTTTTACTTGTAACAGAGTATTTTTTATGTTATGGTATTGCTACTTTTACTAAAGTAAAAGCTACGAGATAAGATAAAACATACATTAACCACTTTAGCCCTATCTTATACATAGGCTATTTGAAAATAGCCGATCTACAAGCTCACAACGCGTCGCATCGCGACGCGTTGTGAGCTTGTAGATCTGCTATTTTCAAACATTTTAGTACTTTTGCTTTTGGTACTTTTAAGTATATTTTGATGCCAATACTTTTGTACTTTTACTCAAGTGACATTTTGAACACAGGCCTTTTACTTGTAACGGAGTATTTTTTTATGTTGTGGCTATTGCTACTTTTACTAAAGTACATCTTCCACGTGTGTGTGTGTGTGTGTGTGTGTGTTTGTGTGTGTGTGTGGGGGGGGGGTGGTGTGGTGTGCACATGCAACCAGCATTTCCTGTTTTCTGATCCATTCTGTTGTCTGTAACCTTCGACAGGTTTGACAGGTTTAACAAAGACGGCGAGATGAGTGGGCCCGGGGAGAAAGAAGAAGACGGAGGAACCGGCGAACCCCACGGACCAGCAGAGTCCCCAACAGCCAGTGTTGGGGACACCCAGTCCCCCAGTGTTGTGGACACCCAGTCCCCCAGTGTTGTGGACACCCAGTCACCCAGTGTTGGGGACACCCAGTCTCCCAGTGTTGTGGACACCCAGTCTCCCTGTGTTGGGGACACCCAGTCCCCCAGTGTTGGGGACACCCAGTCCCCCAGTGTTGGCGACACCCAGTCTCCCAGTGTTGGGGACACCCAGTCCCCCAGTGTTGGGGACACCCAGTCCCCCAGTGTTGGGGACACCCAGTCCCCCAGTGTTGGGGACACCCAGTCCCCCAGTGTTGGGGATACCCAGTCCCCCAGTGTTGGGGACACCCAGTCCCCCAGTGTTGGGGATACCCAGTCCCCCAGTGTTGGGGACACCCAGTCCCCCAGTGTTGGGGACACCCAGTCCCCCAGTGTTGGGGACACCCAGTCCCCCAGTGTGTCTGTGAAGATTGACGCCGGGTGTACAGATGAACCACTTCCATCCAGTAATGAACCTGGTCCTCCAGACACAAAGTATGTGAATCCACTAAAGCAGTGGTTTAATTTCAACCCTTTTCAGGCCAGGGACCCCTAAATTGATATACATTTGGCCGCGGACCCCCATCTGAAAATGTTTTGTGCCAGGGACCCCCACCAGAAGCAAAGATTTGAGTTAAAAAATGTTCGCTTTAAAAGATATATATATTCAAAGCTATGCACTAAAGGACAGTGACCCTTCACACTTTTAAAACCAAATATGACGCTTTTGGCAGAAATGTATCCATTTAGACCAGGAATCGCATCCGTGTCATTTTAAGATTTTATTTGGCTGTTCAAAAATAGCAGATCTACAAGCTCATAGCGCGGCACTTGGTGCCAAGCTTGTAGATCTGCTATTTTTGAAAAATCTTGAAAATGTTTGCAAATCTTTGAATATATATTTTTAAAGCGATATTTTTTACTCAAATCTTTGCTTCTGGGGGATTCTACACGTCTTCTAAATCCTACCAGTTTTTTGAAAAAACTTCAAATAATATGCTATAATATCAGTGGTGCTCAAACATTTTTTCAAATTATTTTTATACATTTGAAAACTTGAAATAGGACATTCTGCCTAATGAGTACTTTTACTTTTGGTACTTCAAGTACATTTTGATGCCAATACCTTCCAACTTTTACTCAAGCACATTTTGAATTCCGGACTTTTACTTGTAACAGTTGAACTGAGTTAGTCTGACATGGTTCCACAGATAAATATTGTGAAAATAGCAGATTGCAAGGCGTTGTGAGCTTGTAGATCTGCTATTTTCACATTGTTTGCCTTTTTTTTTAGGTGCACATTTCTTTAAAAAAAAAGAAATGTTGAGGAGCTGAAACACAGAAATCTTGAAATAACTGACTTTGTCATCATGTAATAATTGTAGCAACATTTTTTTATGATTGCAGATGTGTTGACCACAGACCAGAGCCTCCAACACCCAGCTGTGTGTGTACGAAGAGTGACCAGTCTAAAGGAAATAATCCTGACTCCAGTAATGAACCTGGACCTCCAGACACAAAGTATGTGAATCCTCCCCCGTCACCTTCTTCCAATGCTATCAATGCATTGAATGGGACATTATGACGTTTTATCAGACCATTGAATGGGCGAGTAGGGCGACATACTGACCTACCCGTGATTTATCAGACCATTCATTGGGCGTAATCAGGAGCTACTGACCTACTCGGGGGCAGAGCTGTCCCCACAACATGATTGACCATTCTGTGCCTATCGGTACATGCGTAACTCGGACGGTACTGAGTTGGCCCGAGCGAACGTCGCAACGTTCAGCACGGCAACTCGCTCGCTTTAGTGAGCGAGTTGCCGTGCTGAACGTTGCGACGTTCGCATGACACTGCGTGCCTCCGTCACGGTCCATAACTAGACGTTATATAAGTCATCTCCGTTGGTAGGTCAGTATTTCCTGATAACACCCAATGAATGGTCTGATAAATGGCGGGTAGGTCAGTATGTCGCCTACTTGGCCCATTCAATGGTCTGATAAAACGTGATAATGTCCCATTCAATGCATTGATAGCATCCGAATGGGATGCCCCTGTCCCTTTTCCCTCTTTTTTTTCAACTCCTTGGTAGTGGTGTCCTCTTGTTCCATGTTTACTCTGGCCTCAAGGATGACCAACATACTGGTTAACAGTCCAAGGTCCATTTATTACTGTTAAAGCGTTGTATAGCCAACACAACAAACTGTGATTGATTGATCGAGTGAATGCTTTATTAACAGTGTGCAAAGACAAGCACAGGGAAGTACAGTTCAATACAAGGTCTGTTGAGAGGATTTTAAACTCAAGAAAGCACTATGGCTTGTTTCCATTGGGGTCCTTTGTACTCAATTCATCAAAACATTTAATGACAGACAGTGAGACAGATATACAATACTATGCAAAAACACCAGTGGTGGGAAAAGTACTCAAATGTTTTACTTAAGTAAAAGTAGCAATACTGCAATGTAGAAGTCCTCCGTTAAGTAAAAGTACAAAAGTATTGGTATCAAAATGTATCAAATGTGAAAGTACTAAAATGTTTGAAAATAGCAGATCTGCAAGCTCACAACGCGTCGCATCACGACACGTTGTGAGCTTGTAGATCGGCTATTTTCAAATAGCATAGGTATGAAATAGGGCTAAAGTGGTTAATGTATGTTTTATAATGTAATAATTTATATCTGCAAAGTAACTACGGTAGTAACTAAAGTTTTCAAAGTGGAGTAAGTACTTGAGTAAATGTACTTAGTTACTTTACACCACTGGCAACTAACTATGAAAGAAAGAAAGAATATTTGTTGTATTATATTTTACTCTGTTTCTGATGTTCTTTTATTGCGAATTTGTGCAGTTTAACTTTTTTGCTACAATGTTGAGGGGCCGAAACACAGAAGTCTTGAAATAACTGACTTTGCCATCATGTAATAATTGTAGAAACATGTTTTATGATTCCAGAAGTGTTGTCCACAGACCAAAGTGCCCAACACCCAGCTGTGTGTGTATGAAGAGTGAGGAATTAAGGAAAGGAAATACGTAAGTATGTGAAAGTGAGACCAAGCAAGTCCGTGAAAATAACCTCAGCCAATTTTACTTGGAAAAGGAAAATATTGCACTTTTACTCCACTACAATTATTTGAAGTTACTAGTTACTTTGCAGATATAAAATATTATATTATAAAACATACATTAACCACTTCAGCCACATTGCTATTTGAAGATAGCAGATCGGCTATTTTCAAAAAAAATCGTACTTTTACTTTTCTTACTTTAAGTATATTTTGATGCCAATACTTTTGTACTTTTACTCAAGTAACATTTTGAACACAGGCCTTTTACTTGTAACCGAGTATTTCTACATTGCGTTATTGATACTGTGTGTGTGTGTGTGTGTGTGTGTGTGTGTGTGTGTGTGTGTGTGTGTGTGTGTGTGTGTGTGTGTGTGTGTGTGTCTCAGTCTCCACAGAGAGGGGAAAGGCAACGGTATTTGTGTCTTCACTGAGGAGGCGTCCACGTGTGGGGTGTGTGAGGAGAATCTGACCGATCCAGTCCCTATCCCCTGTGGACACTGGTTCTGCAGGCAGTGCATCACCTCACACTGGGACCAGGCCGCTCCAGATGGAGTCCATAGCTGCCCCCAGTGTGGGGAGACGTTCACACCAAGACCCGTTCTGCAGGAGCCACCACTTCCAAACAAGATTGTACCAAGTAAGACCTCATTTATACCAGTGATGTAAAGTAACTAAGTACATTTACTCAAATACTGTAATTAAGTACAATTTTGAGGTATTTTTATTTATTTTATTTATATTCTTATTGGAGTATTTCCAATGTTCAGTACTTTTACTTCTACTCCACTACATCTGAGAGGCAAATATTGTACTTTTACTCCACTACACTTATTTGAAATTTTTAGTTACTTTGCAGATATAAATTATTACATAATAAAACATACATTAACCACTTTAGCCCTATTTTATACCTAGGCTATTTGAAAATAGCCGATCTACATGTTGTGAGCTTGTAGATCTGCTATTTTCAAACATTTAAGTACTTTTACTTTTAATACTTTAAGTACATTTTGATACCAATACTTTTGTACTTTTACTCAAGTAAATTTTGAATTCCGGGCTTCTACTTGTAACAGAGCACTTCTACATTGCAGCATTGATACTTTTACTTAAGTAAAACATTTTAGTACTTTTTCCACCACTGATTTATACTTTAGTATGAAAGTTTTGCTCACTGATATAACAGATTTTCAACAAAGAAGCATAATGAATCATATTGAAATGTATTGAAACTCAGTTATTTTATTTTATTTTATTAGTTATATTATTATAACTAATTAATACAAAATAAAATAAAATGGATTTGTATCTAATAAAACTAAGCATAAATTAGGTTTGAGAGCTAATAGCCTTTTAGACCTTTTGAGTTGGTTCAGAGTCAGTGGTTTATTTGTATTTTATGCATTTTAAGTCATGATTGAACCTGTTTTTAACATTGATGAACTCCTGTGTTACAGTGGATGTCAGTGTTGACAAAGCATCCAATCCAAAGGCCATGATGTGCTCTGAAATCTTCGCACCAAACCCAGGCAGGCTGACGACACCCATCCGAAAGGTTCTGACAAAGGGCATCGCCGGCATCGGAAAAACATTCTCCGTGTACAAGTTCACTCTGGACTGGGCGGGGCGCATGGCCAATCAGCACATCGATGTCCTGATTCTGATGTCGTTCCGGGAGCTGAACGCGGTCAAGCACAAGCAGTTCAGTCTTCTCTCACTGATCCACGAGTTCCATCCGACGCTGAAGCAGGTGACCGCGGAGCAGCTCGTCGTCATGTTACCCGTGTTCATCTTAGACGGCCTGGATGAAAGCAGGTTTTCACTGAACTTCCGCCACAATGAAGACATTTCCGATGTCACAGAGACGGCGTCAGTGGGCGAGCTGCTGACAAACCTCATCACGGGAAACCTGCTCCCCACGGCTCTCGTCTGGATAACCACCAGACCTGCAGCAGCCATTCGGATCCCTGTCGGAGTCATGGACAGGGTGACGGAAATACGAGGGTTCACAGACTGTCAGAAGGAGGAGTACTTCAAAAAGAGATTCAGCGACCAGGATCTGTCCACCAGAATCCTCACACACATCGACACATCGAGCAGCCTCCACATCATGTGTCACATCCCGGTCTTCTGTTGGATCACCGCCACCGTCATAGAGGACATGTTGAAGACGGACGAGGCGGGACGGCTGCCCGAGACCTCGACCGAGATGTACGGCCACTTCCTGTCGATCCGGAAGAAGTGGAAGAAGCAGAAGTACGACGAGACGGCGGACATCAACAGAATCTACAGCAGATGAAGACTTGACGGGCGGGGATGTTCTTCTGAAGCCGGGCAGGCTGGCGTTTGAACAATCTGGAGAAAGGCAGCGTCGTTGTTCTGCCGAGAAGACCCTGGGAGAGTGTGGTCTTGGTGTCACAGAAGCCTCGCTGTACTCTGGGGTGGGCCCAGAGATCTTCTAGACGGAGAGTGTGCTCTTCCAGAGAACGGTCTACTCCTTTTGTTCATCTAAGGCCACGTTTACACGGCAACGATCAGAACCGAAAACGTCAAAGTGCCGTTCCGTTCTCACTTTTTATTTTGGGTTTACACGGAGACTCGACAGTGATTGAAAACATTGCAGTGTGCATGCCAGGTGGCTAGGTGGCGGTGACGCACTCTGCCAGATAGACATGTCACACATGCGTAGAACAACTTCTGTTCTAGTTCTTATCCCAGCTGTTTGCTTGGTTGCCATGTCTGCTTATTATAAGCAACTTTGGGCTTGTTTCTAAAGTGTAGTTGCTTGTTTGGGCTTGTTTCCTAATGTCAAATTAGGTATTTGTCCACAAAACCCCCTTATGAAAATATTTTGTGCCAGGGACCCCCACACAAGATTTGTGTTAAAATGTTTCAAAATGACCTATTTTTTTTCCTCAAGAGTATTCTTTTCTTTTTTGAAATTGGCGATCTACAAGCGAGATCTCCACTCTGGAAGGGGGTTTCACTTTATTGCGTTTTCAACCCCCGATAACGCCGTTGTCGTCTGAACGGACGGCACGTCTGATATTTTATTTTGCCATTTTCTCTAGCTGCGCTATGAGCTTGTATATCTGCTATTTTTGAATAGTCAAAGAAATCAAAAAATTACACGGATGCGTTCCCGGTTTTAATGGGTTAAAAGCGCAAAAGCAGACAATAAATACAAGGTTTAAATTACTCCAATATAAATGGTTAATGAGAATGTATATAACTCCTGTCAAGCTCCATCATATGTCCGCCAGTACTCCAGATGTCTGTGCTAAATGTTTAATTGAGAAAGGTACTTTATTTCATTATATGTGGGAGTGTCCCAAGATGCAAATATTTTGGAATTAAGTCATAAAGTAAAACTACTGTTCCTCTAAAGTGCTAAACTCTGTGTACTTGGAATATATCCAAAGAACTTTATGCAAACGGCAAACCAGACTAAAATCTTTGGACTTTGGACTTCTTTAAGCCAGGAGAGCTGTTGCGCCATGTTGGAAAAACACGGATGACGATACAACAACTGATTTGTTCATGAACTGTGCCGGTCTGGAAAGACTAACATATATATATATATAGTTGGGGTTGGGGTCAGCTGTTGCCTTGCTCATCTACTGAAATAAATTAATATATTTTTTCACCTGAAGACGGAGTGCCTCAGTATTTTTTCCCTAGTCTGCCTCGCCACAAGCAGAACTTTGGTTTCCTTTGCTTCTATTCCATATTATTATTAATATTATTATTATTAATATAGGGGTAAGCAGAACGATTTTGTCCAGCTTTGGGAAACACACATGAATGCTATGGAGATCATTACTTAAGAGAAAAGGACACAGAAAACTATATTTCATATGGTAAAGAAATTGAAAACAATGTTATTTATTTTTGTTCATTTTAATTAATTTATAATTTTTATTTGTTTTAGATAATAATGCAAGTGCAGGGGTATGTGTGAATGTGTGTGATAGTGTATGTAATAAAGAAATCTAAGCTAAGGAACATCTCTAAAGCTGCTTTCAGTCACTATGTTCCCACTCTGTGGAATTCTATACCAGCTGATCTAAGGTCTGCTACAACAATGTCTTCTTTCAAAAGCAAAGTAAAGTGTGTCTTGGAGTATGTAGTTATCTTATTTCACCTTACACTGTATTTTAGTAAGTAAGTATGTCATGTTGGCCTCTCCTCAGACGCTGTCCTGAAAACGGGTTTCTCTGCCCTTTGCATATAGATCCTTAAAGGTATATTTCACTTTCAAACATGTTGGGGTTCATTTTAACTACTACTCTGGGCTTTTGCCTTTTGTGAGCACCCCGGATAGTTTTTAAGTGGCTTGTGTCTGATAAAATGTATATCAAATATAGAAATACTGAATCAAGCAACTTAGAACCAAAAGTAAAAGTACTAAAATATTTGAATATAGCAGATCTACAAGCTCACAACGCGTTGCGATGCGACACGTTGTGAGCTTGTAGATTGGCTATTTTCTAATAGCCTAGGTATAAAATAGGGCTAAAGTGGTTAATGTATGTTTTATAATGTAATAATTTATATCTGAAAAGTAACTAGTAACTCAAGTTTTCAAATAATTGTAGTGGAGTAAAAGTACAACATCTGCCTCTGAGATGCCAACCCTCCTGGATCCTGTAGGAGTCTCCTTACTTTCAACCACA
The DNA here is from genome assembly GCF_963280865.1 of Gymnoscopelus braueri. Taxonomy (NCBI): domain Eukaryota; kingdom Metazoa; phylum Chordata; class Actinopteri; order Myctophiformes; family Myctophidae; genus Gymnoscopelus; species Gymnoscopelus braueri. Next base: position 46,423,260 of record NC_137616.1, on the reverse strand, counting down.
TCTCCTGCAGGACTCCTGGATTGTCATTTCTTCTGGATTTCTCCTGGAATATGCTATCAAACTTCCCAAATTCACCAGAACACAGGAAATGACATCTACTATGTTAAGAAGTTTCTGGGGGAGGACCCCCAGTTTGGGGGGTGTGGTGTGGTCAGTGCATGCACACATCATACAGAGATATTAACTTGTAAGCAATAAATGGTTATTATTAAAGATGGGTCTTATATTGCCTCAGTCATCAAATCAATTTCCGTAGGCCTAGCTTTAGCTTTTTAGTGGATGAAATTGTACCATTCATTAATTTTCTAATGCCAGTAGGCTACAGCAAGCCTGATAAAAGTATCCAACTCACAAAATTCACAGGAAACTAGAAAAAGTCCTTGTGAAAAGTTTGGGGCAGAGGTTCGGAATCGGCATCCAGGGAGTGTTTGTGCAAAGTTTCGCTGAGATCAAAAAAAGAAAAAAGATTCTCACAGTCCGAATATTGGAGTGTTTATTTTGTTATTGTTGACTCTGTTTTGATCATTGTAATGCAGTCAGAGTCTGTTACTGCTGTGGAACAGTTCATAACAAACACTGTAGGCCTAAGCGTTGTTGTAAACCCTTTCCAGTGAAAGTGTATAATGTTTGTTTTGCAATGTTGACAATGCAATGCTATAATGTGTGGGTTTTTAACTGTTTGGTTTACAATAATGCATTCATGTCATATTTACATGCCGAGTTAAGCTCTGGCATTTAAGTGAAATGTAGCCTGATATTACCGGATTGCTACAGTGGCTTTAGCACATCTTAGATGTCAAAAACAGACACAAATACATTCAAAGCTACATAAACACAATACTTGTATATACAATGCTGTGTTTTTATAGTGTTTTCCCCCATATCTACTTGAACCATAGCACTTTCATTGCACATCCTGCAAAACCAATATACAACCTTTTCCGATCCACTTTTGGATCAGTTATTTTTATATATATTTTTTTTTCTGCCTTTGTTGATAGGATAGTAGGCTGACAGGAGACGGGGGGGGGGGGGGGACGATAGACAACGTTATCACTCTGGCAGTCAATGAGTTAATGACTATTTTCAACAACAACAAAAAAGTAAATTTAGTAACTGAGGACCCTTGTTGAAGAGTTCTTCTCCCATAGAATAAAACAAATATATAAAAATGATTAATTTTATGCTGAGTCCTCCAATTCTCCATCAGTCATGGCAGCCAGCTCCCACCTGACGTTGTGTGGGAGTTCTGACTGCTCCAGATTGTACTGAATAACTGCCAGCTTGCATAATGTCTTAAGACTAGGACTGAAGTCTAAGATGTACAGGTCATCGTTGGGTGTCCTGTCGTCTCTAAGTTCTCTAAAGACGATGACACGATTTCCCACCATGCAACAGCAGTCGTTTTTCATCCAAAGCGGGTCATTCACCTTGGGCTTAATAACCTCTTTCCAGGAGAAGCTCTCTGGACTGAATCTCCACACATCACTGCTCGTGTTAAATTCTTCACCAAGGCAGTTATCACCTCCAAATATGTACAACTCTCCATTGTAGGCAAAGGCTGCATGACCCCAGCGTGCATTTGGACGACGGCGTGCAGAAGAAGGTGGGCTCAGCCAGCAGTCGGTCTCGGTGTCAAACACACTGATGTTGTTGTTGAGGACCTCCGCCCCACTCCCACCAAACACAAACATCTTCGTCCCGATGATGGTGACAGAGTGACTTACGAAGGCAGGAGGCACGGTGCCTCTGGTGTTTATCAGAGACCACACCATTGTGGTGGTGTCCAGCTTGTGGATGTCATTATGGGGTCCAGTCCTGGAATAGCTCCATCCTCCATGGACATACATGACCTTCCCCAAGGCACAGGCTCTGTGGTACCGCCTCGCCGCTGGAACGCTCCCAGAAACGTCAGAATTGAGCCATCTGTGGGTGTTGACGTCGAACGCATAAAGCACGTTCTTGCAAAGTCCATCCATGTTCTGTCCTCCCCAGACGTAGACGATATCGTCAATGAGCACAGCTGTTTGGGCATAGCGACTACAGGGTACCTCAGGGGGACGTTCTCCTCTTGTAGTCGTCACCGGCGGCAACGTCGTCCATCTCAAAGACACTGTGTTCAAGACGTACACATTGATCTGGTCTTCTAGAGGAGGTTTCCTAGTGTTCCTATTGTAACCTCCAAAGGCGTACACTTTTTCGCCCACTGCTACAACAGCAGATCGCTCATTGACGATATTTCGCTTTACTCGCAACTTCACTATACAGTGCGACATTTGACAGACAATCGGCACGCTGCACAAAATAACTCTTCTACCGCCTTGCTCTGAGAAAGAAAGAGTCTTTTTCGAACATGCTACCATTTATAGGAGGCCAGTCTATGATGTCAGTACTATGATGTCAGACAGTAACGTGCCGTCATAGAATCATCATAACTATTTGGTCAAAGTTTCAGCCCACGTATGGAGCCCAAGAATGTATCGCTCCCTGTGTGAAATGCATGGTTCCAAAAAGCTAAATAATGAAGTATAAAACATCGACATGCACCCCCCAAAATCTCCTGGATTCTGACAGTCCAATGTTGGCAGCCCTGCCATAATCTGTGCTGTCCAGCGGTGGAAAAAAGTTTTACTTAAAGGGCTAGACCACTTTGTTAGAGGTTTGGGTTGTGTATTTACCTTGCCATGGTGTAACTCCAAAGGTGGACAACAAATCAAAAAGAATTGCTCCATTGATTAGAAATTGATAATTCAAAATATGCTCCTCATTGACTTACATTGTACGGTGAAACAGCTCTCAAAGTCACTCTTTTAGCACATAAACGAACACAAACAAAGCTGATTCAGAGAATATAGAACATCACCAAACCCAGTACTGTTTGTTTTTTTAATAAACATGTCAACTTCCTGTTGATTTTACTATTTGAAGATCCGGATCCGGATCCGCGGATCCAGTCCGGGTTTTCTTTTAAATAAAAATAGCAAAATCAACAGGAAGCTAACATTTTTATTAAAAAAAAATGCAGTACTGGGTTTGGTGATGTTCTATATTGTCTGAGTCAACTTTGTTTCCGTCCATTTATGTGCTAAAAGAGTGACTTTGAGAGCTGTTTCACAGCACAATGTAGGTCAATGAGGAGCATATTTTGAATTATCAATTTCTAATCAATGGAGCAATTATTTTTTATTTCTTGTCCACCTTTGGAGTTACATAATGGCAAGGTAACTACACAACCCAAACCTCTACCAAAGTGGTCTTGCCCTTTAAGTAAAAGTATCAATACTGCAGTGTAGAAGTACTAAAATAAAGGTATTAAACATTTTACTTGAGTAAAAGTACAAAGGTATTGGTATCAAAATGTACTTAAAGTACCCAAAAGTAAAAGTACTCATTGTGCAGAATGTCCCAAGTATTGAAAATGGGAAATACTCCAGTCAAGTAAAAAAATCCTCAAAAGTGTACTTAAGTACAGTACTTAAGTAAAGGTACTTAGTTACGAATTACGAGTTAAGAATTTTATTAGAGGAAAAGTACAAAACTATTGCCATCAAATTATACTTACACTACTAGTAAAAAGTAAGTAAGAAAAAATACTAACATTTTCAAAATGTGTCCAATGTTTTGGAAAATAGCAAATCTATTAAAATAGCAATGTGAGGTTTTGTGCGTTTGTAGATCAACTATTTTTCGAATATTGGAAGTACAAAATATGGCTTAAGTGGTTAATGTACATTTTGCAATAATCCTAAAATTGGCTTAACGGAGGACCGGTGGGCCGACGGACCTCTGATGTCAGCATGACTCAGCCATAACCATATAAGGAGTTCCCAATGCAGCTACGCCCAAATATGGAGTGTATTGTCTAACCTCCATTAATGTGTCACTCATGGCATCAGCAAACAATTCAGTCGGCTCCATATACTAAAGGGGGCATGCCCATAAATGGGCATTAACTTATGACATCAGGGATCTCCACATATGGGCATAAAAGGGACTCTCTATATATAGGCATAAAAGGGACAAGGACTGACGGATACAGAGATCTCCACATTAATATAAATATGCAAAGTAACTAGTAACTAAATCTGTCAAATAATTGTTGTGGAGTAAAAAGTATAATATTTGGCACTGAGATGTAGTGGAGTGTAGTGGTGGACATTCCAATTACATTCAAATGCCATGAATTATGTATCATTTTACTTAAACATACTTGTGAATGTGTTTTATATAGCAGTATTCTTTGATTGATTGATTGAATATTCAAACAAATTATTGTTTGTCTTTAAATGTCTCGATGAATTGAATACCCAGGACAGTATTCAATCAATCAATAAATAGATACTTTATTAACAGTTAGTAAAATAGTACAGCGGTACAATTATACAATGATGCTGAAAGGATAACCCAAAAAGTAATTTAAAGACATACAATAACATACAAGAGATCATCAACACTATAGTATCAATTCTAATGTCTTCAAGAAATATCACAATAAATAGCTGATTATACACATCTGAAATTTTAATACTTTTACTTCTACTCCACTACATCTCAGAGGCAAATATTGTACTTTTACTCCACTACAATTATATGAAAACTTTAGTCATAGTTACTTTGTAGATTTTGATTATTATCACAAAACATACATGAACCACTTCAGCCCTATATCATTTCAGCCATTTGAAAATAGCCGATCTGCAAGCTCACAATGAGCTTGTAGATCTGCTATTTTCAAAATATTTTTAATACATTTTGAACTTGTGAAATGGGACATTATGCACACAGTATACTTTTGGTACTTTTAAGTACATTTTGATGCCGATACTTTTGCACTTTTACTCAAGTGCAGTTTGAATAGGGGACTTCAACTTGTAACAGAGTATTTCTACATTGAAGTAGGCCTATTGATACTTTTACTTAAAACATGTGAGTACTACTTCTTCCATCACTGCACACATAATCGAACACAAGGAATTCAGTTTGACCACCTGAGGAAGCCACTGTAGACACGTTCGTGTAACCACAACAATCCATGACTATGGCGTTAGAAGGAGTTCTCCTTAACGCTATGGGACTTTTGAGCCTTTGTGCACACACCACAGGCTGCGCAGACTCTCGTCTTTAGTAAGAATAAGAAATACGCTTTCGCTATTCACCAAAAAAAAAAAGTTTTTTTGGAGTTGAAAGCATACTCTATGTAGTGGCAACACTCTAAGCCCCACACCTTACGTCTAAAATACACTTTTTGTCCAGAAAATAAAATATTTCACCCGAAGGAAAAATCGGGTAAATAGAGAAATTCCATTGACCAAATCTGTAGGGGGCGCAGTGGAACAACCAAAAAAAATGTTTCCTTCCGGTGAAATATTTTCTTTTCTGGACAAAAAGTGTATTTTAGACGTGAGGTGTGGGGCTCAGAGTGTTCCCACTAAGGAAAACAGGCTTTCAACTCCATAAAACCGTCTTTGTTTTGGTGAGTAGCAAAAGGGTATTTTTTATTTTTTACTAAAGACGAGAGGCTGCGCAGCCTGCGCTCCCGCGTGTGTGAGGGGAAAGGAGAGAAAGTACCATAGCGTCGTTAAGGAGAACTCTTTCTAACGCTATGGACCAGAGCTACCATGACTACAACTCCCAGAGTGCAGCGCGCCGCCACAGACCCGGAAGTGTCTGAGGGTTGACCAGTATCCGGAGCTGAGGAAGGTAAACAGTCTGTTTTCTGCTGTTTGATTTCATTGGATTTTGATGGTTATTTATTCAATCATTTTAAACTGTCCTGGAATATGATTTGTATTAGTTTAATGTATCAATAAAGCCCCGTGAACATCACATATATTACCTTGTTGGCTATATAGTATACAACATATAATATGTATAGTGACAGCTTGGTTCCTCATTGGTTAATGTTTATATACTGACTGTGCATTTTAATGTTATGTTATAATCTTATTATATCAACATTATCCTGAGAATGGATCACTGTTTTTCTAGCTCCTTTCCAGCCAACTGACAGCTTCACTACTAAACACAAATCAGAGAAAATAAAACAGAATAGCCATAATAATAATACAAAAAAATGCCCATGTGGGATATAACTAGTTAAGTGGGTTCTACCTGGGCCTTAGGTGGGCCCCAACTAGGCAATTCTATGTGAGACCGAAGTGGGTCCTAACTGGGATGCCCATGTGGGCTATAAGTGGGTTCTAACTGGGCCTTAGGGGGTCCCAAGCAACATTAGTTAATATTGCATCACAATCAGTTCAACCACTTTTTAACCATATACATCGGCTATTTGAAAATAGCCGATCTACAAGCTTACAACTTGCCACGATGCAAGACATTGTGAACTTGTAGATCTGCTATTTTCAAAGAAACTCAAGAATGAATGGGGGTCCCTCGCACAAAATATTTTCAGATGGGGGTCTGCAGCCAAATATACTCATTTACTATTAATTTAGCCGTCTATTGACATGAAAAAGTTTGATAACCACTGGTCTAAAGAAGAATTGAAATTTGAGGACAGAATGTGGACAGATTGATGATATTAAAATATCTTGGTGATTATTAGTGTGTAATAATCAGATGAATGTGCTGTTGTTGTTGCTCAGATGATGAAGGGTAAAGGAGATGAGGAAGACTACTGGAACAGCTCCAAGTTCAAAGCGTTCACCTTTGATGATGAAGATGATGACTTCGCCAGGGTGAGATACTAGATGACTGTCTGCTACGCAAAACCATTTGATTAACCCATTAAGACCTGGAACGCATCAGTGTCACTTTAGATTTCTTTGGCTATTTTTGAAAAATCGTGAAAAAATATTCTTTATATTTTTTCCAAAAAACTGTTAGGATTTAGATTTTTTTTAAGAATCGCCTCAGGTCTTTATGGGTTAAAAAAACATGTTTTTAACCGAAACGTTCTGTTCCCACTGCACACCTTTTTGGTAGCACTTTTTTATTCGTTTCACTGTGGATCATTGAAGCAGATCTACAATGGGCTTGTTACTGATCTACTATTTTTGCAAGTATAATACAGGGTTAATCGGACTATTCGATCTAGTGCATTATTTAAAAAAAATCTTGATCATATATATAAGAAATAAACAAAGTTATCAACAACAACAAAAAAAGCTCCTTGATTATTCGATTAACCTACGAATAAAGTGAGTTATTGGTTCTCAATATGGGTTTCGATATAGTTTTGGTTCATTGCCCAGCCCGACTATGTACACCGTTGGTTCTCAAATTGGGGTCCGGGGACCCCCAGGGGTCCTTGGAGGGGTTCTAGGGGGTCCCCAGCAAAATGTGTTAATATAGCATCACAATAATTTTAACCTTTCATACTTTGGCTATTCAAAAACAGCAGATATACAAGCTCATAGCCCGGCACCGAGTGCCGCGCTATGAGCTTGTAGATCTACTGTTTTTGAAAAATCTTGAAATTGTGTGCAAATCTTTGAATATATATATATATATATATATATATATATATATTTAAAGCAAACGTTTGTAACTCAAATCTTTGCTTCTGGGGGGTCCCTGGAACTAAATTAGAGATGGGGGTCCGCGGCCAAATACATATCATTTTGGGGGTCCTTGACATGAAAAAGGTTTGAGCGCCACTGTTTTAGATTACAGTCAATGTAAATGCTGAAGTTGAACTTTGATTTCCTGTTTATTTGGGGTGTTGGTTCAGATGAAGGAATCTAAGAAGGCTGTGAACAGCCTGCACAGCCTGGTGGATGATGAGGATGATGATGATGTGGTGAAGGTCAGCTGGAGCGGAGAACCAATCGGAAGTAAGAAGCATTTAGTTTTTTCACACACACACACACACACACACACACACACACACACACACACACACACACACTCTCCTGACATGACCTGAATTACTACATGTAATATTAATACAGCAGAGTCTATTTGAGGTGATTTTGACCGCTCTCTGTGTGATTTCTTGGGTCATTTGTACATGATTAATTAGATTAAATTAGTATAAATGATTATATTATAAAACATACATTAACCACTTTAGCCCTACAGTATATTATTTTATAATAGTATTTTATACACAGGCTATTTGAAAATAGCAGATCTACAAGCTCACAACGTGTCGCAAACACAACGCGCTGTTACCTTGTAGATCTGCTATTTTCAAACATTTTAGTACTTTTACTTTTGGTACTTGAAGTATATTTTGATGCCAATACTTTTGTGCTTTTACTCAAATTTTGAACACAGGCCTTTTACTTGTAACAGAGTTTTTTTTATATTGTGGTATTGCTACTTTTACTTAAGTAAAATATCTGAGTATACATTTTTTGGGAGTGTTTAAACTGTTCTTCATTTCACTGGGGGGACCCTCTGGAACTCCCCCCCCCCCCACGGATCACACTTTGAGAACCAGTGGCATAGAGTACAGTAACCAGAACCATGTACTGCTTTAGAATATAATGTTGAGTGTGTGTGTGTAAATGTAATGCTGTGTGTGTGTGTAAATGTAATGCTGTGTGTGTGTGTAAATGTAATGCTGTGTGTGTTGTGCCTTGCAGGTATTTCCTGGTCTGTTAAAGAGACCGCTTCCAGCCTCCGTCCAGCAGGGGAGGCCAGAGAGCACAGCTTCCCCAAGATCGACACCACGCCTTCCCTTCCCAAGAACCAATCGGGTTACTCCCTCAGCTCTCTGTTCAAAGGTAACCCCTTTTTTCTACATCTAGTCCAGGGCAGTGGTTCTCAACCTGTGGGTCGGGACCCCCAGCCGGGTACCCACATGATTTTTTGGGGGGGGGGGCTCCACCCAGACGCGATATTAAACACTTCTATGGGAATTCAGAACGGGGGAAAAACGCGACCCATGTAGGATATGTAAATTACGTCAGACTTCGGTGCTCTATTCAAAAATAGCAGATCTACAAGCTCGTAGCGCAGCACTCGCTTGTAGATCTGCTATTAAAAAAAGAACATTTTTAACTCAAATCTTTGCTTTTGGGGATTCTACAAATGTCTTTTTTTCTTTTTGTTTTACTTATGTTGCTATATATGTCAGTGATTCTCAAACTTTTTTCATGTCAAGGACCCCCTAAATTATATGTATTTGTCCCCAGACAAGGGGGGACCCAAATTCAAATATTTGCACATATTTTCAAGAAATCTTAAAATGACACAGATGTGTTCCCGGTCTTAATGGGTTAAAATCACTTGTGGAGCAAGATACAGCCTGCAGACTATATTTTTCTATTTTAGACCCAGCACCTAGGATGCTACCGTTTGGATGATTGTGTGTGCTTTGTTGACTTCATTGCTAGAATAAAACATATCATAAGAAGTACTTGGAAAAAACTTCCAGATTCATACAATGTCTCTCTAGAAAACTGCAAAACGGCTTCTCAAATATTAATAAAAAACAATCATCTGTTTTGGAAACTAGTATTGCAATGTATCTTTATATACACTATATATATATATATGTACTGTATAATCTCCTTCTATCCTTTTTCAGGAAAGGCCAAAACAGGAAGTCTTCAGTCCTTTGACTGTGAGTAACGTTCTCACTGATTGGATAATGATTGGTTGATGTTGTGATGGTTGTGATCATTGTGTGTGTGTGTGTGTGTGTGTGTGTGTGTGTGTGTGTGTGTGTGTGTGTGTGTGTGTGTGTGTGTGTGTGTGTGTGTGTGTGTGTGTGTGTGTGTGTGTGTGTGTGTGTGTGTGTGTGTGTGTGTGTGTGTGTGTGGGGTGTAGCTTTCAGTGAGTCCTCTGTCAGACATTACGCTCCTGAGCTGAGGAAACCCAAGTCTGAATATAAGGTGAATATTGTTTAAATCTATCACATTACTACCATCCATCCTTCCATCCACCCTACCTCCTTCCTTCCTTCCTTTGTCTTCTTATCTGGAGTCAGGTCACAGAGATAGCAGTTCCAGCAGAGTACCCCACTTCCCTTTATTAGGCATGGGTTTAGGTTAGGATTAGGTGTGGGTTAGGCGTGGGTTTAGACTTAGGTTAGGGTTAGGCGTGGGTTTAGATTTAGGTTAGGGCTAGGCGTGGGTTTAGTCTTAGGTTAGGGTTGGGCGTGGGTTTATTTCAGGGTTAGGTTAGGGTTAGGGTTTATTATGGTTAATGAGGGTGTACGTATGGTGCTTTGAGAGCTGTTTGTGTTTCTATGAATGTGATTCTGTTCTGTGTCATTATCTATTAATGTGTCATGTTTTTGTGACGACAGGATTACAGCAGTGACTGGTCACCGGAGGAGACAGTGAAGAGAATGCAACAGGGAAAGGTGAGCGTGGTCTCAATTTACAATGTAGGCATTTATCAGATGCTCTTATCCAGAGTGACTTGCAATAAACAAGGTAAAACACATACATAGAATGCAAAGAGACAGTGTAGTGACTCAGTAAACTAGGATACCAGGTCAACAATGAACCTAGCATCAGTCTAAACACTATGCTATGTAAATAACAATCTGTACATTGAGACTATAGGCTACCAGGTCAACAAATAACCTGGCGTCTGTTTAAATAACATGCTCTCTACAGTAAGTCACATTATGAATATTTGTGGTCAAGAAAAAACAACCTAAGAAACAAAACATGAGAACGAGTGACAACTTGACAACTCGCAACCCAAGATTAAATGTATCCCCTGAGCAAGCAGGCAGGCTCTATTAGATCAATGGTAAAAATGTCAGCACTTGCGCAGGAAACCGGGTTCAAATCCAGGGTGGAAGAGGAAAGTTATATAGTGCAGCTTAGACATTTTAATAAAGGAGTAGTTCACCAGTCTTTACTGATGGCTTGAATAAAGGATAATTTTTCATTTGTATAACATTCCTTTAAGGTGAACGAAGAATCCCAAAAATAAGAATACGCTTGATGAATTGAAGTAAAATGGAGGCCAAGATTAACAACAGCAAAACTATATCAAACATCTCTTACTCCAAAACACTGCGTAGTCCAAAGTCTCTTGTAAACATAAATTTTTTTGTCTAACACAGTTATGTGTTTCCCTGTTTGTGTAATTTAATTGTGGATTAAAATAATGTGTGTGTGTGTGTGTGTGTGTGTGTGTGTGTGTGTGTGTGTGTGTGTGCGTGTGTGCGTGTGTGCGTGTGTGCGTGTGTGCGTGCGTGCGTGCGTGCGTGCGTGCAGGTATATTCTTTGGAGAGGTTTCGTTCCCTACAAGACAAACTGTTCTTATTGGATGAAGCCGTCAGTGCCAACGATGGGAATGTCATCACCGCGGTAACCACACTTATCTTTTGTTATTATAACCGTGCGGTTATGTGTCAATAATGCTCACCTCTGGCCAATCAGAGTCCATTCTTAGGCCAGTATTAGAGGGATAATTCACCCCAACAATACTTTTTTTTTAAATCGATTAGTCACCCCATGGAGACTTCAATTCATAGATATTTTTTATAGTTTTTGTCTCATTCCTAAGACAATAATTTGATAACCAGTGGACCGGTAGGCAGCGGTTCCGGTAGGAGAGACAAAGGAGACTCTTTTTGTTTCTACCGGAACCGCATGAATTCAAGTCTCCATGGGAAAAAATCGTTTTGGGGTGAACTATCCCTTTACGGATTGCAATGTACCTTTTGAACATGATAATTAGCCTCCAAATCATGCATCATTTTTTTGTATTAACCGTATGTCTTTTTGTTGATTATGTCAAGGTACAAAGCATGCAACAAGTTTTAGTTTTTCTCTTTCAGATTTTAATTTATCTGAAGAGGACTTTACATAAAGGTAAGCATTAGGAATGCAAGTATGGATTATTCCCTTAGTGCTTATCCTCTACAGTAGATGACTTTTTTCGAGAAATTTAATAATCGAGAATCTGATTTTTTCATATTTTTTTAAATATATAAACACTTAATTTTTTTTTCATAATTGACTAAATCTATTAGTCTTATTGCCCTATTTAACACTTAGCCGTACAGCAGAGTTGCACAAAACTAGGGAAATGTGTCGCTATGCACCACGTTGCCATCTTGTAGGTCAGCTATTTTTATTCATAGAAACAACAGCAAAATATATTTGTTTTCCCCACAAAATCGATTATAGCTCATTTTTTATTAACAATCAAATCCATTAGTTTGATTACCTGTTGCATCATCACACATCACTGACTAATCTTGTGTTGAGTTGTGTTCATCCTAACAACATCTTGTCTCTTGTTCCTGCAGACATTGTGTTTCGTGAGCTGGGGAACAGAGAGATCGCTCTGAGACATTTCATCCACTATCTGAAAGAGACAGGAGATCAGAAGCTGCTGTTGGAACTGTTCAGGTAAATGTCTCTGTCTCAGACCGCTGGTACTGAGACATGATCAGCTCCCATGATGAATTAACTAGCTTAACCCAAGACCGGGAACGCATCTGTGTCACTTTAAGATTTATTTGGCTATGCAAAAATAGCAGATCTACAAGGTCATTGGAGCTTGTAGATCTGCAATTGTTGGGAACAATTCTTACAAATCTTTGAATATATATATATATTTTTAAGCATTTTTAACTCAAATCTTTGCTCCTGTGGATTCTACAAATCTCTCAGTTTAAAAGAAAACGTATGTTGCTATAATCAGTGATCCCCCAAAATCATATTTATTTGGCCGCGGACACCCTGAAGCAAAGATTTGAGTTAAAAATGTTATATATATATATAAAAAATATATATATTCAATGATTTGCACACATTTTCAAGATTTAAAAAAATGCAGATCTACAAGCTCATAGCGCAGCACTCAGTGCCACGCTATGAGCTTGTAGATCTGCTATTTTGTAATAACCAAATAGCTAAAAATCTAAAATGACTGATGCTTTCCTGGTCTTAACACTTTACCTGCCAATCACGAGTATAACCGTTGATGAAAAATACACCCGTTTACTGCCAAAAAAATCCATCCACGAGTATAACCGTTTTTCAAAAAAAAAAAAAAAAAGTTTTTTTTTTTTTTTTTTTTTGGTCTTTTTTTTTTTCAATTTATCCACACAGAACCAGAGATATCACGATCCAAAGATTTCTAGCTCCATTCACTCCTTGGTTAACTTATTACTTTAAAATCCTGTATCTCGGCTCATTTGTAAAAAAAAATTAAACACTGGCACTGGGGGAAGTAAAATAAAAAAAACCCTCTGGCAGGGAATGTGTTAATGGGTTAATACATTTGAAGAGACACAGTCATTTATTTTTATTTCTCCATGATTGACTCAGCGAGCGTCAAATGAGAACACTTCTTTTTCAATGGCTCCCTGATTACAAAACACACGACTACAACTGTACTTACTTCAAAACAGTACACATTCATATCACAAGATTATGAGATACATTCTCCTGTCTGTCTCTACAGTTAAAGCATGGTCACAAACTCTGTAAACTAAAATAAATAAATAAATACGTTATCAAAGATGAGACATCCAGTGATGCTGACAAAACACCACCGAATACAGAGATAGCACCACCTGCTGGACAACTGCATTCAGAATGGGAGAGTTTATTGAAGCATTAATATTCACATTGTGTTTTAACCCATTAAGACCGGGAATGAATTTGTGTCATTGTAATTTTTTTGGGCTATTAAAAAATAGCAGATCTACAAGCTCATAGCGCGGCACCGAGTGCCGCACTATGAGCTTGTAGATCTGCTATTTTTGAAAAATCGTGAAAATGTGTGCAAATCTTTGAATATTATATATATTTTAAAAGCGAACATTTGTAACTCAGATCTTTGCTCCTGTGGGGGGGGGGGGGGGTCCCTGGAACAACACATTTTGAGATGGGGGTCCGCGGCCAAATACATAATGTGAAAATGTTTTCTAAATCCCAACAGTATGTTGCTATATCAGTGGTGCTCCAACTTTTTCCATGTCAAGGACCCCCAAAATGATATGTATTTGGCCGCGGACCCCCATCTCAAAATATGTTGTTTCAGGAACTCCCCCCAGAAGCACAGATCGGAGTTAAAAATGTTCGCTTTAAAACATGTATAGTATATATTCAAAGATTTGCACGGCATTTTTGAATGGCCAAAGAAATCCAAAAATGACACACAGATGCGTTCCCGATCTTGACACATTCCATGCCAGAGTTTAATATCATAATGTACTCACCGGTGCCAGTGATTTATTGTTGTTTTTTAGTTTTTTTCACCTCGCCACAGACCTCGCTAAATACCTTAAGATCGTGCGTTAAACTGTTTGTAGACACACAGGGTAGCTGTGTGAGTGGCCCAGAGAAGACATTTTCAATCGGCGACATTCCATTTTGCAGTAGTCGCAGTTTCTTTTAAACAGCGTTCAGCGCGGAGAAAAACAACACCGGAGATAATGGCGGATTAGCGGAAGCTTTAGAGCGACGGCGGATGGGAACGAAAATCTTCGATTGACATTCATTTCCGTTTCCGGTGTGCTACAATGAAATGTGTCACTGCGAGAGAAAAAAGACCACTTCGCGTAGATCTACGCGACTGGCACGCTGCGCTGTTATTTAGGTTCGCGTAGAACTACGCGATTGGCACACAATGTGTTAATGGGGTAATATTCAGATTTTTATTGGATGGATTTTGGACATCATTTGTAATGAGTGTGTGTTCATGTGTTCATGTGTTCATGTGTTCAGGTCTCTGGGAAGGACAGAAGATATGGCGGTACGTCCAGTGTTGATTTTGACAACACATTTTGATTCTGTGTTAGTCATAGTCTATTGAATACAATTCCATTTAGTTTTAGTCACATTTTAGCCATTTGAGATGTTTCAGTTTTAGTCTAGTTTTAGTTGACTAAATATCATAAGATTTTGGTCGACTACATCTACAGTTGATATAGTCGACAAGAAATGTGTTTTTCCGGGCCTTGATGGCGTTGTAATGCCTGATTTATACTTCGCTGTGTGCCGCAATTAGCCGATCTACAAGCTCACAACGCGCCTGTGACGCGCTGTGAGCTTTTCGGAGCGCAACCAAGCATAAAATCATTTGTTGACAAAATTGTCAATATGTTTAGGCATGGTTTTAGTCACCATAGGCTAAGTTTTTATTTAGTTTTCTGTGCCTCTGTCTCCATGGTAACGCGTAGCTGCTCCAGTACAAGGAACATCTCAGGATTAAGGACGAGAACAAGAGGAGAGACTTCCTCAAGAGCTGCCTCAGGTAAACACACGCACACGCGCACACACGCACACGCACACGCACACGCACACGCACACACACACACCTGACATAAATGAACAGGCTACTTTTCATTACCTTAACCCATTAAGACCGGTAACGCATCTGTGTCATTTTTTGATTTCTTTAGGCTATTCAAAAATAGCAGATCTACAAGCTCATAGCGCGGCACTCGGTGCCGCGCTATGAGCTTGTAGATCTGCTATTTTTGTAAAATCGTGAAAATGTGTGCCAATCTTTGAACATATATATATTTTTTAAAGCGTTAGGATTTAGAAAACATTTTTTTAATCGGCCTCAGGTCTTAATGGGTTAAGCAGCACGAAAAAAAAAATTCTTCTAAATTTAGAGTAGCAAATTATTTTTTAACCCCTTTTTCTCCCCAATTGAGTCGTTATGCCAATTGATTCCTCCCCCACACACATGTCTGTGTTGTCACTGCTGTTGTATCCTACTGACTCACCTACCAGCGAGGAGCCCCCACCAGGAAGACGTAGAGCCTTCGTCCTACTCCTCCCGCCCAACACTCCCCGCTGACATGTCGCCCCCCCAGCCCATAGGAGTACATGCAATGACCAATATCACCCTCCTCCCCGCCCGGCTTCCCTCCCCCAAACACGGGCCAATTGTGTTCGCATAGACCATTGGTTCTCAAAGTGGGGTCCGGGGACCCCCAGGGGTACTTGAGGGGATACCAGGGGGTCCCCAGCTAAATGATTTATAGGAACCAAATGAACCCTTATGGGTCTGTAACTCTGAGAGTGTACAAATGGAACCAAATGGACCCGTTAGGGTCCATTTGGTTCCATTTGTACACTCTCAGAGTTACATTAACATTGATTTTACAATATAAATTGGGGTCCCAGAGGTATAAATGCCATTAAATGGGGGTCCGTAGACTAATGCATGTCAAACTGGGGGTCCTTGAAATGAAAATGGTTGAGAATCACTGCTAGAGCCGTAAAAATCTCCTCTTATGGGGGTCCCTGGCATATCTTTTCAAAATGGGGGTCCGCGGGCTAATAAGTGTCAATTTGGGGGTCCTTGACATGAAAAAGTTTGAGAACCACTGACATAGACGCTGGACAAAGCCAGATGCACCACGGTGGATTCCAACCCGAAATCCTTTTAAAAGCAATCTAATCGTTTTGTTGTTTCTTCTGGGTCAATGTGTTAGTCTATAGATAGTTAAAAGTGTGTGTGTGTGTGTGTGTGTGTGTGTGTGTGTGTGTGTGTGTGTGTGTGTGTGTGTGTGTGTGTGTGTGTGTGTGTGTGTGTGTGTGTGTGTGTGTGTGTGTGTGTGTGTGTGTGTGTGTGTGTGTCTTTCTTTCAGTCTGCCGTTCTCTCCAGAAGATTCCGTTCTCGTCCAGGACCACTACACACTGTTGGAGAGACAGATTATTATAGAGGTATGTCTGTCTGTCTGTCTGTTGTTCTGTATGTATGTCTGTCCGTTAAGCTTGCAGTATACTCCAAACGAACACAAACTTTGCTTCCGCTTCGGCAGGTCAATTAGAACAAAATGAGGAAGTTTGCCAGTGCTTGCATCCCCAAGATGTTCTAATTATCTGAACGCCACCACTAGCTGATTGGTCGAACACCCAATGCACTGGTGATTTTATATTGATTTATTCCACAATCTTATCAGCTACGTACCATGGACTGTAAGTAAAAGTGTCAATACTGCGATATATAAATACTCTCTTACCAGTAAAAGTCTGGAATTCAAAATGTACTTCAGTAAAAGTACAAAAGTATTGGCATCAAACTCTACTTAAAGTACCAAAAGTAAAAGTACTCATCATGCATAATGTCCCATTTCAAGTTCTCAAATGTATACAAATCTTTTGAAAATAGCAGATCTACAAGCTCACAATGCGCCGCGATGCGACGCATTGTGAGCTTGTAGATCTGCTATTTTCAAATGGACGAAATGTATTTAGGGCTGAAGTGGGTAGTGTATGTTTTGTAATAATAATCAAAATCTTGTAACTAAACTAAACTAGTAACTAAAGTTTTCAAATAATTGTAGTCGAGTAAAAGTACAATATTTGCCTCTGAGATGTAGTGGAGTAGAAGTAAAAGTACAGAAAATGGGAAATTGTACTTAAGTACAGTACTTGAGTAAATGTAGATAGTTTGCACCACTGGTGGACTCTCATTGAGCAGAAAACACTCTCGTGCTCCTTGCCAAATTTCTCTTTGTTTCGGGAAGCCCTGCCCAGGCTGAGAAAGGTTTGCTGTTGTTTGGAGTATATTGCAGCCTTTAGACTGTCTGTCTGTCTGTCTGTCTGTCTGTCTGTCTGTCTGTCTGTCTGTCTGTCTGTCTGTCTGTCTGTCTGTCCTGTCTGTCTCTCTAACGTGTGCGTTCTGTCCACCAGGCTAACGATAAACAGGCGGAGGCCAAAGGTCATCCAGACATCTTTAAGAAGTTTCCTCGCAAGGCCTCCATCCTCAACATGCCCATCATCACCACCTTCTACTACTCCTGTTTCTACCACTATGGAGAGTCTGATGTGAGTGTCTATCAACCTTTTTTCATTTTCAAGGACCCCCAGTTTGACATGCATTAGACCACAGACCCCCGTCTGATACAGTTTGATTTAACTCTGAGACACCAATCTACTCTGTTAACTCTTTGAACTCTGAGAGCGTACCAGTGGTGTACATTAACTCAGTACATTTACTCAAGTACTGTACTTATGTACAATTTGGGGTATTTTTTACTTTACTCAGTACTTTCAGTACTTTTGCTGTACCTTTACCCACTACATCTCAGAGGCAACTATTATACTTTTACTCCACTACAATTCTTTGAAAACTTTAGTTACTAGTTACTTTTTAGACTTTGATTATTATCGCAAAACACACTAACCACTTCAGCCCTATACATTTTGGCCATTTGAGAATAGCAGATCTACAAGCTCACAAGAGCTTGTAGATCTGCTATTTTCAAAAGATTTTTTAAACATTTTGAACTTGTGAAATGGGACATTATGCACAATGAGTACTTTTACTTTTGTACTTTAAGTACATTTTGTTACCAATACTTTTGTACTTTCACATTTTTAATTCCGAACTTTCACTTGTAACTGAGTATTTCTACATTGCAGTATTGGTACTTTTACTTAAGTCAAATATTTGAGTACTTTTTCCACCACTGGAGCGTACAAATGGAACAGAACAGTGCACTAAATGACCTGGTGACCTATGATGAGGTGTCGATGTTGTCAAGTTACTGGGAAGTCGGAGGTCAAGAAATTCAACAGAAAGGGGAGTTAGAATTTCCAGATGGGAAAGTGTACCAGATTGCCTGAATGAGTCATCATTATTAGGAAATGTGCCCATATGTGTCACTCATGCATAACCCATTGATACCTGGAACGCTTCTGTGTCACTTTAGATGCCTTTGGCTATTCAAAAATAGCAGATATACAAGCTCATAGCGCGGCACCGAGTGCCGCGCTACGAGCTTGTAGATCTGCTATTTTTGAAAAAATCGTGAAAAAATATTTTTTATATTTTCTTCAAAAAACTGTTAGGATTTAGATTTTTTTTAAAGAATCGCCTCAGGTCTTAATGGGATAAGATACAAATGAGTCAAGAATAGTCCCTCATCTGAAACGGCCCTAACGCTGAGCCTAGCACGCCACCGAGGCAGCTGGCAGAATAGGGTTTCTGTAGTTATTTGAACGTCACGTTTCACTGCTGCCCTCAGAAGGCATGAATATAAGTCACATCTCCTTCTTAGTCAGGGTGGTGGTCCCTCGTTCGCAATCAGTTGAAATTCCCTGATTTAGTCGACTGAAGTGTGTTCTTGGCAGGCCTTCATGGTGTCGTGATGCCTGATTTCTACTTAGCTGTGTGCCGAAAATAGACGATCTACAAGCTCATCTCAATCTACAAGCTTGTAGATCGGCTATTTTCGGAAGTGTGACACCCGCGGTCTCGCGCGCAACCAAACGTAACATGACTTGTCTTTTAGTTCTACTGGATCTCTTCTCCACTAGTCCCTCCCTGACATTTTAGTCTAGTTTTTATTTGTTGACGAAATTGTCAGTGTATTTAGTCACAGTTTTTGTCATTATAGTTTTAGTTTTTATTTCGTTTTCGTCAGTGAACAAAAGGTAGTCGAACATTTTTTGTCATAGTTTTAGGCGACAAAATTGACACTGGTGGAGACTCACAAATATCTGATATTCAGATGTAGTACCTCAACAAAATGTATTGATTGGTGGTTGATGGTGTATTGACTGATATTCACTGATGTCTGTCTGTCTGACTGTCTGTCTGTCTGTCTGTCTATCTCTCTGTCTGTCTCTCTTTATGTCTGTCTGTCTAGGGGACATACAGTAGTCCGGCCAACATCCGCAAAACCTTCAGGGTGAGAAACGCACGTTAACATGTTTACAGTCACCATTAAGTTAAATACAGCATGAACTACTTCCTGTCTGTCTTGTTGTTGGTTCCATCCACTACTTTTTGTTTTATTTAAACTACCTTTAATGTTGATCTTGGCCGGGTTTCCTTAAATAAAAATGTGCGTCTTAATTAGAATCAGCTTTATTAAGTGGGTGATTAGACCCTAATCACCCTGAAGGGGTTACTGCATTGTCTATTTCTCACTTCAAATGTTTTCAAAAACATTCTTGAGAGCAGTGTTTAGCTGTAAATGACATTGTGTGTTTGTCTACATGGCTGTCATGCAAGGGCGCCGATACTGTGGGTGCCTCGGGGCTAAAGCACCCAGGGGAAATGAAGAGCACCCATCACAAACTCATCACAAAGAAAGAAAAAGAAAAAAACACCGACATCTTCACTTCATGGAGTGGATTTTTGGAACCAAATTAACTGCATTAAAGTAACAAAACCCCCCCAAAAAGGTAACAAACCCGGAAAATAACCGGCCATGCATGCACGCGCGCTGCGCGCGCGTCCGTTGCGCACCCAGAAGCGCGGACATAAATCGGCGCCCCTGCTGTCATGTTGAATATGGTACAAAATCAAGCAGCGCAGGTTGATATGAGTCAGGTGCTCGGAGTCTTTGATTAGACAGTGGTCTGTAAGTTATTGAGTTCATCGGTCATTATTCAAAAATAACACACTGATTAACCAGTGATTGACCAATCAGAATCAAGCATTCAACCAAGCTGTGTAATAATTTGTGTTATGGAATGTTGTGTTGTGTTGTGTTGTAGCTCAGTGATAAGCAGCACCTGGTGACAGCGCTGGCAGCCAGGTCCAAGCTGAAGGCGTGGCTGGATGTGGACGCTCTGTTCACCAGCAAGAACTGGCTGGGGGTCAGCAAGAAACGCTCTCCTGTGGCCTTCAACAGAGTGGTGGACATACTGACCAAGAACAACGCTCCTGTGCTGGTACACACACACACACACACACACACACACACACACACACACACACACACACACACACACACACACACACACACACACACACACACACACACACACACACACACACACACACACACACACACACACACACGCTGATGTGTTTGTCAGGTGATGTCTATGATTCCATAGAGTACATCTAGCACACATTGAAGTTACTGTAAGATGACAGATACTGTGCACTATTTGTCCAGCAGGTGGTGCTACAGTATCTTTGTATTTGGGGATGAATCCATGTCTGGCATTAAATTAACGCATTTATTTGACTGTTTGTGTGAAGCTGATTTATTCTTTTAATTTACAGTTTACAGAGTTGTCAACCCACTACACTTAAAGTATGATAAACACTTCCCAGAAGTGTCATTTTATCATCTATTCAGGCTTTTGTGTGCACCCCAGACAGTTTATTTTTAAGTTGCTTGATTAAATATTGTGATATTCCTTCTAATGAATGTAAGACTCATTGAAAACAATTTACAATGTAGGCATTTAGCAGATGCTCTTCATCCAGAGTGACTTACAATAAACAAGGTAAACACATGCATCAGATGCATAGAGACAGTGTGTAGTGCCTCAGTAATCTAGGATTGCAGGTAAACAATTAACCTAGTATCAGTCTAAACAAAAAAAGTGCACATTGAAACTATAGGATGCCAGGTCAACACATTAACCTAGCATCTGTCTAACTAACATGCTATCTAAATTACATTTTAACCTTTGCATAAGACTGCATGGTCGTCAAGGCTAGCTGAAGTGCTACGGTCTGAAGAGTTGAGTCTTCAGATTACGGCAGAAAATTGGGAGAGAGTCTGCAGTTTTAACTGCAATGGGGAGTTCATTCCATAGTTTGGGAGCCAGAAGGGAGAAGAGTCTGGGACGTGTGGAGCGTTGTCCCGGATGTTTTAGGGAAGGTTCTGTCAGCTTCCCTGTGTTGGCTGATCTGAGAGAGCGGGAGGGGTTGTAGGGTTGGATCAGGCTTTGAAGATATGGGGTGCCATCATACCTTTGGTTGCTTTGTAGGCCAACGTAAGTGTTTTGTACTGTTTTGTGCGGGCAGTAACTGGGAGCCAATGGAGGGAGTGGAGAACATTTTGGCTGGTTGAAGACCAAGCGTGCTGCAGCATTTAGGTCTTCAACATCAAAATATTGAATCAAGAAACATAAAAGCTGTCTAAAGTGCACACAGAAGACTGAGTAAATGTATGTTAAAATGTGTGTGTGTGTGTGTGTGTGTGTGTGTGTGTGTGTGTGTGTGTGTGTGTGTGTGTGTGTGTGTGTGTGTGTGTGTGTGTGTGTGTGTGTGTGTGTGTGTGTGTGTGTGTGTGTGTGTGTGTGTGTTTTTCTCTCAGGTCCTACAGGACTACGTGGCCCTGGTTGACGAACCGGAGCTGAGGATCAATCTGGCGCTGAAATATAAATGTCATGACATCATCATTAATGTAAGAACTGACTGACTGTCTTCTACATGTCTGTTTATGTCTGTCTGTCTTTCTGTGTCTCGTCCGTCCGTCCATCTGTGTGTCTATCTACAGTATCTGTCTGTGCCTGTCTGTGTTTAATCTGATTGATTGAGGGATTGATTGATTGATTGATATGTGTGTGTGTGTGTGTGTGTGGTGTGTGTGTGTGTGTGTGGTGTGATCAGACCTACAGGGACCTGAAGGACCGTCAGATGTTGGTAGGATACCGCTCTAAGGTGGAGAGAGGCTCTATGGAGGACAGGAAGATAGAAGAACTGCTCACTAACCCTGTAAGAATGACCACAATACTGACCAATATGATTAATAATACCATTAATAATAAAATATATTAGAACTGCTCTATAACCCTGTAAGAACGACCATTATACTGACTATTATACTGACCAATAGGATTAATATTACCATTAACTAGAAAAAGTGCTCCTCGGAGCACAGGTCTCCGCCAGGTCAGGTAGGTTATTGTGGCCTCCTGGTGGCGCTATAATAGGTCAATGTGAAAAGGATGCCATTCTCTCTGCCTTTCACAGCATTTCATGATTTGAGGCATTTTGTATAAAACATTTTGTTTTGTGAAAATCGCTATAGCAGGCCAATGTTCTCAAACTTCTTCATGTCAAGGACCCCCAAATTGATATGTATTTTTCTGCGGACCCCCCCATCTGAAAATGTTGTGTACCAGGGACCCCCAGAAGATTTGTCCAAAATCTTCCAAACACTTTTGAGATTTTTCCAAAAATATCAGATCTGATGCAATATGGTTAAAGTGGTTCAAATGATTGATCACTTATAATGGATTAAACGGAAGAGAAGCTTTTTCCAAAATCATCCAAACATTTTTCGATTTTTTTCAAAATAATTGCAGATGTACAAGCTCGCAGCGCAGCACGAAGTGATGCACTGTGAGCTTGTAGATCTACTTTTTTTTTTTTATAGCCAACCTATACTGTAAAATATGGTTTAAAGTGGTTAAAATGATTGACCACTTATAATGTCCAGATGTATTGAACTAGTCCATCCATGGGTCTTCAACAGGGGTCCGGGACCCCAAGAGTTACTACAGGGGGGGCCGGCAAATCTTTGTGTGATTCAAACTCTTTATTTTTTCATTTACATTAACCAGTTGAACATAGCATCCCTATTCCGGGGGGGCCATTTGCCGAAAATAGCCAATCTACAAGCTCGTTGTGAGCTTGTAGATATTTTTAGTTTTTAGTTTGGTGTGGAGGGGAAAAAAAGAGCGGACCAAGTATAGAGCCAAAGATCAACATGAATCCAACACTGATGGACGAAGCAAGTCTATGAAGCTAATAAGCTAATCTATGAAAAAGTTTAATCTGCAACACAATGTTATACAGTATGTAGTGGGGGGTCCCCTTCTTCATCTCTCTCTCAACTAAGGGGTCCTTGGTCTAGAAAAACATTGAAGACCCCTGTTCTAGTCCAAATGTATTGAAGTGGTTCAGATTGAATGGGTGAAGTGATGAACGTTTTGTCGTGTCGTTCTTACAGCAGATCAGATGGAAGAACTGACCTCAACACGGAGCCTGAACATGGACACGATGCAGCCGGCAAGCTCCGTCACTGTGCCCTGGAGCAAGGCACTGAACCCTCTGCCTGGGGTTGTGTGTTGTCAGATCAACACTAGAATGTACATTTTCTTTTTTATTTGACTGTAAAGTACAGAGATGGCCTGGTGAACCATCCCGGTGGTGTGAATTCATATTCTCATGTGTCCCTAAGCGCTGGGTGGGCGTTTTGCAGAAACCAAAAAAAGTGGAAGAGCCAATCCACTGTCGATCACAGGGCCCTGGGCGCAGACGTTTGATTGGCTCTTCCACTTTGTATAACGCGATTCTAGATCAGTGGTTCTCAACCAGTGGTCCGGGGACCACCAGTGGTCCTTGAGGGGGTTCTAGGTGGTCCCCAGCTAAATGATGGAGAGTTGGTAACCGAGTGGACCCTTCTTTTTAGATCTTTAAAGGGATAGTTCACCCCCCAAAATGACTTTTTTCCCCTATCGATTAGTCCCCCCATGCAGTGATTCATCGATATTTTTTTTTGTTTTTGTCGCATTCCTAAGCCAATAACTTGATGACCGGCAGCGGTTCCGGTAGGAGACACAAAGAGTCTCCTTTGGGTCTCTTCTACCCGAACCGCTGCCTACCGGTCCCGCTGGTCATCAAATTATTGGCTTAGGAATGCGACAAAACCTAAAAAATATCCATGAATTCAAGTCTCCATGAGGTGACTAATCCATAGAAAAAAAGTGGGATAGTGAACTATCCCTTTGACTCTTGAGTGTTATTGTTAAACCTCTGCATTACTTAATTAAATAATTGTTATTTTGATCAACGTTTGCCTGTTATCTCCTATTGGTACCACATCAATACAGCATGGAATTGTGGACAAAATCTTATCCAACGATAACAAAATATTCAAAGTCTTGGGTCTGAGAGTCTAAATCTCATCAAACGGTGATGAGTCCGTGACTCAAATGCCGAATAATTCATGGACCTTCATATGAAGAGGGTTGAAAACCACTGGTCTAGATGACCCTGTGGTATTTCCAATAGAGTGGCGTCAGCACTGTGGTACTCTATGGAATATGGAAGGGTAGGGACACCAACCACTGCACATGTACTAGTTATATTGATCGGTTAAATAACGTATTATTCATCGAAATAAGTCCCCCGATTGTAGCATTGATAACTTATTCATCTGAACTTGTCGATTGTCGATGTAAAAAATCTTTTCATTTGCCCTACCCCCCTTTTCTGGGGCACTTTTATTTATGTATTTTCAATGTAATATAAATTGTGAATAGAAATGTTGCATTCACTAGCGTAAAGAAAAAAGGGTGTACCTTTTCAGATTGTTATGAAATATAATAATTAATGTAACAAATGATGATCCAAGCAAGCTACAGTATATTGAATCTCAAGTTCCACATGATGCTACTTCCTCAGTTGTCAGTTTATGAATTCATATTTAGGATTCATATCTGGAGTTCAAGTGAACTTTGCCAAATGAGAATGTTAGAAATGGCGCCTTATGTTCTGTTTGTCTTGTACAGTTAAGTCCTCTCATACCACATTCCAAGGCTGAAATGTTTTTTTAAACATAAAATTAAAATACAAAATGACTATAAACAATGTTGTGAAATGTGTCATCATCATTAATCCGATAAAAGAATACAAGAACGCTCGCCTCAAAACACGCTCACCCCGGGTCAAATCCGGCGACCTCGGAACGGTCGCCACCAGGTATTTCTTAACATAACCTCAGTAATACTGTGCCTAAACCTAACCTTATTCCTAACCTTAACCTCAGTAAAACTATGTCTAAACCTAACCTTATTACCTAAACTTAACCTCAGTAAAACTATGTCTAAACCTAACCTTATTCCTAACCTTAACCTCAGTAAAACTATGTCTAAACCTAACCTTATTCCTAACCTTAACCTCAGTAAAACTATGCCTAAACCTAACCTTATTCCTAACCTTAACCTCAGTAAAACTATGTCTAAACCTAACCTTATTCCTAACCTTAACCTCAGTAAAACTATGCCTAAACCTAACCTTATTCCTAACCCTCGAAAACAAATGGTAGTGAGCCTTCCGGTTTCCGTGTAAATAGGACATTAATTTATGGAAAAAATGATGAAACGCAGAAATACAAGGTGTCTGTCTGTCTAGCCGCGGCGTCAGACAGGAAATTCACTGTTGGTATGAATGTCATTTCCTGTCACAAACTGTACTCTGTTATAAACCACAGATGTGGAACCACAGCACGTAGCTCTGAAGACCTACAGCAAGCACCTGTACACCCTAGAGATGAAGTAGGGCGTTAATTTCATATAAAAAGTAGAAATATGATAAGATTTTTTATCCCACGATTTTTGTAACCCATTTATTTTCACCCAGTGCCAAATGCCTAAGCTTGTAATCCTGGGCACTACTCTCCTTCTGCCAGCCTGGGGAGAGCCCAGAACTGAGCTCATGCTTCTGAGCTAGCAAGCTGCTTCTTATCACCTGACAGGGGGGGAGTTTCCCCGGTAGGACGTAGCACGTGGAAGGAACACGTTATTGGATATGGATGGATAAAGTGGTAAAATGATTGCGATGCTGTATAAACTACTTTTGCTGCGGACCCCCTGGATATAGGAACCCCTCCCCTGGGCCCCACTTTGAGAACCACTGATTTTGGGGTCAAATCAATCTTCATTGCATGGTACACAACTCTTAATTTATTTTTTTGTATATCCGTCATAGATGAACCGCTTAAAGGACGACTCCACCCATTTTCAACCTATCTTCATATCATTACTCCTCACTAATGCTTATGATAAAATGGTACCATTTTTTTCTACTCTGTGTCTCAGAGGAGGGCTGTGGACAGTTCAGAGTCCCGTCTACCAGTGACATCATCGATGGGGAATCCAAGCTAATAGAAACTGCAGGCTTTCTATTCCTGGAAAGTTGCAATGCAATAATAGAAGCCATTGTTCTCGTGTTAATACAAATCTAAATAAAACATTTGAAATCTTGTTGGGGAAAAAAATGTATACCTAACAATGATGTCACTGGTAGACGGGTTTCTGGACTGTCCACAGCCCTCCTATGAGACACAGACCGAGTAGGAAAAAATGGTACCATTTTATCATGAGTATTAGTGAGGACCAATTATATGAAGATAGGTTGAAAATGGGTGAAGTCGTCCTTTAAGCCCTATTTAATACTTTGTCGGACAATCTACAAACTCACGATGCTTGCAATGCGACCCATTGTGAGCATTGTGAGTAGATCTGCTACTTTCAAACAGCCATAATAATTGGTTTAAGTGCCCAGATTGGGGAAAGAATTGATTCAGCATGGTAACAGTGTAACGCCCCTTGTGGCCATGCTGCTCCTTACATCCAACTGAACTGCAGTGGTTTGAACTCATGACCTTAATGAACTCTTCCATAAAATTATTATTGTATTAAGTGGCAGAACTTTATTATTTTATTTTATTTCTGAATGCAGGTGTAAATGTTGACCTATTGGTGCTAGAGGAAATGAAAAGGAGAGTGGTATGTTTTCATAGCTATTATGTATTTTTCTGTCTTTAACTGCTCATGTATATTTAATGTGGAGGGGCGGCACTAGTAGTACTGCTCATGTATATTTAATGAGGAGGGGCAGCACTAGTAGCATGATTAATAAGTGATGGTCTGTCGCTTGTTTATGCGGCCCGCAACCTGGGGTAGTTTCTTTTCCCTTGACTTGAAACACTGAGATTAAACAATCTGATCAATTCAATCCACAGCAAATTCAAACACACATCTTGTGGATACTGGAAATATATTTTTATTTTAGTTTTTATAGCCTACATTTATGTATTAATACATTTATGTATTATTTATACATTTATTTTATACATTTATTTTATATGGGGGGGGGCATATACAGTAATCCCTTTTTAATTACATTTAAGGCCTAATATTTGACCACCCAAACATCCCCTATATGTTGCGCTTCAGGGGTCATCAACATGTCCGTACACAGACAAACATGTCTGTGGCAAGACTTGTCCATGTCCGTGGCACATTTTTTATTTTGGTTAAAATGTGTAAGTGTCTAAGTCCATGACTACATTTACTGTGTTTACTACATTTAGTGTTTGTATTGGACCATGATAGTCTTCTAGTGATAATGTAGATTTGTGTATCGTCTGCAGACACTTTCTGGCAAACCACAAATCATTTGACTAGCAGACAGAGAACTGAGAAAAATAAATAAGGAACTGAAATCACCAAGGTTTTTGACTTTTTAACATTACCGATTGGAGTTGGGCGCTGACTTTTAATCTGTTTTCCTTGGCTCCATAAACTATTATTTCAGTTTTGCCTTTGATTAATTGAAGAAAATTATGGCACCTCCAATTGTTGATTTGTTCAATGCATTTGAACGAAATGCATTGAACTCAGTGTTTGTTTTGGACCATAGTCCTCTAGTGATAATGGTTATGTAGATTTGTTTATCGTCTGCATAACTATGGTAGCTTATTTTGTTTTTTCCATAATCTGAGCAACCTGATGGTAAAGAAAGGGAACTTGGAAAGACACACCATGTGGACAAACCATTTGACTAAACATTTCCAGCAGACAGGGAACTGAGACAAATAAATAGACTTAGGAACTGAAATTTCAACAATTTTTTCAGTCAGGATTTTCCTCATAAATATTTTTTGTATTATTGTTTACACTTTTTTCATAATTTATCTTTTTTTTCATCCGTATTAAACTATTGACTTATTCTCTCTGCATCATTTGAATTAGCGATCTAAGATGAAAAGGCAGTGGCTAAATAGATCTCATGCCCAAAATGAGACTACTGGCATAGACACTTACCACATTACGAGTCCATTAGTTTACATCTAGGGCTAGTCATTTGTGTTTTTGGTAACATTATTGGCCAGTTATTTAGTTTGTCTGTGTCAAAAATGTAATATTGATCAAAATATCCATCACAAGCTGGCATGGTGATGAACCCTGCGCTAATGGCAGCCATGCTCAGGGCCGCAGGAAGGGTAGTCCGATGGGGGCACTACCCTGTGCGACTTCGCACAGGGCCTCGCATTTCTCCCAGACGGCTCTGGCCATGCTTCTATCGGCCACGGCACCCCGGCGTATAACATGTGAGAGTCTCTCCAAGGACATTACGTTTTAACACTTTTTCAAACAATAGTAGAACACTTGGAGGACTGTCGTCAATCCGTTTATTAAGGATTGACAACCGAGCAGCGTAGAGCATAGTCATACCCCCTCATCTATTTGTAGTTGAAAATGATTTTCCCAGAATACTTTACTGTTATTAGTTGATGCTTTTTCCCCCCGGAATAGACTCTGGTAAAGAAAGCTGACTATTTTTTGGGAGAGTTGATGCCTTTATTAGGACATATTCTACATGGTTGTGACACGTGCTCAAACCAGTCTGGGACAGAGTTAATGTCGCTCCTGAGTTGCAAATATCGGGGGGAAAAAATTGATTGCTGTAGATTAAATTCAGATTGTAGTTGTTGGAATGTACACCATCTTTATAAAGGTCTCGAATAGCCAAGATACCTGTATCTTTTCCAAAACCCACCTCCAGACAGGATTATGCTAAATCAGTTTTTTTTGCTACCGGTGCCAAGCATGAAATGTGTTTTGTTATGCCAAAATGTTTCCATACCCGCAAAGTGTTTTTAACAATACGATTGTCTTTTAGCCCAGGAAGTACATCAACTTTTTTTGTATAAATATCAAATCAGAAATAGAAACAGGATCACAATCATAAGCCTCCAAATCTAGAAAGGTGGAATTTATTAAATTTTTGATCCAGTCTACTATATATCTTACTTGGGATGCCATATGATAGTAGTCTGGGCAGCAGTCTGGCAATTCTTTTCTGCCAAATAAATGTAGAAAGCATTTCATGTGTTGAAAAACTTCTGCATCTGAGCAGTCTAGGAAGGACATTCATTGTTATAATTGCTGTGTCCAAGAAATGAGACTGGACCTTTCCAGATCTTTTTCAATGCTTTAAAAAAACTGGAATTAAATTATATATAACTGGAATTCAATTTGAAAAATATTGTTGAAATTAAAAGCAATAAACATACCAAGGTATTTGGTGGTCTAAAGCCCTCTCCAGACCAATCTGAGTCGGCCCGATTTTGGGCCGAATTGGCTTCGGGAAGCGTCGGCCAGTCGGTTAGGGGTCCGTCGGGGGGTCCGTCGGGACCTTTTCGGCCGACCAGAGCCGACCGAACATGTTCAGCTTTTTAGCCGACTGGTAGCGCAGTGGCAGTGACAACAGAGGGCTGTCGGTGTTGCCAGATTATGTGAGAGAAACAAGCGACCATGTCTATGAAAACCTACATTCACTGTTTCTTGTTGTTGCTCCCCAGAGAGAGAGAGATTGATTGATTTGCCCTACTTTTGCGCTGTGGTGATTGGGAGCAGGTGTGTAAATTTGTCCAGTGACGGAGTCACATGCATCCGTGTTTATGTATAAATATGTAATGCGCAAGTATGTAAATTGTAAATGCAAATTTGCCCGATATGCCCCCAATTCCCGCATATCTGAGTAAATACCTCCAAAAGGTTAGCGACACCCACAGTCACAATACCAGAGGGAGCGTTAACAACAATTTGGTACCACCCACCCATAAATCAAACATGGGCAAATTCTCCTTCTACAGCACTGCCACCCAGGATTGGAATAGTCTAACTCCATCCCTCAAAAAATGCAGTTCGCTGGGCTCATTTAAAAGAGCCTTAAAAAATCACCTTTCAGGAGGCCAAAGGTGGAGGTAGTACCATTTTCCCGTTAGACAGCAGACCCCCCCCCCCCCCCTGTTCTTGTACATATTTTTTTTCCCCTCTTTTTTATTTTTTTTGTTGTACATAGTGTATATATTGTTTTTGGGCTGTTTATTTGTAATGATATTTGAACTGTGGTGCCACTATATATGCCTATGAATTAAATACCAAGGCCCTCATTGGAAACAAGTCCGCAAGGACTTTTATGAACGGACCTGTTAGACAAAGTATTTTAAATGTAACTGTGCTGTTTTACATTTTTTGCCTAATAAAATAGTCAATCAATCAATCAATAAACATGTCCTTCTGAGTGGGAGTTCAAGCATTGCATGAATAGGCTCGTAAAGCAGAGAGAGAGAGAGAGAGAGAGAGAGAGAGAGAGAGAGACTGGAGAGAGAGAGAGAGAGAGAGAGAGAGAGTGGAGAGAGAGAGATGAGAGAGAGAGAGAGAGAGAGAGAGAGAGAGAGAGAGAGAGAGAGAGAGAGAGAGAGAGAGAAAAGCGGCAGAGAGAGAGAGAGAGAGAGAGAGAGATAAAAAGCGGCAGAGAGAGAGAGAGAGAGAGAGAGAGATAAAAAGCGGCAGAGAGAGAGAGGGTAAAAAGCGGCAGAGAGAGAGAGAGAGAGAGAAGAGAGAGTAAAAGCGGCAGAGAGAGGGAGAGAAAAAAGGGAGAGGAGTGGAGAGAGAGGTAAAAGCGGCAGAGAGAGGGAGAGAAAAAAGGGGAGAGTGAGAGGAGAGAGGTAAAAAGCGGCAGAGAGAGGGAGAGAAAAAAGAGTGAGAGAGAGGAGACGAGAGAGAGAGGCAGAGAGAGTGAGAGAAAAAAGGAGAGAGAAAGATTGAGAAGAAAGAGCGAGCGAGAGATTGAGGAGACGGAAAGAGGAGAGAGAACGAGCAATTAAGTGAATTGCTTTCACCTGCTGCTGCTTGCTGCTGTGCGGAGTGTGCTACAGGGCATATCTCCGCCAAGCCAGGGTGACCTACCCAGGCTCATGAAATTCATATTCAGGCATAGTAGCCAATTAGAATGAAATCTTCAAAAACGGACTCATATACTGATACAGAACCATATATTGGCTATATATTATGGCTGTCGGGTGGAAATCTTGTATGTTCCTTTTTTATTATTATTTTAAAAACAATTTAAAATCGTGAAAATAGCCAATCTACAAGCAGTAATTATTAATAATTAAGAAATACTATATTTTAAAGAGTGAAAAATCAACTAAAGTCATTATTAGTGCAAGTTCATTCACATTTCATTTGAATGAAAATAACTTGTGGGTAAAATACATTCTGTGAATCTAATGTGATTATTGTGACCCCTACTTCAGTCAGTGAAGTCCAGGGCTGAATGTGACATATTGAGACCTATATAACTAAATATTGGTCATTTGCCAACACATTATTTTGTGAAATAAATGGGTAATATTTCACAGATAGTTATACTATTCTTATAATATATTAAAATACAATCATCCTTAACCTTCAAGTTAAATGCATTATTTCCGTGGACTTAAAAATCATTTTTGGACTTAAAAATCGTTATTATTTTTTGGATGGCCTTCCTGCCCTGGCAGGAAGGCCGGGCAGGGCCTTTGTGCCCTCCAAAAAATTACAACACCAAATAGGCCCTATTGTCTAGGCTCTTTTCGTTCAGTTTCGTTCCCATCAAGTGGATTTAAATCATCTCTGCTTCTTAAAAAAGATCTATTGGTAGTAAGTAAGAAACAAAGGTTTCGCCATCTGTTTTGGCGCAGTATTTTTTTAATCAGTGTTTAAAAGTCGGTACTATTTTCTTAGCAGCGTAGTAATACTTTCAAAGGGGTGGTGCGGTTTTTGGCACGTGATTCCCGTTACAGCCAATGGGGTCGCCTCGTTACTCTCACCATTTCCTGCAACAACAGCCATGGCAACGCTAACGTCCGACGAAAAGAAATCAAAACAAAGAAAATATCCTTCAAAAGCACGTCAAAAGGACTCGAACCGATGCTATATGAATCTTATGTCTGTCCAGAAAGAAGAGGTTCAGGAATTTACACGGACAAGATGGGATATAACTACAACTAGCCATGGATACACGACGGTCGTCTGTCCCGACCGAACTTCAACCAGGTGTTTGCACTTTTCCATTTACGGCCCGTACATCTACATAAACGTTCAGATTTCAAATATAAAGTGCTTACCGCATGGCCACTAATGTTACAATTATGTATGGTCCCGCAGAAGTACCCGTATATTCCGTATTGTTCAATAAAGAGTATTCTTAACCGATTGGTGGCCATTTTCTCATCGATTTATAATGTATCAGAGTGCAATACACCTCCCATCCGATAGGGTCGCGTGGTTGAAAGGATATGGTGAAAATGGCCACCGATCGGATTAACATGCTTTTTATTGAACAATACGGAAGATACAGGTACTTCTCTGGGCCCGTACATAATTGTAACATCCATGGCCATGGGTAAGCATTTTAAATCTGAAATATGAACGTTTATGTAGATGTACGGGCCGTTAATGGAGAAAGTGCAAACACATGGTTGAATGTTTCAGGGCTACTACAGAATGTGCGTCAACGTTACTTAAAAACTTCAACATTGTGTGGATATGGGTTCTTACAAGCCTCCTGAGGACGCTGGGTTTCACGCAACATTCTACCAGCGTGTTATTGACAAAAATACATTATGAGAGGAAAACGGCAGAAGGATCAACTCTCAAACAGAAACGCAACTCTCAAACAGAAACGTCAGCAGGTGAGCCACACACACACGGGGGGGGGGGGGGGTACTCGCATTTTAACATGAGAGACTGAAATAATTTATTGTGTTATCAGATAAAAAACATCTATTGAAAATAGCAGATCTACAAGCTCACAACGCATCACAACGCGTTGTGAGCTTGTAGATCTGCTATTTTCAATAGATTTATTTGGGGGGAGACACATTTTAACATGAGACTGAAATCATTTTTTATGTTATCACATGAAAAAAATCAATTGAAAATAGCATATCTATAAGCTCAAAACACATCACGTTGTGAAAGTAAAAATAACTCAAAATTCTACTTTGAGTACAGTAGCCTACTTTAGTAAATGTACTTAGTTACTTTACACCACTGAAAGTACAGGTAGGCCTACTAAAAAAACCTACAGTACTCAAGTAATTGTCCTTTGTTGCTGTCCACCACTGCATCTCACCAGTGCTGATAAAGCCCATAAGCTAATTGGCAATATGGCCAAGTAAGAGATTGTAAACAAAACATGCGTGTCAATATTGGACTGTCAAATATTGATTTGTCATTTTATGATTGTATGGGTGCTATTACTGTATTTATTTTTAAACATTCCCGTGTCATTTCATCCATGTTCCATCTCTGTGATAACTCAGACATCTTTACATCGTTAACAGCTAATACACCAGATGTTGTGATTGATAAAGAGTCCAGGGAAGTGTCTGTATTAGATAGCCTGCACCTTTGACTTTAGCCTAGAGGAAGCCTTTATGACCAAGATCATTAAATACCAACCACTCCTACATACCATCTCAGAGCTGGGCTATTAGGTGCAGATTATTTGTTTTTATATTTGGCAGCCTATAGGACATACCCACATACTGGCTGTTAGAGGGTTTCAACAACTTGGGATGCCCAAAAAGGAGGCAAAAAGGTTGGCAAAGTATTGTGCTGTCTCTGTTGTAATTGGCAGCCGCCATACATGGCGGAGACGGTGTTACTTATACCCATAGAGTACTGAGTGACATGCCTATTGTATCATGAAAACATATTCCAGGATTATGTGAATGTAACCTTACTGCACCTATAATATTTGTGTCCCTGTATGTTTCTCCTTTATGTGGACATAAATAAATGGTTAAAGTGTGTGTGTGTGTGTGTGTGTGTGTGTGTGTGTGTGTGTGTGTGTGTGTGTGTGTGTGTGTGTGTGTGTGTGTGTGTGTGTGTGTGTGTGTGTGTGTGTGTGTGTGTGTGTGTGTGTGTGTGTGGAAATGAACCACCCTTCGCTGACCGCTACAAGATCTTCTGTGAGAGAGTCATCCGCCATGGCTTATAGTTGACCAAGAGGTGCTGAAAATAAACCAGCTACGAAGGATGTTCGTAAACACAGTGAAGAAGCATGAGGACCTTGATGCTTCAAACTACAGGTAACTCAAATACCATGTGTGTCTTTGACAGTTCTGGGAAACAAAACAAAAAACTTTATGCTGAAAAGTATATTATAGATGTATTCCCTCACAAAAGAGTATATTTAAACTAAATTGGCTATCATTGTGAATACATCTTTATTTACACACTTGTGCTCATCTTTCCCTAACATTTTATGTTGCAGGCAGGATAAATTGAAGCGGAGGTTGACCCCTGATTTCCCCCAGCTGGTTTTTCACTGCCCTACCAAGTGCAACATCTCTGAACATACATACATGTCCTTCCTAGGTATTTTAGGAAAAAGGTTTGGTGATGCTGCAAGACATACGCATTGAGTCAAGTTGGTGCCCCAAATCCATTAATGGTGTGATCAGTGGTCATCCAGAGGAGATGCAGTCTGCACTTTAATATTTTGTCATATTTGTATACTATTTTGCTGCCGTTGCACTGTCAACCAACATTTCTCTGTTCATACCTGTGAGTGACACAGAAGGCCTGATCTTGTGGGTGGGTGGGAGGGTTGATGTACAAATGACACATGCTGTGACACACTTTGGTATTTTAATAAATATTTTATACCATATGTTGTAATAATTTGGAGCTTTAGTGTATTTATTTTAGTCTAGTCCATTTTTGGCATTATTCCAATCTAGGGGGCTGATTTTCAGCCATTTTGGGCCAAGGAGTGCTGCTTTTTTCCCCTACCTTTCAGTACACAGTAGGTTGTGACATTTTCTATGTATGAAATATAAGCTTTTATCTAAATGTACTATGTGTATGTTTCATTGTGCTGGGCACTGATCACTTCAGTAGAAGCGTTTTCTTTCTACATTTCTTGATCAAAATTCAAATATGAGTACACTAAGGCACCAACACTTGTTTCAGGTGTTAGGTACATGTATTTATGACATTTGAGAAAGATTTTGTGTTGCCAAAAACAATAACACATTTTACAAGCAAAAACAGCAGCACAAGATTTTCGTTTTTTGGTTATTCACTTTTATACACATTTCTGGCTTGTGAAAAAATACTGCAGGATTTTGTGCGGAGAAATTTTAACCCAAAGTCCACAAGGGTATTGTCTATGCAAAAATGCATTGAAAAAGTAGATCCAAGTCGTGGGAACGAAATTCATTTTCTAGGCACTTTTTGGTGGGTCACCACACGGCCTAAAAGGCCAAGTGGCCTTGCCCCTAAAATGACGAAATTCCAGGCTTGAATGCAATAGATGTACTCTAGTAAAGTCTGTTACAAGTAAAAGTCCGGAATTCAACATTTACTTGAGTAAAAGTACTAAAGTATTGGTATAAAAATGTACTTAAAGTACCAAAAGTAAAAGTACAAAAATGTTTGAAAATAGCAGATCTACAAGCTCAGAACGCGTGTATCGCAACACGTTGTGAGCTTGTAGATCTGCTATTTTCAAATAGCTTATAGGTACAAAATAGGGCTAAAGTGGTTAATGTATGTTTCATAATGATTTATATCTGCAAAGTAACTAGTAACTAAACATTTCAAATAATTGTTGTGGAGTACAAGTATAGACAATTGGAAATACTCCAGTAAAGTAAAAGTACCTCAAAATTGTACTTAAGTACAGTACTTGAGTAAATGTACTAGTTACTTTACACCACTGCACGTCAGTGAAGAAAAAACGCTGGGAACATCCCTAAGTGGCTTTGCAGGGAAACAAGCTCAAAGTCGCTTATAATAAGCAGACCTGGCAGCGCTGGCACGCTAAAAGTCAAATTAGCACATGAATGGCCAGTCGGCTGACAGACTTAAGTCCTGAGTGGAAGGCCCAGTGGTTTCCCATAATTAATTTTATAACACGAGAATAGACTAATTTCATATAAATTCATTGTAAGTAAATGAGACAGACTACAATACAGCAGTGGTGTAAAGTAACAAAGTACATTTACTCAAGTACTGTACTTAAGTACAATTGAGGTATTTTTTTACTTTACTTGAGTATTTCCAATTTTCAGTATTTTTACTTCAACTCTATTACATCTCAGAGGCAAATATTGTACTTTTACTCCACTACAATTATTTGAAAACTTTAGTTACTAGTTACTTTGTAGATTTTGATTATCATTACAAAACATACATTAACCACTTCAGCCCTATATACTACATTTCGGCCATTTGAAAATAGCAGATGTACAAGCTCAGAATGTGTCGCGATGCTGCGCATTCTGAGCTTGTATATCTGCTATTTTCAAAAGATTTGGACATTAGACATTTGCAGAGATTCTGCATAATGAGTAGCAGCTGCTTTCTACTTTTAAGTACATTTTGATAGCAATACTTTTGTACTTTTGTAAATTTTAATTTTAATTCCTTTTACTTGTAACAGAGTAGGCTACTTAAGTAAAACAATGTAGTACTTTTCCCACCACTGCACTAACGGTCTGGGAGGAGCTGGTGCCTTACACAAACACTGTCAAGGCAATATCATGCACCCTATGACCTTCATTCATGCTGTGAACAGTGTCTGGGGAGCTGTTATGTCTGCGTGTGTGTCAGTGCGTGTGTGTATGTGTGTGTGTGAGTGTGTGTAGACATCTAGATGAATGGACTTTATACTCTAAACTCACAGGTCAGTCTGTCTTCTTTCTAATCCATCACTACTGATTGTGTTGATTTCAATGACTGATTATTGGTTATTATTTATTAAATGACTGATTATTGATTGATCAGTTAGAGATTCACATCAGTTCAGTTGGTAACAGGAAAGAGGGGGCGTCTCCATTTTAATTGTCTATTTTTTCCCCCCAAAAAAAACAAAATAAATGATTTGGAAAATGGAAGTAATTTAAAGTATACATGATTGAACATCTAATATTTCTACAGTTGCTACAAAACCTGATCCAATCATTGTGGTCATAAACAAGAAGTTGAAGGATACATTATAGCCAGGTGTGATAATGATGTACAGTACATGTTGGGGAAAACAAATCATGTGTACTTTTACATTACTTAAGACCATTTTCTAATTGTTTTACATTTTGTAAGGAAATAGCCAATTTACCAACACCTTCTCTCCCTGCAGCCTTCAGTTTATAAATAAATGAATTGAGTGATTGATTGATTGATTGATTGATTGATTGATTGAATACTTTATTAGAAGTTTGCAGAAACAAAATCACATGAAAGTACAGTTCAATACAAGGTCAGCTAATAGGAATTGAAAAACCCAAGAAAGCCATTGGCTTGTTTCCATTGGGGTCCTTTGTACTCAATTCATAGTGACATTAAATAGCAGACATATAATGGCTTGATGATTGTTTGTTTGATTGTTTGATTGATTGATTGATTGATTGATTGATTGATTGATTGAACAGAAATGAGCCTTTCCGTCGTTTTTGATGTGGATCAGGGAACAAATGCTGACAATACAATAAAGAATAGAATAAAAATAAAGGTTAACCACATGTTTTAGGCTATATATGAATCTAAATATTTGTATATTTGTATCAGTCATATATTAATTTAGTTTTCATTGTATAGTTCCCTAAAGATGAATGTATTTAAACAGTAGGCCTATATAAACAAAGGTATAAATAGTTAATGAGCTATGATGAGCAGATTTACTTTATTGTCTGATGTGTGTGTGTGTGTGTGTGTGTGTGTGTGTGTGTGTGTGTGTGTGTGTGTGTGTGTGTGTGTGTGCGCGCACGCGTGCCTGCGTGCGTGCGTGCGTGCGTGCGTGCGTGCGTGCGTGCGTCTGTGACCGTGACCTACATAGTCTAGTAAAGCTACCATCTGTATACATTTATTATTTAATATTTTATTTCATTATAGCTTATTGTTGTTATTGCATAATGTATTAATATTAGACATATAGATAGAGAGTCTACAGCAGTGGTTCTCAAACTCTTTTGTGCCAAGGACCCCCAAATTGGTATGTATATGGCCGCGGAACCCCACCTGAAAACAGGTTGTGCCAGGGACCCCCAGAAGCAAAGATTTGTGCACATTTTCAAGATTTTTCAAAAATATCAGATCTACGAGCTTGTAGATCTGATATTTTTGAATAGCCAAAGTATGAAATATGGATAAAGGGGTTAAAATGATTGTGAAGCTTTTTTGCTGGGGGTCCCCGGACCCCACTTTGAGAACCAATGGTCTGCAGTATAAGCCTATTCTATGTCTAGACAGAATGTCTTCAGGGTGTTTTTATACAGAAGGGTCAAATAAATATGATGTGTCCATTCTAGCCTCTATATATAAAACACCCTCAGTCTATTGTCCCTCCTCTCTCTCCTTAATGTTGTCCCTCCTCTCTCTCCTTAATGTCACTGAACTGGAAAAAGCTTTTGTTCCTCTATTGATCCGGACAGACCCTGATCTTCTAGGATCTGATCCTTGGTTGATTTATAATGTCACAGATCTGATCTCTCACTGTAAATGTCAATAACGTAAACGTGTGTGTGTGTGTGTGTGTGTGTGTGTGTGTGTGTGTGTGTGTGTGTGTGTGTGTGTGTGTGTGTGTGTGTGTGTGTGTGTGTGTGTGTGTGTGTGTGTGTGTGTGTGTGTGCATTTGACATGAAACCTAAACAATGGGCCCTGACCCATGGTTTAGGAAACAGCTCTTTTCTAAAAATAAAACGTGTGAAATATGACAGGAAGTTTATTGCTTCCTGTTCTGCTATTTAGTTGTCGTGAGAGAACCAATGCTTAAAGGGATAGTTCACCCAAAACAAATCATATTTTCTATCAATTACTCACCCCATGGAGACTTGAATTCATGGATATTATTTTGTTTTTGTCTCATTCCTAAGACAATCTTTTGATGACCAGCGGACCGGTATAGGCAGCGGTTCCGGTAGGAGACACAAAGGAGACTCTTTGTGTCTCCTACCGGAACCGCTGCCGGTCATCAAATTATTGTCTTAGGAATGCGACAAAAACAAAAAATATCCATGAATTCAAGTCTCCATGGGATGAGTAATCGATAGAAAAAACATCATTTTAGGGGTGAACTATCCCTTTAAAGTCTCTAGAAAAGGCAGGTTTATGTGTACGTGTGTGTGTGTGTGTGTGTGTGTGTGCGTGTGTGTGTGTGTGTGTGTGTGTGTGTGTGTGTGTGTGTGTGTGTGTGTGTGTGTGTGTGTGTGTGTGTGTGTGTGTGTGTGTGTGTGTGTGTGTGTGTGTGTGTGTGTGTGTGTGTGTGTGTGTGTGTGTGTGTGTGTGTGTACTAGGATTGTCCTCCACTAAATGACTTGTCAGCCAACAGTCATATGTGTCAGCTATAGTTGATGTCATGCTGTGGTTCTCAAAGTGGGGTCCGTGGACCCCCAGGGGTCCTTGAGCAGGTCCCAGGGGGGGGTGGTCCCCATCCAAATCAGTTTAACCACCCGGGCCTATATTCTTCTGCCTACACACACACAACATGTCTTAGTATGAGCGATTATTGGCAGAATCGTGGAAAGTTTATGACGAAATAAACCCACTAAATGTAACAATGTGTGAGTTCCGTAATGCAATTCCAATGGTGAAAGCTGTGTTGTTTGAAAGAATGGTGGATTCGGCCACGCCCCGGAATCCCTGTATTTAGTGGTGGAAAGTAACTAAGTACATTTACTTAAGTACTGTACTTAAGTACAATTTTGAGGTATTTGCAATTTCCAATACTTTTACTTCTATTCCACTACATCTCGGATCCAAATATTGTACTTTTACTTCACAATTTTTTTGGGAAAACTTTAGTTACTTTGTAGATTTGGATTATTATCACAAAACATACATTAACCACTTCAGCCCTATACATATTTTGACCATTTGAAAATAGCCGATCAACAAGCTCACAATGCGTCGCGATGCGAGGCATTGTGAGCTTGTAGATCGGCTATTTTCAAAAGATTTTTATACATTTGAAAACTTGAAATAGGACATTCTGCCTAATGAGTACTTTTGCTTTTGTACTTTAAGTACATTTTGATACCAATACTTTTGTACTTTTACTCAAGTAAATTTTGAATTACGGACTTTTACTTGTAACAGAGTACTTCTACATTGCAGTATTGATACTTTTACTAAAAGTAAAACATTTGAGTACCTTTTCCACCACTGCCTGTATGTGTGTCTCAAAACATATTTGAAACATTTTAACAACACTTTGTTTGGGGGGTGTTCCTGGCACAACATATTGTATATGTCCGCGGCCAAAAACATTAATTTGAGGGTCCTTGACATGAAAACGTTTGAGAACCATTTGATTTTTAATGGACACAATTGTGTAAAATAGTGGTTGTTGCATAAGGTCATACAGGCAGCGTGCAACCTTTTCAACATTCTAATGGTGATTTCACAATGACTTGCTGGCTCGATGAAAGTTATTTCCTGTTACAGGATATT
Organism: Gymnoscopelus braueri; assembly: GCF_963280865.1. Lineage (NCBI taxonomy): Eukaryota > Metazoa > Chordata > Actinopteri > Myctophiformes > Myctophidae > Gymnoscopelus > Gymnoscopelus braueri. The sequence continues at coordinate 46,382,338 of NC_137616.1, read as the reverse complement.
ACCCAGTTGAGGTTGAGATGCTGTCACTCTCACTCTCTCACACACACACACACACACACACACACACACACACACACACACACACACACACACACACACACACACACACACACACACACCACACACACACACACACACACACACACACACACACACACCTCCATACCGACTCCAATAGTTCTCGGAAACATTTAGTGATGAAATGCACTTTTTGACATTTTCACGTCAATGCTTATTATCAAGCGCTGAGCAAGCACCCCCCCCCCCCCAAGCACAACCACGGAGTCCCCATGCAGAGATGCAGGTGTCACAGCAGCCAGTCAGAATGAAACACAGGACAGGAGTTAGGCTACTGCTAAGAACCAACCATTATTGATCATTAATTTGAAAGAGCTGTGTGGGGGGAGATAACTAGGGTAAGTAGCAGTGGTGGAAAAAGTACTCAAATGTTTTACTTAAGTAAAAGTATCAATACTGCAATGTAAAAGTTTTCTGTTACAAGTAAAAGTTTGGAATTAAAAAATGTACTTGAGTAAAAGTACAAAAGTATTGGTATCAAAATGTACTTAAAGTTCCAAAAGTAAAAGCACAAAAATGTTTGAAAATAGCAGATCTACAAGCTCACAATGCGTCGCGTTGCGACGCATTGTGAGCTTGTAGATCGGCTATTTTCAAATAGCCTAGGTATAAAATAGGGCTAAAGTGGTTAATGTATGTTTTATAATGTAATATATGAATATCTGCAAAGTAACTAGTAACTAAAGTTTTCAAATAATTGTAGTGGAGTAAAAGTACAATATTTGCCTCTGAGATGTAGTGGAGTAGAAGTAAAAGTATTGGAAATTGGAAATACTCAAGTAAAGTAAAAAATACCTCAGAATTGTACTTAAGTAAATGTACTTAGTTACTTTCCACCTCTGGTAAGTAGGCAGACTAACGTGACCCTTTCTGATTTCTGTCAGGTTGTGTTACTTACCACATTATTATTGACTGACATGGATCACTCAAATGAATAGAATGACTGACAACAGGAATGATGCCCATAATTCACACAAGGCCTCGTGGGCAGTGGTGGAAATAAAACATTTTTTTACTCAAGTAAAAGTAGCAATACTGCAATGTGGAAATACTCTGTTAGGGCGCGCTCCCACCAAGAGTTGGCTGGCCGCTGTTAAACGCAGGTTGTGCGCGGCCACAGTTTTTTGCAGCCAGCGGATTCTAAAAAACGGGAGTGTCGCGCCTGTCCCTCACTTTCAGGAGCCTCCCCGTAGCCCGCACCGCCTGTGCCTGCTGCCTTGAGCACCACGTTGCTTCCTGAGTCTTGAGACGGTCCGCCTTCGACTCACCCGATTGGACAGAGGGAGAAAATCGGCTCCTGCCTCCAGCAGTTTTATGCTTAGTCGCGGAGAGCAGATAAACGCAAGGTCTGCACGACAAGCGGAAAAATCTGCTCTTGCGTGAATCAACGCATTTGCATTGACAATGCATTGGCAGATTCTGCAAACAGTGGCCAGCCAACTCTTGGTGGGAGCGCGCCCTTACAAGTAAAAGTCTGGAATTCAAAATGTACTTGAGTAAAAGTATTGGTATCAAAATGTACTTAAAGTACCAAAAGTAGAAAGTACTTATTATGCAGAATGTCCCATTTCACAACTTTTCAAAAACGATCTACAAGCTCACAATGTGTCACAATGCGACGCATTGTGTCTCCGTGATTGTGAGCTTGTAGATTGTCTATTTTCAAATGGCCGAAATGTATATAGGGCTGAAGTGGTGGATCGGATGTATGTTTTGTAATAATAATCTAAATCTACAAAGTAACTAAAGTTTTCAAATACTTTTGGTGGAGTAAAAGTATAATATTTGCCTCTGAGATGTAGTGGAGTAGAATTGAAAGTACTGAAAAAACTCCAGCAAAGTAAAAAAAATACCTAAAAATTGTGCTTAAGTACAGTACTTGAGTAAATGTACTTAGTTACTTTACACCACTGCTCATGGGACACTGGAAACTCATACATGCATTTTCATTCTCTCTCTCTCTGTGTGTGTGTGTGTGTGTGTGTGTGTGTGTGTGTGTGTGTGTGTGTGTGTGTGTGTGTGTGTGTGTGTGTGTGTGTGTGTGTGTGTGTGTGTGTGTGTGTGTGTGTGTGTGTGTGTGTGCAGACAACATGCATGATCTGTCCACGCCTCAGAGCAGCCTGCTGGCCACCACCAACCAGAGTGTGGCGCTGTGTGTTCCTCCGTACGAGACGGACCGCCTTCCTCTGGTGTTCCTGTACAGCGTGGTCCTGATCATAGGTCTGCCCGCCAACCTGCTCACTGTCTACCTCACCTGGATGCAGGTACAACGTCTCACCTCAGGGGGGCTTCAACCCTATTTTCTCTTTTTTCTCAGGCCAAGGTCTATAGCACACATGGGCCACATGCGGCCCCCACCTTCACTTAATGTGGCCCTCAGGTCAATATCGGAATACTGATTTATTATTGATTTCAGCTGTTACAATTCCAAACATGCAGACATGACCCGCTTTAATTACTTCAGTCTATATTAGTAGCTTAATGACTACTATTAAAATTCTATTGTCTTTTTTTATGTCCAATATATTTGTATTCAAGTTCATAAAGTTAAAGGTAGGGTAAGTGATATTTTTTGGTTAAAACAAAAAGTATTTTGTTAAAAGGTTAAAGCACTATATTCTGATAGTAATCATTGCTATAGAGTGTTTGTTCAGTAACAGGAGTCTCCCCGTCTCTCCAGCTCTTTAATAAACAGAAAATACATTTTCCGGTAGGTGTCAAAATCTCAGCCAATCAGGCGAAAGTACCCAATTTTAAGCTTAATTTCTATAGTGTTCCAGTTCCAATTTTGCCTGCTCATTTCTTAGTGTCATCACTTCCAATTTCACTTGTTTAATATATATCCTGATTGAGTTCTCTATCCTGATTGGATAAAATTGGAAATGAAACTGAAACTGAAACGAAAATGCATTTTCTGTTTTATAAAGAGCTGGAGAGACAAGGAGACTTCTTTTACTGAACATACACTCTATAGCAATGAGTACTATCAGAATATAGAGCTATTTAACACTTATTTTAACCAAAGAAAATCACTTACCCTACCTTTAACATAGGTATAACTAAATGCATTTGAATTTAAACAAAAATGTTACTTCTCAGGATTCCAATAAAAAAATAGCCCCAAAAAAAATCAGGATTCCATTTGAAAAATAGCAGATCTACAAGCTCAAAACGAGTCGCACTGCGGCACGTTTTGAGCTTGTAGATCGGCTGTTTTATCTTGTGTCTGACTTGTGTCTTAGTTCTACTGGATCTCTTCTCCACTATAGTCCCTCCCTAACATTTTAGTCTAGTTTTTATTTGTTGACAAAATTGTCAATATATCTAGTCATAGCTTAGTCTTTATTTCATTTTCATTTTGTTTTCGTCAGTGAAAAAAGGTAGTCAGTCGACGGACACTTTTTGTCATAGTTTTAGTCGACGAAATCAACACTGATTCTGAATCTTGTTTAACCCATTAAGACCTGGAACTGTGTCATTTTTAGATTTGAGCTAAAAAGCATTATTTTACACTTTGGGCTATTCAAAAATAGCAGATCTACAAGCTCATAGCGCGGCACCGAGTGCCGCGCTACGAGCTTGTGGATCTGCTATTTTTGAAAAATCGTGAAAATGTGTGCAAATCTTTGAATATATATATTTTTTAAAGCAAACATTTTTAACTCAAATCTTTGCTTCTGGGGGGGTCCCTGGAACAAAATATTTTGATGGGGGTCCACGGCCAAATACATATAATTTTGGGTGGTCCTTGACACGAAAAAGTTTGAGCACCACTGATATAAAAAACATACGTTTTTCAGAAAACTGTTGGGATTTAGGAGACATTTGTAGAATCAGGTCTTCAGGTCTTAATGGTCTAATATGTCACCTTGTTGTTATCAGGTGAGAAGCAACAACGTGCTGGGTGTGTACCTGTTGAGCCTGTCAGTGTGTGACCTCATGTACCTGTGCACTCTGCCCCTCTGGGCCTTCTACGTCAGCAGAGGACACTGGTGGCCCTGGAGCTCTGCCGCCTGCAAGGTGTGTATCCGCCGGACGGGGCGTTTAAGTCCGGGAAAGCATCTGTGTCATTTTAGATTTCAACCTCTTTAACCATTATTTTATACTTTGGGCTATTCAAAAATAGCAGATCTAAAAGCTCATAGCGCTATGAGCTTGTAGATCTGCTATTTTCTTTTTAAGTCATATTTTTTTTTTGCAAATCTTTGAATATCTATAATTATTTTTAATATATATAAAAAACGTAGCTCACAATGCGTCGCATCGCGGCCCATTGTGAGCTTGTAGCTCGGCTATTTTCAAATGGCCGAAAATTTATACAGAGCTGAAGTGAGTGTATGTTTTGAAATAATAATCCAAATCTACAAAGTAACTAGTAACTAAAGTTTTCAAATAAATGTAGTGGAGTAAAAGTACAATATTTGGATCCGAGATGTAGTGGAGTAGTAAAAAGTATTGGAAATTGGAAATACTCAAGTAAAGTACAAATACCTCAAAATTGTACTTAAGTACAGTACTTAAGTAAATGTACTTAGTTACTTTCCACCACTGGTCACTGCACTCCACCACCTGTGGTATGCAGGTAGTCTACTCTAATGCATTGTTTCCCAAACAATGGGTCGTTGACTCTCGTTAATGCTACTTAATTTTGTTGCGTTTCTGCATCAAATAGAACTACACCTAATCTAAGATACCATCAAAGCCAAGAATTTTTTCTCGCAACCCTCTCTGGTATTATATATGTTTTAGTTAGAGCTGTTGGAAATAACTAAGCTTCACTTGGTTGTTAAAAAGGTAGGGTAAGTGATATTTTGGGGTATTTTTTTTTTTTTATTTAAAAAGGTTAAAGTATTATATTCTGATAGTAATCATTGCTACAGAGCGTTTGTTCGGTCACAGGGGTCTCTCCAGCTCTTTAGTAAACAGAATATAGTACATTTTCAGGTAGGTGACAACATTTAAGCCAATCAAGGGAGAGCACTGAAAATGTATTTTCTGTTTAATAAAGAGCTGGAGAGACATGGAGACTCCTTTTACTGAACCAACACTCTATAGCAATGATTACTATCAGAATGTAGAGCTATTTAACACTGTTACTGAACAAACACTCTATAGTAATGATTACTATCATAATATAGAGCTATTTAACACTGTTACTGAACAAACACTCTATAGCAATGATTACTATCAGAATGTAGAGCTATTTAACACTGTTACTGAACAAACACTCTATAGCAATGATTACTATCAGAATGTAGAGCTATTTAACACTGTTACTGAACAAACACTCTATAGCAATGATTACTATCAGAATGTAGAGCTATTTAACACTGTTACTGAACAAACACTCTATAGCAATGAGTACTATCAGAATATAGAGCTATTTAACACTGTTACTGAACAAACACTCTATAGCAATGATTACTATCAGAATGTAGAGCTATTTAACACTGTTACTGAACAAACACTCTATAGCAATGAGTACTATCAGAATATAGAGCTATTTAACACTTATTTTAACCAAAGTAAATCACTTACCCTACCTTTAAAGTCCAGATGACAGCCATGTGACTGTTGTGAATTTAAAATAGATAAAACTGATTAGGAGTCATTTTTAATCGAGTCGTGACCCCTAAGAATCTGAATGGAATGGTGAGATACAGTAGCAGAAGATTCACAGCCCTACTACAGACCAATGGTTGAGAATTAACTGGTGAGCACTTGAGCAGTGGTTTCCAAACTGGGGGTCGGGACCCCCAGGGGGGCCCCCAAATAATTTTGCCCCAGCCGATTAATTGTAATTGTGCTTAATGTGTAACATTGTTCTCTCACAAACCAACATACAGTTTAAGTGTATACAGTCCGAGGCGTTGTGAGCTTGTAGATCGGCTATTTTCACAATATTTATCCGTGGAACCGAGTTAAACTGAATGTAACGCCTCAACTCCTACAATTCTAAGTGCTTGTCATGCAGGGTCGGGGGTCCCCAGTTCAAATATGATTATTTTGGTGGGTCCCCTGTTCACATATTATTATTCTGGGGGGGTCCTCAGTTAAAATATTATTATTTTGGGGGGTTTTGGGAACCCTTGCCCTAGACTAGAGGGATGTGTGCTTCATTCAACAGAGCTGTTGTGATGTGGAGGGGAGGTGTAGTGTGCCACCTAGTGGCTGAATGATATCACTTTATAAATCAGTGGTTCTCAAACCTTTTTGGCTCAGGGCACCCGTGTTATTCACCTTTTCCTCCACGGCACCCCTGAACATAGTTCACAGCAACTTACATTTATGTCATATTACGGTTATGTAAATATGTGTGAATCTTTCCCCCTAAGATACTGTATATCACGAGGAAAACTGAGATATCCGTTTCCATTAGGATAGATTTGAAATTACTTTATGCTTGACATTTAACCACTTGAACCCCTGCATCCTATACTCTGGGGGGGAAGGGGGGACATTCACCAAAAATAGCCGATCTACAAGCTCACAGCGCGTCTCGTTGTGAGCTTGTAGATCTGCTATTTTTGGCGAAGACATTCGGTATAAATGGAAAAAGGGTCCGTTTTACTGAGGGTCTAATGGTGCGTTCATACCGGCAGATAAAAAGATACATGATACCATTCATTTTCAATGGAAACCAGCGACATGAAGATACAAAGATACATCCGACCTTTGTAGCTGTAGCTCTAGCGACGAAAATACAAAGTTACAAATTCAAGTTGAGCAGGGTTCAACTTCCAGGTACAAAGATACAAAGCTACAACCGTAGCTCCGATGTCCGCACGTTTGATGACGTCAACGACCGCGTTGAGCAACACAGATACAAAGCGACAATGCGTATTTTTGTATCTTTTAATCTGCCCGTAACGCACCAAGGGCCCTATTTTGCGTGACTTAAATCCACGTCTTAGGCTGTAATTAAGTGATAACGCCACCATCTTATGCGCAATCCCCGTTATGCGAGTTGCGCTGAACGCAAACACTTAAGGAATAAGACTCGCCAGCATATTTTAGGCATGGGGGAGTGTTCATCTGTTAATTAAGGGTATCTGCTATTTTGCACATCGACTTAAAAAGACTCACCGCATACCGCTAAGACGTGGTCAGACCCCATCTTCTCTTCGCAGATGAGTGAGGCTGGGAACGAGGCCACTTCAGCCCTATACATATATTTCGGCCATTTGAAAATAGCCAATCTACAAGCTCACAATGCGTCGCGATGCGACGCATTGTGAGCTTGTAGATCTGCTATTTTCAAAAGATTTTGTATACATTTCGAACTTGTGAAATGGGACATTCTGCACAATGAATACTTTTACTTTTGGTACTTTTAAGTGCATTTTGATACCAATACTTTTATACTTTTACTCAAGTAAATTTCAAATACATTGCTTTTTACTCGTAACAGAGCATTTCTACACTGCAGTATTGATACTTTTACTTAAGTAAACAAATGGGAGTACTTTTTCCCACCACTGCTTTAAAAGACGTTTGTGGGTGATTGTGTGTGTTCCTGCAGGTGTGCGGCTACATCTTCTTCAACAACATGTACATCAGCATCTTCCTGCTGTGCTGCGTGTCGGCCGACCGCTACGTGGCCGTGGTCTACGTCATGGAGTCGCGGGGCCGCGGCCTGCGGCGCCGGCGCGTGGCCGCCGCCGTCACGGCCGCCATCGTGGCGGTGGTGGCCGCGGGCCACGTGCCCGTCTTCAGCATGGAGGAGGGCGAGGGCGCCGAGGGCCAGAGGAGGTGCTTCGAACCCGAACTTAGCTCCGACCAGAGCACCGCCAGGTATGGCGGCATGTTAAAGGGATAGTTCAGGCCAAAAATGGGCGTGTTAATCACTGTTCATTTTGACAGCACATTGTTTTTGTTTAGTTTAGTCATAGTCTTTTGAATAAAATGTAATTTAGTTTTAGTCATATTTTTGTCACCTGAAAAGTTTTAGTTTGAGCCTAGTGTCAGTGGTGGAAAAAGTACTCAAATGTTTTACTTAAGTAAAAGCATCAATACTGCAATGTAGAAATACTCTGTTACAAGTAAAAGTCCGGAATTCAAAATTTACTTGAGTAAAGGTACAAAAGTATTGTTATCAAAATGTAATTAAAGTACCAATACTGAAATGTTTGAAAATAGCAGATCTACAAGCTCACAACACGTTGCGATGCCACACGTTGCTTGTGAGCTTGTAGTTCGGCTATTTTCAAATAGCCTAGGTATAAAATAGGACTAAAGTGGTTAGTGTATGTTTTATAATGTAATAATGTATATCTACAAAGTAACTAGTAACTAAAGTTTTCAAATAATTGTAGTGGAGTAAAAGTATAATTATTTGCCTCTGAGATGTAGTGGAGCAGAAGTAAAAGTACAGAAAATTGGAAATACTCCAGTGAAGTAGAAATACCTCAAAACGGTACTTAAGTATAGCACTTGAGTACATGTACTTAGTTACTTTACACCACTGACTAAATCCATTAACGATTCAATCGGAAATGTGCGTCCGTCCGTCCCTCCCTCCCTCCAGGGTTACGGGCTTCAACCTCGCCCGCTTCGCCATGGGATTCCTGGCTCCGCTGGTGCTGCTGATCGCCACCAACCGGGCCATCCTGAGCAACGTGCGGGCCAGCGTGGGGCTGAGCGTCCGGCAGAAGGCGAGGGTCCGCTCCCTGGCCGTGGGCGTGGTGCTGCTGTTCCTGGTGTGTTTCGGCCCCTACCACCTGGTGCTGCTGCTCAGAGCGCTGCTCTACCACTTCCCCCAGGTCTGATACTTTACTTTATACTGTTACTTTACTGTTACTTTACTTTACTCCTTTATTTGGGAGGGACAGAGCAAGTGGTGGAAAACGTATTATATATTTTACTTAAGTAAAAGTATCGATACTGCAATGTAGAGGTACTCCGTTACAAGTAAAAGTCCGGAATTCAAAATGTACTTACTTGCTTAAAAGTACAAATGTTTTGGTAACAAAATCAATGGTATTTGAAAATAGCAGATCTACAAGCTCACAACACGTCGCGAGTTTTCTCACTCACAGTAAACAAACCAACACACAGTATAAGTGTATACAGGGTATGTGCACATTTATAAAGTTACAATTTAAGGACTTTTAAGGACCTTTTTAATCCCTCTAAAATGATTTGTCTTTTAAATAAACTAACAATAAGTCAAAAGTATTGTCAAACATTGGCCAAAATGTCAAAAAGTTTGCAAGGATGCAAATTTTCATCCTTAGTCCCTATTCCCTAGCATGTAAAAATAAAACGAGATATAATCGAGATATTACATGATATACATACATGTTATACCTTTAACAATTATAACCTTGCACCTCCCCCCCCCCCCATAGCTGCAGGGCAAGGACGGAACGTGTCTCCTCGAGAAGAGGATCTACACTGCCTACACCATCTCCCTGGGCCTGTCCACCTTCAACAGCGCCATCAACCCCCTGCTCTACGTTCTGTCCAGCGAGAACATCCGCAAGGAGCTGACCAGAGGCCTGGCTGCCATGCTGGGACCGGCTGGCACCTCCTCCCGGGGGGAGGGGCCACACTGCTCCACTGACGCCAACCACTCCAAGATCTCTACGGACACCGCCGCTAACGCTAAAGCTAACGGCGTCGCCACTAACGCTACGTGGAGCGCAATTCAAAGGAGCCCAGAGTGTTCGGGGCAAACGGTAACGTTAACGTTCATTAAGTCAGACGTTGTATCTACGATATAAAATCGGTGTCCGGGGGGGTAGCTGAAGTCGGAAGAACGCGCGCCTTTGGTACAAGGTTCTGTGCGTGATTTTTTTCTCAACTCGGCGTATGAGAAGCACGGCTTGGGTGCTGCAAGTAAGTACTGGTAGCTGATTGGAGGTGCTCTAAGTACTGGGAGCTGATTGGAGGTGCTCTAAGTACTGGGAGCTGATGGGAGGTGTTCTAAGTACTGGGAGCTGATGGGAGGTGTTCTAAGTACTGGGAGCTGATGGGAGGTGTTATAAGCACTGGGAGCTGATGGTTGGTGCTGCGCTCCACCTCAGCAGTCCATCTCCCTAGGGGTCTAGTGCATTGAAACGAGGATAGACTCCTCACTCCTGCGTTCTCGGCTGATACCGACAGTAAGTCTACTGTACCTACCTACCGACCTATACTCACTCATTTACCACGGGAAGGTGGTGTCTCGTTCGTTTGGTCGTGGCATGCAGCACACAGATATCACCACTGGACATGCTCAGTGCATGCCAGTGCAAATCGGCATGTTATGATGATGTGCTCATATATGGCTTGGACAACTCTGACGTCAGCGCAGCCAGAACTCTTATCAGAGAGAGGGGGAGAGTGAGAGTGACAGTGAGAGAGAGAGTGAGAGAGAGACAGAGACAGAGACAGAGACAGAGACGGAGACGGAGACAGAGAGAGAGAGATATGAGAGAGACTATTTCAGCCATGCAATGGGCTCTATGCCCAGCAGCCATATTGGAAATAAATTGGGCCTCTTCCTTACTTCCTTCACAGGTGTTACCAATGATAGGCTACTAATGAAGGCTCTGTTCCATTCTGATCAAACAGAGTCAGGGTGCTGATATTGTGCATGTTGGCTCACTGGAAACTGCTACACCAGTGGGTCTCAAAGTGTGATCCAGGGATCCTCAGTTGTACACTCTCAGAGTTATGGGAATGTTAACGTTTGAGAACCACTGTGCCACACTAAATGGAACAGAGCCTTCATTAGTATCATTGGTAACCCCAGAAGAGGGCCGGCCATTGCTGGGTAAAACCTGAACCCGTCGATTGACATGTGTCAGTAGTGATTGTCAGTGCCATAACCCCAGCAAGCTGCTCGTTATCAACAAACAATGCAGTTTCTGCAAAAAAAAGAAAGATCTATTCATTATCAACCAGCCTTGTTAAAAGCTGTTATTGTCAAACATAAGGAAACCTCAGTTTTACTGGACGGCAAATCTCGCGAACGTCCATTGTTTACTGATGCTAGATCCCGCGAGTCGCGAGAGTGTGTTGGTGGGACAGAGAAAGGTTGGTAATAAAGTCGATTTTCTCCTGAATTGTCTCTCTGAAAAAAGCCATTTTAGTATGACAATCTTGGGAATGTTATTGAATATTGTCTTGTGACGATCGGGTCCAATATTTAGTTCAGTGACCATGAGGCTAAAGAATGGTTCAGAAACTGTGTTCACGTTCACTCTTCCATTAGAATGAATAGACTCCAACCTGCTTCCGTTCTCCTAAAAAGGCGGTCGCATACTTCACGCAGATACGGGAAGTAAACTGGAGATGAGAGTCTTGCTATTTTTGTCTTGGCTATCACTAACGTCGGGTGAAAATCACCCAATTACCTGCCTGTAGAAAAAAACAGGGATGGGGGCAGGGAAACAAGCCTATACTTTCGATGATGTCACTGAGAAGCCTGAAGGTTCTCAAGGACCCGCCCACCTCAGACATCAGCAACACAATGAAAATCACGTAACTATAATTGTGGGTGAAAATCACCCGACGTTAGTGCTCTAGGGCATTGGTTCTCAAAGTGAACCAATTGAGATTTGATTCATGTTTAATGTAATGTCAAACTTGAACAGTCTGTTTCTTTTCTACTGATGCCACTGTGTTTTCTACTGTACTGCAGTGGTTCTCAAACGTTTCTGGCCGCGACCCCCCAACATAATCATATTTGAACTGGAGACCCCCCCCCCAAATAATCATATTTGAACTGGGGACCCCCCCCCCCAAATAATCATATTTGAACTGGGGACCCCACACCCTTACAAGCACTTGGAATTGTAGGAGTTGAGGCATTACATTTTGTTTGACTCGGTTCCACAGATAAAAATAATGACAATTTTTTACCCCTTTCTTAGACAATATTTGACAATTTGGCTAATGCTTGACCATTTTCGAGTATAATTTGTTGATTATACTTTTGACACAGCAATGGTCTTAGTTTATGTTTGATCAATTTAGAAGTATTAAAAAGATCTTAAAAGTCCTTAAATTGTCACTTTAGATTCCCTGTATAAGCTTAAAGGAGTAGTTCACCCAAAAAAAAAATTTCTATCAATTACACACCCCATGAAGCCTTGAATTCATGGAGATTTTTATGTTTTAGTCACATTCCTGAGCCAGTAATGTGATGATAATAATAAAGATCCTTATGTATCCGGTAGGAGACTCAAAAGGAGACTCTTTGTGTCTCCTACCGGATAGAGCGCCGGTAATCAAATTATTGGCTTAGGAATGCGACAAAAACTAAAAGATCTCCTTAAAGGGGTAGTTCACCCCCAAAATAACTTTTTTTCTATTGATTACTGACCATCTGGAGCCTTGAATTCATAGATATTTTTTTGTTTTTGTCACATTCCTAAGCCAATAATTTGATTATAATAAATGTGTCCCCATTGATTCCGGTAGGAGACACAAATGCATTTGTGTCTCCTACCGGAATCAATGGGGCTAAATTTATTATAATCAAATAATAAAGGAAGGAATGCGACAAAAACAAATAAATATCCATGAATTCAAGGCTCCATGGGGTGAGTAATCAATAGAAAAAAAGTTATTTGGGGGGTGAACTACCCCTTTAAGTAATTTTTTTGGGTGAACTACTCCTTTAAACTGTATGTTAGTTTGTTGCACATTAAGCAAATCATCAACCACTGCTGCACTGTATAATGTTGTATGTTTCTGACCTGAAACAATGAAAACACATGCTGATGATTTATAACCTGTTTTATTTTTGTATAACTATGTACTGTTTCATCTCAATGATTTTGTATAAATGTCTATTTGGTAAAAACATGTTCAGTGACTCCTGTCAGATTTATACCTTTTCAGCACATTGAATTGAATTAAAACTATGTCAAATTAAAACTGCATTTTGGGGTTTGTTGGTGCTGGAAAGTGATATTTGTTTTCACAGATAGTGTTTAGTTAAAAGGTTAAAGCCCTATTTTCTGATAGTAATGTAGCTTTTTAGACATTTAGAGCTATAGAGGGTTTGTTCAGTAACAGGGGTCTCCCCATTTCTCCAGCCCTTTATTAACCCTTTAAGACCTGGGACACATCTGTGTCACCTTTTGATTTGAGCTGAAAAAGCATTATTTTACACTTTGGCTATTCAAAAATAGCAGATCTACAAGCTCATAGCGCGGCACCGAGTGCCGCGCTACGAGCTTGTAGATCTGCTATTTTTGAAAAATCGTGAAAATGTGTGCAAATCTTTGAATATATATTGTTTTAAAGCGAGCATTTTTAACTCAAATCTTTGCTTCTGGGGGATCCCTGGAACAACATATTTTGAGATGGGGGTCGGCAGCAAAATAAACATAATTTTGGGGGTCCTTGATATGAAAACGTTTGAAAACCACTGATATAGAAACATACGTTTTTCAGAAAACCGTTAGGATTTAGAAGACATTTTGCAGAATCGGAACCTCAGGCCTAAAAAACATTTTTAATTTCTTTTTTATTTATGTATTAGTCACCCCATGGAGACTTGAATTCATGGATTTCTTTTTGTTTTTATCGCATTCCTAAGCCAATAATGTGATGACCAGCGGACCGGTAGGCAGCGGTTCCGGTAGGAGACACAAAGGAGACTCTTTGTGTCTCCTACCCGAACCGCTGCTGGTCATCAAATTATTGGAATGCGACAAAAACAAAAATAATATCCATAAATTCAATGGCTTAAACATAAAAGACATTTTCAGGTGGGATACCAATTTATCCAATCAGGAGAAGGAACCCATTTATCAGGTTACATTTTATAGTGTCTTAAATATATATATATATATATATATATATATATACACAGCACCGTCCTACTGTGGAGTATAAATGGGCCTTTGTTTTGTTCTCGCTTTGTCCCCCCCACCCCCCCTTCGCCTGTCAATCAAGATGGCTGGTCCCGCCCCTCCCCCCCCCTGCTTGCCGCCTGCATAGATATATATAAAGGCTAGATGACTCACCCGCGCTGCTGGCCAATGGAGTACGACGTTGCCACATGGCGGCCATCTTGAAACAGTCATTCATAACATTATGTCTATGGAGCATATACTTTAAAATAACCATAGCGTGCTCAATTTTCATCCGATTTTCAAACGGTTTGGTGTGTTGTAAACACCAAAGATGTAATAAAATTATAAAATTATAAAATTATAAAAAATTAAAAAAAACATGATTATAATTATAAGTATGCAGTATCATAACTACATCTTTGGTGTTTACAATACACCAAACCGTTTGAAAATCAGATGAAAATTGAGCACGCTATGGTTATTTCAAAGTATATGCACCATAGACATAATGTTATGAATGACTGTTTCAAGATGGCCGCGGTTGAGCTACGCTTGCGCCGTCCCCTTGAGCCATCTAGCCTTTATATATATCTATGGCCGCCTGCCTCCCTCTGCCACAAGCCGGCCCCTTTGCGTCACACCCAAGCCGGTGACCTATCGAATTATGTGACTTCCAAAAACGACGGACCCCTTAACGGTCACATTATTATATAAGTCACCCGTTTGGGTATAACGCGTGGTTACGAGAGAGAGAGAGAGAGAGAACGAGAGAGAGAGAGAGAGAGAGAGAGAGAGAGAGAGAGAGAGAGAGGACACAGAGAGAGGGGGAAGGAAGGGACAGACTGTGAATGTTTCTTCTTTAACAGCGGAAGGTGAATAAAGGAGGTTCTGATTATAAAAAAGGTAAGTTTGAGATTTATTTTTGTCTTTTTAGAAAAAAAAGTCTCCGTTTAGCTCTTTAAAAAAAAAAAAAAAGAAGAAAAAGGAGGAAAAAAAGACGCTCGGACTCCGCGCCCGTTTTTTAGGACGTAAAAAAGCACGGTTCGTACGACGGTGTCGCGCGGCCCGGGAGTAGCAGATCTCCAAGCTCTCGGCGCGTCGCGCTCGCGGCGCTCGCGACGCGCCGTGAGCTTGGAGATCTACGACGGCCGGGGGGGGAAAAAAACGCGGAAGTGGGTGTCTCGCGCTGAGTAATTCACGCCGTTAAGATTGTAACGCGTTTATATTTAAGTGTAACGTCACATTGTGGCGTTATACCGTATCATTTACCATTGATAGAGTGGACTCTGGATATTTTATTATTTTTATTACAGTTATTACATAGTTATATTACAATAAAAGAACCGGACGTTCCCCCCCAAAAAATGGCCCGTTTTTGTCGCCGTCGCGCTGGATTTCTTTGAGCACTTTAAAGTTTCAAAAGTCCAAATGTTAAAACTTGAGTAATATGACCGATATGAATAGACAATAACACCTATGTTTCGTAAAGGATATCTTATGTTTCATAAACGTGTGAAAACAGGTTGTCTTTTGTGTTACTACTACCAGTCTGAGTCATGAAGTCATGCCTATCGCTAGCTCCGACGGAACCTCTCCCTCCGCTCTATAGCTCCGAGATGAGGTTCTTCGGTTCCCTCTACCGTTTGAGCAGGACATTGTCGCACATTTTCCACTTTACGTGTTTCTTACCCCTTTCTGCACATCGTATCCAAAAAGTAAAGCTTTTCCGCCATTCTCTCAGATGTTTTAAGTTCTAGCGCACCATAAAAGCTATCCAACGAGTTGAAGAAAGTATTTAATTCGCCTCTGTCCTCAGCCGGTTACATGTTTTTAAGACATTGCGCAAGAGTTGCGCCCGTAGAGATAACATTACTGATTCCCCTACTGGTCAAATGTTGAATTGCATCTTCTAATGCAAAATATTATGAAACCGGCTGAGGACAGAGGCGAATTAAATAATTTTTTCAACTCGTTGGATAGCTTTTATGGTGCACTAGAACTTAAAACATCTGAGAGAATGTCGGAAAAGCTTTACTTTTTGGATGCGATGTGCAGAAAGGGGTAAGAAACATGTAAAGTGGAAAATGTGCGACAATGTCCTGCTCAAACGGCAGAGGGAAACGAGGAACCTCATCTCGGAGCTATACAGCGGAGGGAGAGGTTCCGTAGGGGCGAGCCTGTCGCCGTTGCCAGATTTTGTGAGAGAAATAAGCAACCACAACCTGGTCTATGAAAACAAGCCCAAAAGAAGCAATCATAGGGCACTAGGCATAGAGTTAAAAATAAGGGTTAATACTTTAAACCGATATACTGTTTACATTTTAAACCTATATACTGTTTACATTGACAATAGCATATCTACAAGCTCACAACGCGCCACGATACTATGGATGCGACGCTTTGTGAGCTTGTGGATCTGCTATTTTTTAGAAAAAATCTTGAAATAAAATGTGGAATATTTGGAATATTTTTTGAAACTTTCTGAGAACACAAATCTTGTATGGGGGGTCCCTGGCACAAAACGTTTTCAGATGGGGGTTATAGGGACAAATGGGGGTCCATGACATGAACATATTTTAGAACCACTGGTTAAAATAATTGAAAAACATTGTGAAGCAAGCCCAAATAAGCAACTACACTTTAGAAACAAGCCCCCAAAAAACACAACCTGCAACCACCAATTTTAGTTTAGTTTAGCAACTTTACAGAAAAACAAGCCCAAAGTCGCTTATAATAAGCGGACATGGCAACACTGATGCCAGTCTGTCTGTTACGTCACTGTGAGTCATACAGTGTGAGTCATACAGTAGAGAGATGTGTCGAAATGTGGGCAGGGTTTAAAATGTGTCCTTTTAAATTCATTAGAATTCATTGTGACGTAATGTTAATATGATCATAATGATACATGACATTTATGTAGTGCAAACAACTTGTGAAAACAAGACAAAACTAAATAATCAACTTTATTAGGAGAGAAATAGTCAAAAAGGCTTAATATGTGTGTGTTAAAAAGCTCAGGATGTAAATTTAGAAGTGTAGAAGAATAGTACAGTAATAATAATAATAATAATAATAATAATGTATCTATAGTTCCTAGAGATATACTGCATAGCTGCTGAGAGTCAATATAGATTAGATATAGTTGCATTTTTGCCATTCAGTTAAAGTATTAGACTGTGGTTGTACCGGTCAGCTCCCATTACAACAGTATTAGACTGTGCGTGTGCGTGTGCGTGCGTGCGTGCGTGCGTGCGTGTGTTGGAACATTATGAATAAAAATTACATTTGTGGTTGTCTTTTAGGCTTCATAAACAAAAGGTACACAGGGCAGATAATATGACACATAACTTAACTTACAGAGTTGAATAACTTTATCCATTAAGAGAATAGTGGAAATAGCTGTGACGGACGCATTTCGCGCTTGTTGTAGATCTGCTATTTCCTCTATATTTGAAAATGTTTGAAAATATATGAACACTTTTCAACATGGAACAGATTCTGACGATTATGCAATTTTTTTTTTTACAATTGTCTAAAAAAAAAACGGTTATGTAATAATCGTGACAGACCTAACCGTGACAGATCTCTCCAGTGGTGGAAAAAGTAGCCTACTCACATTTTTTACTTAAAAGTATCAATGCTGCAATGTAGAAACACTCTGTTACAAGTAAAGGTCTGGAATTCAAAATTTACTTTAGTAAAAGTACAAAGTATTGGTATCAAAATGTACTTAAAGTACCAAAAGTACTCATTATGCAGAATGTCCCATTTCACAAGTTTTCAAATGTATAAAAAAAAAAAAAAAATAGCAGATCTACAAGCTCACAATGCGTATCGCGACGCATTGTGAGCTTGTGAGCTGCTATTTTCAAATGGCCGAAATGTATATAGGGCTGAAGTGGTTAATGTATGTTTTGTAATAATAAACAAAATCTACAAAGTAACTAAAGTTTTCAAATAATTGGAGTGGAGTAAAAGTACAATATTTGCCTCTGAGATGTAGTGGAGTAGAAGTAAAAGTGCAGAAAATTTGGAAATACTCCAGTAAAGTAAAACATACCTCAAAATTGCGCAGTACTTGAGTAAATGTACTTAAGTTACTTTACACTGGATCTCTCTCTCTCTCTCTGGCAGAACGACATGCACTCCCGGGGCATCAAGCGTAAGCTGTGTGACAGCGGCGTAGCGGACGCGGACGAAGAGCGTCCGTCTTACGGCATCCAGCGCCAGTCCCTGCTGGACATGTCCCTGGTCAAGCTGCAACACTGCCACACGCTGGCCGAGCCCGACCTCTGCCGCTCGGTGCTGATCGCCAACACCGTGCGCCAGATCCAGGAGGAGATGGACCAGGACCATGGGAGCTGTCAGGTATATATATATATATATATATAGGATCTGATCTCAGACCAGCTCTGTTCTGTGTTTACACCATTATAAGGGGTAGTTCATCCCCAAAATCACATTTAAAGGGATAGTTCACCCCCAAAATGACCTTTTTCTTATCGATTAGTCACCCCATGGAGACTTGAATTCATGGATATTTTTATGTTTTTGTCTCATTCCTAAGCTAATAATTGTGTAGGAGACACAAAGAGTCTCCTTTGTGTCTCCTACCGGAACAGTTGCCTACCGGTCCGCTGGTCATCAAATTATTGGCTTAGGAATGCGAAAAAAACAAAAACCATGAATTCAAGTTTTTGGGTGAACTATCCCTTTAATAACAGTGTGGACAGTCAGTCTTAAAGATCAGATTTGAGAAACAAATTAGTTTTGGCCGCAGTGAAAACAAGGCCTTAGAGACAACTACACCTCCCGAAATCGGAGAGAGGAAGCTGGCACTTCCGTTCACGAAAATATATTTTAAAATATCTTTACATTTAATCTTTGAATGTATGAATGTAGTCACAGAATAGTTATCTCCAGTATGATTGATCCCCTGATGGTTGCTAATCACAGAGGGTTTTCAGGTGTGGTTTCACAAATGTCAACGAGGTCATTGTGACCTCGTTGACATCTGTTGTGTGATGTTTGAAGATGGCATGTTTCACCCAAAAATTGATTTTTTTTTTCTCAGTTTATTTTTTAACATTGAAGTGAATGGAGCAGCAACTTTTTGGATAGCGTTATCTCCTAGTTCCTTTGAGATAAACAAAAAATAAAAATGTATTATTATTATTTTATTTTTTTTCAAACTCGTGATAACTCGTTCTTGGCACTCAGAGAGTTAATACTAATTCAAACCTTGTCTTAACCCCAGGTGGTCCCTGACCCGTTCATGGTGTCCTGCGGTCCAGAATCGCCCCAGCCCCTCCTGGACCCCCACCACGTCTTGTTCCAGAACGGCCACGTTTTGGGCCCACACAGCAGCGCTCTGTGTCTGAACAGCAGCGCTCTGTGTCTGAACAGTGACATGTTGTGTCCCAACGGCGACCTTTCGTGTCGACCGGACCAAAACCAGATGACCTACGACCTCTGCCCCGACGAGGAGTCGTCCTACTGCTGGGGGAGGGCGGAGCTAAAGATGATGGGTCACGCCCTCCTGGAGGAGGCGGAGTCGGAGGCCATGATGCGGCCGCCCCGGTGCATTCTGGGACGGGGGGAGGAGGAGGAGGAAGAGGAGGACGAGGTGTTTTTGGGGAAGCTGGACATGCGGAGCGCTCCTTCCTCTTCTTCCGGTTCGGTTGCCGGTTCGAACCCCGGCCTGGAGGAGTTCCTGTCGGACGTGGAGGCGTCGTACTACGACCTGGACACCATGGCCATCGGAACGGCCACGCCCCTCACCACGCTGACCGAGCTGGACCACATCATGGAGATCATAGTGGGGTCCTAAGGTTAAAGGGGTAGTTCACCCCCAAAATGACTTAGTTTCTATCAAATTCATGAATAAATGTTTTGGGGTGAATTATTCCTTTAACGATGCTGGTTCTCAACTTAGGGCTCGGGGACCCTCTTATACGGGGGTCTGTAACTCTGAGAGTGTAACAAACGGGAATTCCATTTGTTACACTCTCAGAGTTACAGAGCTGTAAAGGGTCCATTTGGACCCCCTGGTGGTCCCTAGACCAAGTGTTGAGAACCGGTGACTTTTACAACCAATAGCGGACTAGTACAGAGACTGGGAACCCTCTGTCGAGGGCAATTGCTCTTAGACAATAATTCTGACACACACACACACACACACACACACACACACAATTCAAAATGTACTTGAGTAAAAGTACGAAAGTATTGGCATCAAAATAGCAGATCTACAAGCTCGCGATGCGACGCATTGTGAGCTTGTAGATCGGCTATTTTCAAATGGCCGAAATGTTTTCAAATAATTGTAGTGGAGGAAAAGTACAATATTTGCCTCTGAGATGTAGTGGAGTCGAAGTACATATATTGGGAATTGGAAAAGTAAAGTACAAATATCTCAAAATTGTACTTAAGTAAATGTACTTAGTTACTTTCCACCACTCACACACACACACACAGTGAAAGGACATATTCAATTGATTACAGATTTTTGCATGTTTTTTTTAACACACGTTTTATTTGTTTATTTTCTTACAATATTTTTTTTATACGATCTAATTTATTGTGAATTTTTTACACTACGTGAACCTATGAGCTCAGAACAAATGTTTTTATATATTAATGTATATACATACACCTTTATATTCACATAAACGTTTATACAATGTCTACGATCTATCTCAAGCAGCCTTTATTTACTGTGGGAGCGAAGCCATTACAGGGTCCACGGGGTGATCAGTGCTGATTGGTCAGTTGCTGCGTCCTCGCTATACTTAAAGGTGGCGTACGTGATATTTCTTTGTTAAAATGAGTTCTAGATATCTATAGTGATATTAATCATTGCTATGGAGTGTTTCTCCAGCTCTTCAGTAAACAGAAAATGCATTTTCAGGTCAGGATACCAGTTTCATCCAATCGGGAGAGAGACCTCATACAGAATACAGGATAAACTGAACGTGGAATCGGAAGTGACGGCACAAAAGCAATGAGCAGACACAACATTGGAAGATAAGTGGGTTATCATTCCCGATTCCATGAAATTGGCGTCCCACCTGAAAATGTATTTTCTGTTTGTTAAAAAGCCTGTGAGAGAGAGAGAGAATCTTTTTTTTGTTTTAACCAAAAAATATCACGTACAGCACCTTTAAAACCCCTTCAAGCCACACTTGTGTAGCATTCATGTTGGTGGTCTTTTTGGAGTGCCGCGAGAGTTCTTTCTTGCCCGTTTATAACACCACTGACTTAAAAGTGTTGATCCGATGCAATGTTCTTGTTGTTTTTTGTACATAAATGATGATCAGCCTGCATTCCTTCATGCTCTCCTTATCGACCGAGGATATCGGTCATATATATAAATATACGTATTCTGATATATATATATTTTCATGTTAGAGAGATATTTTTTACAAGATATTGTTTGTTTTATATGCCTTTTTTCATTTTGTAGATAGTATACAAGTTGGTATTGTAGAAGTGGGACAAAAACGGCAGCAGTTGGACGTTTTAATCCGTTAAAACCGGGAAAGCTGTCATTTTAGATTTTAGCGTTGGCTATTAAAAAATAGCAGATATACAAGCTCGCACTGCATCACTTCGTGCCGCACTGCGAGCTTGTACATCTGCTATTTTTTAACATTTTAGAAAAATCTTGAAAGTGTTTGAAAAATCAGACGGGGGTCCGCGGCCAAACATGCTGTAAATCAATCTGGGCGTCCTTGGCACGAAAAAAGTCTTGAGAACGACTTTGTAGAATCCGCCTCAGGTCTTATGGGTTATATGTCACTTTAACTGGTTTGTCTGGTTTGAGCCGGTGTCACCTCTGTCATCTGATCGCCTCCAGTCAAAGCCAGAGCCATTGACAGAGAGAGTGTTACCACACACTCCCATAGACTCCTGTAGTATACAGAGAATATTCATAGAATATTCAATGTTCACCGATAGTTCCAAACACTGCTGTATTAGTTCCAACCTAACCTTTGTGATCACGATCAAAGGGTGTCCTTAACTCTCCGTTTTCAACCGCTGTGGTTAAAAAGCCATTTATTCTGTGTGTCACACAAAAGTAGCAAAAATAGCCGATCTACAAGCTCAAAACGCGTCACAGTGCGGCGCATTTTGAGCTTGTAGATCGGCTATTTTTGCAAAACTCTGTTTTAACCGCTCTGGTTAAAAAGCCATTTATCCATCACAATGTTTACATGCACATACCCTGTCAACAACCACTTAAGCCCGGTTCCAAAAACAATAAAATAAAGCCGATCTACAAGCTCACAATGTGTTGCCCGAAAAATTTTTTTTACAAAGTACCTTTCTGTGTTTTTTTCCCCAGAAAATTCTAGATTTATATATATATTTTTTGTGGCCTATAATAACATTCCCATAACAGTGAGGCCAGGGGTGAAAGTGAAAGTTCATGACAATCAAGTTATGGAAATATGGTGTTTACATATAATGTGAGATTGCAATAATCTACTTGTTGTTCATCTCAGTCCAGTTATGTTTACACGATGCACACAGACATAACCATCTGGGGATATTACAGTTCCATAACTGTGCTTGTAAACGCTCATTGTGACCTCATATAAGTTATTCTATTTATTATCACTGCCAACATGTTGTAGCAAAATAATCATGATGTCACTGACACTTTGAATGAGGTCAAACTGCAGGGCGTGTTATTTTTTGTTTATTACGAATATGTCATTTTATATAATTTTAATAAAACATGAATTATCAGTTGATGGTTTTCTGACTCTTTTTTTTTTGGGTGACTTTCAGATAGTCATGCAGTAGAAAAGTGTATCCACATGTGAAGTAGAATATATGGCATTGGCAGCTACTACACAGGAAAGTTTTGATCTTGTGCAGACCAGTTATTGAAAGGAATGGACAATGGAAATGCTTATGCACCAGTGACAATCGTTGAGGACAATCAAGGGGAAATTGCATTGTCAAAGAATCCTGTGTGTCGTCAAAGGTGTAAACATGTTGACATCGAATGTCACTTTGTTCGATCTGCAGTCAGTGATGGAAACATTATCATTGAATACTGTCCAACAACAGAAATGGTGGCTGATATTTTAATGTGATTTTGTCTCATTCCTAAGCCAATAATTTGATGACCAGCAGACCGGTAGGCAGTGGTTCTGGTAGGAGACACAAAGGAGACTCTTTGTGTCTCCTACCGTAACCGCTGCCGGTCATCAAATTATTGACTTAGGAATGAGACAAAAAACAAAAAAAAATCCATGATTTCAAGTCTCCATGGGGTGACTAATCCATAGAAAAAAAGTAATTTTGGGGGTGAACTATCCCTGTAACTAAACATGTAACAAAAGTCACAATTGAAAAGTTTGTGTATTTTATCTTTGGTGTTGGAGGTTAAAATAAAATAAAAATAAAAAAGTACGTCAAAGAGCAAGTGGGGTGTTGAACTATTGTGAACACTGACTTGAATGCTCTTAACTCTGACGTCATCTGTCAATCACAATCAGAGTGGGTGGTGCTAATAAATGGATCATTGCTGACTCGCCTGTGTCAGTCAGTGTCATGTGAACCATAGACATGTAGACGCCTCCTTCGGCTCTGAGGCGTCTGTATCTCGGGCGCGCACCAGCTTCCGCCCTCAGTCGCGTGCGTCACAGAAGGGGACGTTCGGTAGGCCAATCAGAGGCCTACCGAACGTCCCCTTCTGTGACGCACGCGACCGGGGGCGGAAGCAATACAAAGGTATTGCGATACAGGTCGCGCCAATGAACTGCAGAGGTCAATGAGGTATCTAGGTTTCTATTCACCCGTTTCCTAGGCTGTGTGTTTTCCACTTCCTGTCGATTTCATTGGATATCATTGGTCATCTGACCAGTTTCATTGGATTTCATTGGATCAAAACGACAGGAAGTGGAAAACACACAGCCTAGGAAACAGGTGAATATCTATGATGTGAACTACAAGCAAGTGTGTGAGCGTCCTTTATTCCTCCATATAGACCCCTTAACAGACGACGTCACACTGGTTGCAAGCGTCATACTGCGCAAGCGTCACACCCATTCTATCAGGTCTCGCTAGGACGCGCAGCACTAGCCAACACACAAGAGGGGGTTGGGGTGTGCTGAAACCAGCGCACCCCGAAACAACAGGTTGAGAATTGATTGCATGAAACAATCACCTGTGCATCCAGTCTCAATGTTGGTAAACAAATAATTGGTCTATAGTGCTAGGCAACGTGTCGTCACCACGGGGGGCGTGGCATAGTAGCTGCAGACATATGGGGGGGGGGGTAAGAGTCAATGTTAAGTCAAGCTGTTTATGACCCCCCAAGATGTCCGCCGCTACCAAGTGACACTTGTTGACGCCCCCTTCAGGATTGTTTTCCTATGCACTATTAGTCCAGGCTATCTAGACCTTTGCTGGAAATGGCTGCTGCGCCAACAGGATGGATCCACTATGGATCTATGGATCCCCACACACACACACGCGCGGGCGCACAATGTGTGTTTGAAATTAATTGTTGTGTAAATATTGTTTTGAACATTCCCATACCTGCCATTTTTCACATCACAAGTAAAATACTTAGCTAGTGAGTGAGGGAAACGAGTGACCAATGTTGAATGTTTCTGTTAAATAAGGTTTTTAAGGAGTTTTTCATCTTATATTTACTGTTGTTGTTAATTTTGCCAATAGTTGGTTTTCTTGTGTCTGTCTGTCTGTCTGTAGGAATTAAAGGATTGATTCTCAAAAGGAAATTACAGTATTAGAAGCATCAACATGCTGTGTGTGTGTGTGTGTGTGTGTGTGTGTGTGTGTGTGTGTGTGTGTGTGTGTGTGTGTGTGTGTGTGTGTGTGTGTGTGTGTGTGTGTGTGTGTGTGTGCACACATGTGCGTGGGCAACTGTAGCCTGGCCAATAAGCACAGAGAAGAGTGCAAGATGTGGTTAACAGCTGCAGTACAAGGAGGAGTTTCTCAGTAAGTCTAAACTGAAAGTTAAACGGTGAGTTTGTCAGACATTGTCACATGTTCGCTGCAAATCCCTAAACAGCACTTTCACAGAAATACTGACAACTTAAAGACCGGTGAGTACATTAGATAAGATCTATTATTCATTAACAGAGAATCAATGGTTTAATAACCCATTAAGACCTGAGGCCGATACTGAAAATGTCTTCTAAAACTGTTTTCTGAAAAACGTATGTTGATATGTAAGTGGTTCTCAAACTTTGGTTTGTCAAGGACCCCCACAATTATATATTTTACTGCCGATCCCCATCTCAAAGTATTTTGTATCAGGGACCCCCAGAAGCAAAGATTTTACTTAAAATTGTTTGCTTTAAAACAATATACATATTCAAAGATTTGCACAAATGTTCATGATTCTTCAAAAATAGCAGATCTACATAAAATAAATATTGGTTTAAGTGATTAAAATCTAATATAACACAGATGCCTCTCCGGTTTTAATGGGTTAAACTGTATCCAGACATGCTCTTCTCCTATTTACATATTCCTTGAAATTCCCCAGTATGATCTTTCAATTGGCAAAAATGACATGTTTTCATGGAATATATAGAACACAAACATTATTTGTCATCAATTCCGATACAATCCAGAGCAGATTAACAACTATTGAGCTGTGAGGAGTAGCATTTAGGAACTACATCTGATTATTTCACTTTTATTCTCACAGTGTGTTGAAATGGCCTCTGCCAGTATTCTCCATTCTGAAGAGCAGTTCCTGTGTTCTATCTGTCTGGATGTGTTCACTGATCCAATCAGCACTCCATGTGGACACAACTACTGCAAGACCTGCATCACACAACACTGGGACAGCACTGATGTGTCTAAGTGTCCTTTATGTAACAAAACCTTCAACACCAGACCAGAAGTCTCTGTCAATACAGTGCTCTCTGAGATGGCTGATCAGTTCAGAAAGTCACTGCAGCTGAAAATAAATTCCAGCACGAACCAGGAACCTGCTGAACCACATGAAGTCTCCTGTGACGTCTGTACTGAGACCAAACTAAAAGCCCTGAAGTCCTGCCTGGTGTGTCTGACCTCCTACTGTGAGACTCACCTGGAGCCTCATCAGAGACTCACAGGGTTAAAACGACACAAACTAATCAACCCTGTAAAGAACCTGGAAGACTTAATGTGTAAGAAACATGACAGACCTCTGGAGCTGTTCTGTAAGACTGACCACATATATGTCTGTCAGTTCTGCACTGAGTTAGACCACAAGTTACATAGAATTGTATCTCTGGAAGAAGAATGTGAAGGAAAGAAGGCTGAGCTGGGAAAGACAGAGACTGAAGTTCAGCAGATGATCCAGGAGAGACAAGTGAAGATTCAGGAGGTCAAACACTCAGTAGAGCTCAGCAAGAAAGACACAGACAGAGAGATAGCAGACAGTGTGCAGGTCTTTACTGCTCTGATCAGCTGTGTTGAGAGAAGCCAGGTTGAGCTCATTGGTGTGATTGAAGAGAAGCAGAAAACAACAGAGAAACAGGCTGAAGGCTTCATTAAAGATCTGCAACAGGAAATCACTCAGTTAGAGAAGAAAAGCTCTGAGCTGAAGCAGCTCTCACACACCGGAGACCACCTCCACCTCCTCCAGAACTTCACATCCATCAACACCCCTCCACCCACCAAGGACTGGACAAAGGTCAATGTCCATCAGTCTTCATACGTGGGGACTGTGAGGACAGCTGTGGCTCAGCTGGAGAAGACACTCAGTCAAGAGATGGAGAAGCTGTGTGATGCTGAGCTGAGGAGGATCCAGCAATATGCAGTGGATGTGACTCTGGACCCTGATACAGCACATCACTCTCTCATCCTGTCTGAGGATGGAAAACAAGTGAGTAATGGAGGCATAAAGAAGAATCTCCCAGACAACAAAGAGAGATTCTCTCCATGTGTCGGTGTTTTAGGATTAGGAAAACAAAGCTTCTCCTCAGGAAGGTTTTACTATGAGGTTCAGGTTAAAGGGAAGACTGACTGGGATTTAGGAGTGGCCAGAGAGTCCATCAACAGGAAGGGACCAATCAAACTGACCCCGAAGAAGGGTTACTGGTCTATATGGTTAAGAAATGGAAATGAGTACAAGGCTCTTAATGACCCCGCTGTCCTCCTTCCTGTAAGAGTTAAGGTCCAGACAGTGGGAGTGTTTGTGGATTATGAGGAGGGTCTGGTCTGCTTTTATGATGTGGAGACCAGAGTTCATCTCTACTATTTCACTGGCTGCACCTTCACTGAAAATCTCTATCCCTACTTCAGTCCTAATATTAATAATAATGGTAAAAACTCTGCTCCTCTGATCATCTCTCCTGTCAATCATACAGATTAAACTCATCCTTGCATTTACTATGAGAGCTAATTTGACTAATTCACTTTCATGGTCAGTGTGCATTAAGTTTAACACATGATATTCCAAATGAGACAAACTTTGAAACTTACTTTCAGCTGAAATCATACACATTAATATTTTACATATACATAATTACAGCACTGTGTTCATATGCAAATAAACTTTATTAAACCTAACTTCAACATAAAGTGACACAGAGGAAATGTTGATATTGTTGTTATTGTTATTTGTTGGAATCATACTAAATGCTTATTTTGGTATAAATAAGCATTGCTTCTTCCTACTCTATTTTGGACATTTTTATTGTGTTTATTATGTTATATCTGATCAATTATTGGTTATTGTTGGTATGTTCGGCTTTTAATTTTTTTATTCTTTAATTAAGTTTTAAATAAATAATGAAGAAACAAATAAATACATAACTGGCATTGTTGTCTCCTGTCTTAACATGCCTGGTACGGCTGCACCCCACGACTGACACAGCCCTGGGTAGGCAACCAGGCCTGGAGGAGATCTGCTCTCAGAGGAATGCACTTTTCTAGTTGTTTACCTGGTTTCCTAGTTTATGTGAGCCACTACATTGTTCTCTCTTCACTTTACATCAGGGGTCTTCAACCTTTTCAGGCCAGGGACCCCCAAACTGATGGGTAGATGGAGCAGGGACCCCCTACCTCGTAGGGTAGGGGGGGCTACCACATATATTGTATATTTATGTATAAAATTGTGTTTTATATTGCCTGCTCCTACGCACCAGCCCCAGTAGGTGTGCAAAATTAAAATTCTCTACAAAATATGTATAAACATACCATGTTATTGTGCATTGTGCCTCCATTTATCTGTTTGCTATGGATTCATGTTATGTTTAAAGACAATTTGACATTTTTGGGGAAATTTTTTTTTTTTTTTTTTTTTTTTTCAAACAAAAATATTGTATAATTAAACAACAATTTCGCGGACCCCCTGCAGTACCTCCGCGGACCCCCTAGGGGTCGCGGACCCCCTGTTGAAGACCTCTGCTTTACATTATGTGACTATTTACCTTGTTATTAATTGATTAGTGTCCATGTTCTCTGCTTATTATGATCTCACACTTGTAAGTCGCTCTGGATAAGATCGTCTGATAAATGCCTTAATGTACATAACATTGTAAATTGCTCAGCTAGCAAGCAAGGGAAACAAATAACTTGCCAATAGTTTATTTTCTAGTGTAAATTGACATGTGTATGTATTCAAAGATTTGCACAAATATTCCATGATCTTTCAAAAAATTGCATATCTACAAGCTCATAGCACGGCACTCTGTTAAAGTGACACATAATCGCAATTGTTTTCGTCAACAACGCATGCGTTGCATTGGAGATCTCTAATCCCCAGCCTAAACCAAACATCTACAAGCCACTCTAAAAATCTTTTTTTCAACCATAAAACTACCATTTTTCTTGTGAGGACTGGGAAAATGGACTTCACAACGACAATTTCTCATATTCCACTATACTTGTGGGGACATTTGGACATCAAAGTGTTTGAAAGATTTAGATATTTTTTTTAATACAAATCTTCCCTTCTGGGGATCCCTTGCACAAAACCTTTTCAGATTACTATTATGCCGGTGGTTCTCAACCTTTTTAGGCTGCGACCCGCCAAAATAATCATATTTGAACTGGGGACCCCCCAAAATAATCATATTTGAACTGGGGACCCCGCCCCCTGACAAGCACTTAGAATTGTAGGAGTTGAGACATTACATTTTTGGAGATCTACAATCACTATCTTTCCCTCTTTCTTATATTATTTGACAATGTGGCCAAAGTTTGACCAGTTTTTATAATATAGTTTGTTGATTACTTTTGATGCAGTAATGGTCTTTCCCCCCCCCCCCCTTTTTTTTAGGTATTAAATTGTCACTCTCCTGTCATCTGGGGACCCCCTCAAAATCATGTGGGGACCACTCCCAACCCACAGGTTGAGAACCACTGGTCTATGGCAGTGACAGAGAAGCACATTGGAGCAGTGGTTACCAAACCTTTCAGCTTGAGACCCAAAAGAGACATTTAATGTCTCCCTGGGACCCTAACTAGTGAAAATAGCCGACCTACAAGCTCACAGACATGCTGTGAGCTTGTAGATATGCTATGTTCAGTACTTCTCAAATGTTGTCTTTTTGTTCATTTATGGAATTGATTTTATTGATATGAAATTTTAAAAACTGTTTGAATTCGTTTTTAGGGTCTTTGAAAACTTTTTAAATAATTATTCAATGAATCAATCAAAACTCAAATGCTACGTTTACCACCAGCCAATAAAAGTTAATCTCAGGCACTGAAACGTATGGCGTGTTAATTGTGTCGACTAAAACTGAACAAAAACTAAATACAAACTAAGCTTTGGTGACTAAAACTATGACTAAATATATTGGCAATTTCGTCAACAAATACAAACTATGACTAAAATAAGGAGGGACTAGTGGAGAAGAGATCCAGTAGAACTAAGACAAGTCAATTTATGCTCGATTGCGTGCAGGTGTCGCTCTCCGAAAATAGCCGATCTACAAGCTCACAACACGTCTGCAACGCATGTTGAGCTTGTAGATCGGCTATTTTCGGGTAAAGTATAAATCAGGCATTATGACACCATCACGGGCCACCAACATAAATTGGCAACTGTAGATTTAGTCAAGAACTAACATCTTATATTTAGTCAACTAACATCTTATATTTAGTCAACTAACATCTTATATTTAGTCAACTAACATCTTATATTTAGTCAACTGAAACTGAAAACTAAATAGAATTGTATTCAAAAGACTATGACTAAAACCACATAAACATTTGTTGTCAAAATTAACACTGTTAATTAAACATGATAATAAGTGGTGGAAAAAGTACACATGTTTTACTTAAGTAAAAGTATCAATAATGTACTGTAGAAATACTCTATTACAAGTGAAAGTCCAGAATTAGAAATGTACTTGAGTAGAAGTACAAAAGTATTGGTATCAAAATATACTTAAAGTACAGAAGTTGTGCATAATGTTAACCTGACACCGTCAAAAGGAAGAAGCTTGCGACACACATTTGTTTCACAGAAATCAAATGCAAATGAGATTTCCGGAGGGAGGGGGGTTTACCAGGCTAGCATAATGTCCCATTTCACAAGTTCAAAATGTATAAAAAAGTTTGAAAGTAGCCGATCTACAAGCTCACAATGCGTCGATTGTAGATCTGCTATTTTCAAATGGCCGAAATGTATATAGGGCTAAAGTGGTCAATGTGTGTTTTGTAATAATAATAAAAATCTACAAAGTAACTAGTAACTAAAGTTTTCAAATAAGTGGAGTGGAGTAAAAGTACAATATTTGCCTCTGAGATGTAGTGGAATAGAAGTATAAGTACTGAAAACTGGAAATACTCCAATTAAGTAAAAATACCTCACAATTGTACTTAAGTACAGTACTTAGTTACACTGATAATAGAAGAATAACACTGATAATAGAACAACACATTCATTAGATGAGATGCACAGAGAGGCAGCCAATAAAGACTTGAACACCGGATCATCAGATATTCTTTTATTTGTCCGCTTATGTCTCTAACAATAATTCAATAATTACAAACAGAAATAAAAACAGTATTTTTTTAAATTTTCAATTCAACCAGAAAAGTCTTAAAGTCTGGGTGCATTTGGGGTGGGTAGGTTGGGTGGGGGTTGGATTATTTGGGTGGAGGTGGGGTATTTGGGTGGGGGTGGGGTAGTTGGGGTATTTAAGCGGGCGTGGGGGGAGGTTTGGGGCTAATTTGAGTGGGGGGGTGGGGGGGAAGTTGGGTATTTGGGTTTGGGTGGTCGGGTGTATTCAGGTGGGGGTATTTGTGTGGGGGTGGAGGGGTAGTTGGCATTATTTAGGTGGATGAAGGCTATAGAGAGGATAAAACAGGAAATACCAGCGACATAAAATCAAAAAGGATTATTAATATTATTCTTTTTATCTGGAATATAAACGATGTGCAACTTTCTTTTTTTTTAATACAGTGTTTTTTATTAAGAACTCCAACAGATATGACATAGTCACCTGTCTGTCTGTCTGTCTGTCTCTCTGTCCGTCTGTCTGTCTGACTAGAAGCTTCATTCATCAACATTGCATAGAAAATGGTCTAAATTCCGTCCTATGTACAACGTTGAGTACAAAATACTTGGCGTTTATCAAAATGTGAGCGCACACACACACGGCTATAAGTACAATACTCCAGTGGTTCTCAGAGTAGGGGTCCCAGGGACCCTCAGGGTTCCTTGAGGGGAGTCCAAATGGACTCTTTACAGGTCTGTAACTGAGAGTGTACAAATGGAACCAAATGGACCCTTACAGGTCTGTAACTCTGAGAGTGTACAAAATAAATGGAACCAAATGGACCTTTAAAGGTCTGTAACTCTGAGTGAGTAACAAATGGAACCAAATGGACCCTCACGGGTCCATTTGGTTCCATTTGTTACCCTCTCAGAGTTATGGGGGTCCTTGAAATGACAAAGTTTGAGAGCCACTGCGCTACATTAACTGTCATGTTGGACTAAATTAAAGTAGCTGCTAAGAGTTTGGAATTACGTACCAATTCTCAGATCTCTACCCTGGCTCCCAGTGAGTCACAGAATAGATTTATTTTCAAATATTTGGCGATCGTTGTCTAAGGTAATTTAAACCACTCAATGGTTTACAGCTGCGTCGACATTTTTGAAACCTCATCACGTTGTCGGCTGGCCTTACGGTCAGTTTACTAAATGTTCATGAATTTCAAATAAAACATGATGAGTCATTGTTTAGTTCTTTAAATCCAGGATTAAGATGAATTTCCACTTTTGAATTTTCTCCAGTGCCTTTTATTTAAAATGTCAGCCTAACTAAATACTGATTGATTTAATCAACAATTGTTACTTTTGATACAAAATGTGCTGATTTAAGTTGTTGTATTTATCTTTTTTGTTTTTGTTTTTCATAAGCAACAAAACATTATTTTAACCAATCTGTATGTTAATGCGATATAACTTACAAAACTGTGGCGTTTGTGTTTGATCTCCCTGCTCTTCTATTGAGACATTTAGACTAGTGGTTCTCAAAATGGGGTCAGGGGTCCCTACATGGGGGTTCCTGGGGGTCCCCAACATTTTTTTAATACTGCTTCACAATAAATTTCAACCACTTTATCCATATTTTATACGTAGGCTATTCAAAAATAGCAGATATACAAGCTCACAGGGTGTCACGTTGTGCCATGAGGCGAGCGAGTACATCTGCTATTTATTTATTTTTTAAAAGAAAATAAATCTTGAAAGTAGGCTATTGAGAAAAGTTGAGTTATTTAGATTTTTCTCTTCTCTTCTGGGGGTCCTTGGCACAAAACATTTTCAGATGGGGGTCCGCAGCCAAATACATATACATTTGGGGGTCCTTGGCATGAAAATGTTTGGAGAACCACCGATTTAGATTCTGTGGTCTGGTGAGACACCTACTGGCCGAGAAGCAGAACTGCATGATGTACGTGTACGTGAATAGAAATTGTGGGTTAAAGTTCCACTGTCTTTTCATGCCTTATGCAAATCATTTTGTTAATTGCCTTGAAGTATAAAATGTGCTCATAAACTTGCCACACATAAAGCACAGTGGGTCTCACTTTAAATGAAGCAAACTTTTGTTTTTTAAATTTTATGTACAGATATTTATTCAGCACCGATGAAGATATAACCGTTTGATACTTTAAACCTTTTAAATAAAGGTACTGCAGCTACCACTTGAGACTCTTTGTCTGTTTCTTTTTTTTTATTTCTGTAATCTTTGCAGAAAAAACAGGTTTATGTTACTTTATACACATTTCACTTTCAGGAATGACCATCATTGCTGTGAGGCTAAGATGAATACCGTTATAGACTATTAATGTCTGACTGTAGACTACTAATGTCTGACTTAGCCAATTGAACGGTGTGGTCAGTGTTAAAAGGAGCAAAAAAAACAAACAAAAAAGATGGAACATTTATCTGACACAGAAATCAAGGTTCTTTTATCATCATATTTGTGATATTGTGTCTTATTGTGCAGATGTGAGCAATCTCAATCATGACTCAAAGAACGTGGGTTACGTTAGTAACCTCAGGCGAGGTGGTAGTAATCGTTCACTATTAGCTTAAGAAGAGACTAGATTTTCTGTCAAAGTGCAGAAATATTTGCAAATTATGATTTAATTACATCAAGTCCCTTCTCCCCCCCATGGCGGCTGTCATTTCATTAACAGAACCCCGTTCTACCGCAAGGTTGTGTCAGCATGGTCAATGATGTGCTTACAACTAAACTACACTCATTCTTAAGCAGATAAATACCCAACTGTAGCTCAGAAGCCACCTAAACGGCTTGAGCGTCCATATTCTAGGGGGTGGGGGTGACATTCAGCAAAAAACTGCCGATCTACAAGCTCACAACGCGTCGCGTTGTGAGCTTGTAGATCGGCTATTTTTTGCCGAACACATCTGGTTTACACGGGGCAGAAAAAAACAGTGAAAGAACAGTTGCAGCTCAAAGTTGTTTTTACTAAGACTAGAGGATTTAAGAATGGTTTGAGTTTGTACACAATGTTGATGAATGAAGGCCCTGGTTTTTAGCACGACGACATAAGATGGCGTGTGTGTGTGTGTGTGCGCGCACGTGTCTTTAGAGCGATATCGTTATCCTGAAAAACAACAAACCAAATCTTAAAAAGGTAAAAAGTGAAACAGTTTCGTCTTTCAGTTAAAACAAACAGAAAAAAAAATAAGTCATTGCGTCTCAAGCCCGATTTTATACTTGGGTCGACACGACGGTATCGCGCTCCGAAAAGCCCGGCCCATCTGAAACTACGTTTAGAGCCTCTGCCGAAAAAACAACCGATCTACAAGACCACAACCGCGGTTGGTTATTTTCGGCGCGAGATACCGTCGAGCGACGGTAGCGAAAAGCAGACACCCGGGGCTCTTCTAATGGTTCTGGTCCTGTACACAAACAAACACCTTTTATCAAACAAATAACCATGTGGAAATAAAAAAAAGAAAAAAGGTGAGATTTCATAATTTCTTATTTTAAATTAAAAGACCTCCGTTCAGACCCCGTGTTACCGTCTGATTTCTCTGTCCTGTGATTGGCTAATAGTGTGTGTGTGTTAGTCCAGGCTGTCCAGTGTTGTTTGGCTGCGATGTGGCGAGGTGGGGGAGGGGGGCGAGCTGAGATTACTGCTGTTAGAGTCAGGCTGGGGGAGAGAGAGAGAGAGAGAGAGAGAGAGAGAGAGAGAGAGAGAGAGAGATTGAGAGAGAGAGAGATGGGGAGAGAAAATAAGTTTAATTTAAATAATTTAGCAATAGAAAAAAAAAATGGTATTGGACATTTTAACTTTTTGTATTTTTTCGTAAATTCACCCATTCTATCCAGGAAAGCATTTCTGTCAAAAATAGCAGATCTACAAGCTATTTTTGAAAAATCGTGAAAATGTGTGTAAATCTTTGAATATATATATTTTTAAAGCGAACATTTGTAAAATATTTTGTTCCAGGGAACTCCAGAAGCAAAGATTTGAGTTATCAAATGTTTAAGATTTGCACAAATTGTCAAGATTTTTCAAAAATAGCAGATCTACAAGCTCATGCGGATTGAATGGGTTAATGTCCCAACTTGATCATACCACAGCGTCACACTAAAGTATCAAAAGTAGCAGATCTGCATGCACGAAGCGACGCATTTCAAGCTTGCCGATCTGTTACTTTTGCCGTTTTTTTTTTTGCCGGTAAAGATGTTAGCGTTCCAGGCGTTAGCCAGGACCATCGTGCAAAATGCACACATGCTTTGTTTCACATGGATTGCTCGTCGTGGAGTCAACAGCGCCGCGCAGCTTAACGGTGAGATTTCTGGCACCGAACGTAATCTGTTATTATAAAATTCTGGCACCGAATGTGTTCATTAGAATCCTGAAAAGTAACATCTTTGTACATTTGAGGTTTCCACCCGACAGACGATTCTGTTCATGTACATTTATATGTTGGCTATTTAAAAATAGCAAAGTTTTATAAAACGTTTGGAAAATATTGAATAATTTTGATAAATCTTCTCTTCTGGGGGTCCATGGCAAAAATTTAGGATCCTGTCCCTAACGGGACTCGGGACATAACTCGGACGGCGCTGAGTCGGCTGGAGGTGACTTCGCAAACGCTCGGCACGGCGACTTACTCGCCTAAGCTCGCTCGCCGGTGCCTCAAGTCCCTTTCAGGCGGTGAAAACGAGTTCACCTTTTTCAATCCGACATTTATATTGTGTGTGTGTCTAGGATAGTAGTTTTGTATGCATGTACCTCTCTATCAAAGTCCTGGTCCAGGTCAGAGATGTTCCTTGATGACCCTGCTGCTGCTCCAAAGTCTGACACACACACACACACACACACACACACACACACACAGGTATTGAGCATGGGGAGGCGGGACATAGGATATTATTGGAAATGCTACACAGACGACAGTCAACTGTTAATACACACACACACACACACACACACACTATACGTGTGTGTGTGTGTGTGTGTGTGTGTGTGTGTGTGTGTGTGTGTGTGTGTGTGTGTGTGTGTGTGTGTGTGTGTGTGTGTGTGTGTGTGTGTGTGTGTGTGTGTGGTACCTGAAGCTGTTCTAGTAATGTGTGTTCTGCTTCTCTGTTGGCGGGAGATACTGGACACAGTGGACAGAGGGCGGGGCTTGTCTTTCGCTGAGTCATCCTGAGAGGCCGCACTCTGAACACACACACGCACACAAACACATACACAATGATTGGACACACACACACACACACACGCGCATGCACACATACAAAGACAGATGGACAGACAGGAACGCACGCGTACACACAGACATACGCACACAAACACACACACACACACACACACACACACACACACACACACACACACACACACACACACACACACACACACACACACACACACACACACACACACACACACACACACACACACACACAACCAGTTAAAACCTGTCCGTAGGCTCCAGTGAAGAAAGGTGAGTGATGATTGGACGGCGAGACAGGAAGTTAATCGGCCACACAGGAAAGTGAGGTGGGAAGCAAAGAGTTAAAGGAAGAGAGTGAAGGAGAGGCGGACGACGACAAAAATAAATTAACGGAGAAACAAAGAAAAAAGACGACAAGTTGGAAGAAAAAAAAGGGACAGGGAGAGGGTGAAAGAGGGATGAACGCGATGGAGAGATGAAAGACAGAAGCCGCGTCCCAATACTCTCATGTCTGCCTCCTCGACTCCTCCGCCGCGAGCCGGGAATGGTTCGCGTCCCAAATGTTGACCACTTAACCCCCTTAACACATTCCCTGCCATTGACGAAGATCTCAGTATTTAAAAAAAAAAAAAACGCAACTTAGGAATGATCCTAGGACCCTGAAAGAAGGAATGGACGGATGTGACATCATCCCAAAAAATGACACTCCCGTCCACTCCTTTATGAGTTTTAGAAAAACACTCAGCCGACCGGAAACAAAATGGCCGATCGCGGTTACAAAATTTTTTCTCCGTTGGATAGACCAGACCCTTCCCCCTAGACATGCTTTCTTTACATCCATGTGCACATCGCGGCTCCCTTGGCTCTCCAAAGATCGTCACTATAAGGTAAAAAAAAACCTGGCAGAAGCTAAATAAATAATTAATTAATACCTGGCAGGGAATGTGTTAAGACCTGAGGCCTTCTAAATCAGTCGTTCTCAAACTTGTATTTGGCCGTGGAACCCCGTGACCTTGTAGATCAGTTATTTTCGCTATTCTTGCGAGACACTGTCATAGAATAGGGCTGAAGTGGTTAATCAGACTAATCGATCATTAAAAACGTATTTAACTTTTTCCGTGTTGATTCGTTGATCATACACATAATTTTATAAATAATCAAAGAAAACACGCTTCTCGATTATTCGATTAACCTAAAAAGTAATCGATAAAATGTTCGCTAAGGAAATAATTGACAGTTGCAGCAGCACGTTTTCCTGTTATTTTTGTCCGGTGACGTATAAAATTCTCCTTCTTTCGGCTTTTAAAAATGCTGCTGAGGAGCGTTGCCATTCCTTAAAGGGCAAGACCAGGTTTGGGTTTGTAGTTCCCTTGCTATGATGTAACTCCAAAGGTGGACAATAGGGGTGTGCCGATATATCGTCCCGCGATAAATCGCGATACGTTTTCGTGACAATATGTATCGTTTTGAGAAAAAAATATATCGTTTTGATATGGTTATTTTTTTACAATAATAATAATCAGGCATGCAAACAGCCCCGAGGTGAAAAGGGTGACAACATGTTGTTTTCTTTTGGGTCAGGTGTCACACTATTGCCCTATTTGGATTCAAAACGGCTATTGTAGCTGAAAAGCTACAAGTTCGCATGTCTGAATAATGCAAAAACAGAATTATTTGTTTGCATTTGCTTTTTTTTCTCCCCCATATATTTTCATAATAAAAAAGTGCGTATCGTATCGTATCGAAATCGTATCGAAGTTGTGAGCCCAATATCGTATCGTTTCGTGAAATTAGTGTATCGGCACACCCCTAGTGGACAAAAATAATTGCTCCGTTGATTAGAAATTGATGATTCAAAATATGCTCATCATTGACTTGCATTGTACGGTGAAACAGCTCTAAAAGTCACTCGTACCCCTCTCAAAGGGAGAGGGGTACAAAAACAACTACGCAAGTGAGGGGTACGGTACAAAAACAACTACGCAAGTGGCAAACGCGAAGGAGGGACATTCGAGTATCAGGATGTGGCTCTAGAGAGAGAGAGAGGGAGGGAGAGAGAGGGAGAGGGAGAGAGAGAGAGAGAGAGAGAGAGGCCTACCCTGCCCAGAGAGGAAGAGGAGGGAGAGGAGGAACAGGAGGAGGAGTCCGTCTGCAGGAAGACCCCGGCGGACAGAGGAGTCATGTGATACACATGTTCAAAGTTGGAGGGAGGGGAGATGAGGGGGGGGCGGGGGGAGGAAGTGACATCACTGGACTGGAAGGAGAGAGGAGAGGGAGGAGGAGGAGAGAGAAGGAGAGGAGGGGCTTCATTTAATTCTCCGTTGTGCGCGGGTGTCGTCGGACAAAACAAAACTAGCGGACCTCTCAAAAACAAACGGATAAGACTAGTGCTAGACCTCCTCTATTATTATTACGAAAACGAACGAAAACTAACGAAATAACGAAGACTAAATAAGAACTATAATAAAAAAAATAAGATAACTAACTGAAACTGTATTGTGTGTTTATAAAACTAACTGAAATTATAGTCAAAATGCCCGTCGTTTTCGTTTTTCTCGTTGATTGTCCAACAGTACCGTATTTTCCGCACTATAAGGCGCACCGTCAGTGTGCCTTATAGTGCGGATGCGCCTTATAATGCGGTGCGCCCTATATATGAAAATAATACATTTATTGAAGGTGCGCCTTATACTCAGATGCAGGAAAATACGGTAACTGAATATATATTTTCTAAATGGTATCTTTTGTTGAGTTTTTATTACACAGTACTTACTCTTATTGGGTTATTTGTCAGGTGCAGAATTCAAAAAGGTCAAAGTATGAAAAAAAACTAAAACTAACACTATAACTAATAAAAAACTAAACTAAAACTAAGCGTTAAAAAAGCATAAAAAATTAAAACGAATAAAAACTAGCAAACCCGCACTAAAAACGAATTAAAACGAACTGAATTGAAACTAAAATGAAAAATCCAAAACTATTATAATCGTGCTCAGCTCGTAGAGTTCTTCTTTTTTTTGTCCAGCGACACCGTCGTACTACGAAGTATAAATTAGGCTAAGAGTATTTTTGAAGAAAATTCACCAGCAACAGTAGAATTTTCAAAAAAAGAGAGAGATTTACAGGTCAGTCATCATGCACATAACCTCTAACAGAACCCTATTACAGAGAGGAGTGGATGGGCGGAGAGGAAAGGAGAGATTTCTATCCCTCGGTCAAGATTAGATTTGAAAACTCATGGCATCATGCTGAGAAACACAAGAGTACAGTAGATTATTTTACAATAGTACCACATGCAAGTACATTAGTAGAATAACACCACAAGGAGTTTAGAATGTACTACAGTGCTAATACGGTAAAATAGAAGGAATAGATTGAAAATGGAATAAACTATAGTAGACTAAAGAAGCATACCGAAATAGAATAGACTATGGTATACCAAAGTCCTGCTACCCCTGGGCAGTGGTGGGAAAAGTACTACATTTCTTTACTTTCCTTTTTTGTATAAGTTTTTTTTTTTTTGTATAAGTAAAAGTATCAATACTGCAATGTAGAAATACTCTGTTACAAGTAAAAGTACAGAATTCAAAATTTACTTGAGTAAAAGTACAGAAGTATTGGCATCAAAATGTACGTAAAGTACCAAAAGCTGAAAGTACTTAGCCTGGTAAACCCTCCCTCCGGAAATCTTCATTTCTATTTGATTCCTGGAGTGAGTCTGGCATGAACCGCCTCTCTGCAATATTGGCTGTGTATGCCAAACGGCCGCGCCTATCAGCGTCGTCGCTCATTGTTCTGTGATTGACAGCTTACGTTGGCCAATCAGGTGGCGAGTTCGAGTGAGCCCAAAACACGAACGGCAGCCATCTTTTTCTTGTGCGGCCAATTCTCCGCTATTTTTTTACTTCAAAAAGCTCTCTAACTTCTATTTTGAGGCACGGAATTTACTTATAAGATATCGTTTGGATAGAATTTAGTTGTTTAACTTCATATATGTGGTCAATTAATCATGACAAAGCCTATTTAAAAATAAAAATTTAGAGAACCGGTAGGGGCGGGCAGTGACACCATTTTATCCGAATAAGGCAACCCATTTTGGGTATGGCTGTCTCAAAAGTCCCGTCGCGTCACATTAAGACTGGTGAACTGCTGATTGGCTGAAGGGGAAAAATTATCATTGGCTGAAGGGGTTGTCAGTCAACGGTATTACTCCCGCCCAACTCCAGCACAGCCAATATTGCAGACAGGCGGATCAGGCCAGACTCACTCCTGAAATCAAATGGAAATGAGATTTCCGGAGGGAGGGTTTACCAGGCTAGAAAGTACTCATCCCGCCCTGAAAATGCATTTTCTGTTTATTAAAGAGCAGGAGAGACATGGAGACTCCTATTACTGAACAAACACTCTATAGTAATGATTACTATCATAATATAGAGCTATTTAACACTGTTACTGAACCAACACTCTATAGTAATGATTACCATCACAATATAGTGCGTTACCCTTTTAACAAAAAACACTTTTGTTTTAACCAAAACATATCTCTTACCCTACCTTTAAAATAAACAGACTACAGTAGCTTAAAATAAACAGACTACAGTAGCATGTATTAAAAATAGATCAAACTACAGAACAACATATTAAATTAGAGCAGAGGACAGTACCAGAGGCAGATCCATCAGAACTTGCATTCCATCTCCTGGTCCCATGTGAGCCACATGGTTGAAGTTTGTCGGATGGGAAATCATCTTGGACCTCAACTCTGGATCCCTTAACATCTCTCTGTACACACACACACACACACACACACACACACACACACACACACACACACACACACACACACACACACACACACACACAATCGCATTTAAACACATAACAACAAGACTAAGAGTCTACAAGCCCCACTATGCCCCATGCTGCACGCCTGCCATTGAACTGAATGCTATTATAAATAGAAAGGAAGTCCATGCAATATAAAACGGGAAGTACCTCCTCTGCTGGAGTCTCTCCTCCTCTGGAACCTTGAACAGGAACTTCCTCTTACTGCGCGTTCGAACCATCAACTTCCTGCTGTGTTCCGACAGCTCTGGAATAGACAGCTCCCCCTCTGGGAGGAGGAGAGAACAGCAGAGGCAGAGAGAGAGACAGAGACAGAGAGAGAGAGAGAGACAAAGCGGATGGTATTAGTTCTCATAGATTACAGGAAAGACAATAATGAATTCATTCAGGCATTCTGACCCCCACATTTATATGCATTTCAAACGATTTAGTTCCAGGAACCTCCAGAGTCAAAGATTTTTGTTAAAATCTATCTTTGCTTTATATTTATTCAAAGTTTTGTCACAAATGTTGACGATTTATCAAAAATATCAGATCTACAAGCTCATAGCGCTGCACAAAGTGACGCGCTATGAGCTTGTATATCTGCTATTTTTGAATAGCCAAACAATGTGCTATATACATTTATAGCTGAACGGATGCTGTCCCTTACACAACCGTATTAATGTGCCGCCCTAAAAAGTGGATAGTCTTAACACATTGACCGCCAGAGGTTAATCTCATAATGTACTCACCAGTGCCAACGTTTTATTGTTGTTTTTTGTTTTTTTCAGGTCGCCATAGGCCCCGTTAAAATCCTTTAGATTGCGCGATCCACTGTTTGTAAACAACGGGCACATGTCCTGGTGTCTACTCGTCGAGACCGCGTGTCAAACGGAGCCGCCATGTTTGAGTTCTGATCGTTTATGTTAACATGGGAAATGCGAGGATGAAAAACTACATGTTTACAGGGGCTTTTACAGGGGTTTTTGTGTACGACTTAGAATGGAGACAGACGGGAAACAAAAAACGAGATCGCACTTCCGGTCGACATCGGGTGGTGTTACACTGAAAATGGTCCCCCTAGAAAATTGAAAAAAAGGAAAAAGCACCACAGCCCGTAGGCTACGGGATCGGCGCTTAACCGTTGGATTTAACGGCCCGTAGAACTACGGGCCCGGCGGTCAATGTGTTAAAGGTTCCCAAAAACGGCAAAGCTCCAAAGCAGAACAGAGTCAACAGCTCATCCTCAGGCAGCAACGCCTGAGGATGCCTGTATCCACATCTGTACTAAAATAGCCTCTCTAACACGCTTTATCACTCTTATCACTCTGTAAACGTACTTTATCATTTTACAAATGCCTCATAAAGCCTTTAACCGTTAGATGTCCAGGCTGACACAGTGTGAGGTTTGTACCTGAGGACTCGTTGCTGAAGTAGATGAGTCTGGGTTGTTCTGATCCCAACAGATTCAACGTTCCCTCCAAGTTCAGAGGCCTGATCTACACACAGACAGACAGATTTTAGGCTCATTAAACCATTATGTTCATTAACTCTCTCAGTGCCAAGCCCAGAGTTATCCCGAGTTTTTTCTGAATGCCCTCAGTGCCAGAACGAAAAATCCCATGTTTTTTTTTTTGGGGGGAAAAAAATGTTTTGAACCCAAGATATCATTATCTGAAGATTTGCAGCTCCATCCACTCCTTGTTTAACTTATAACTGAACAAGGCTGTATCAAGGCTGTATCTCGAACATATTTATTTATTTCATTGGCACAGAGAGTTAAAGGGATAATTCACCCCCAAAATGACTTTTTTTCTATCCATTAGTCATCCCATGGAGACTTGAATTCATGGATATTTTTTTGTTTTTGTCTCATTCCTAAACCAATAATTTGATGTCCGCCAGTTCCCGTAGGAGACACAATAGCCAGATTCCATTCCCCAAAGCTCGGTCACTCGCTCACTCTCCTCGCTTCCTCCACTCGCGCCTAAGCCCCGCCCCTGCGAGGAGCCGAGGATTATTTGCGAGGACAGAGTGGCCGACCAGCTGGCCTCAAAGGATCGGACTGCAC
Source organism: Gymnoscopelus braueri (assembly GCF_963280865.1). Classification (NCBI taxonomy): domain Eukaryota; kingdom Metazoa; phylum Chordata; class Actinopteri; order Myctophiformes; family Myctophidae; genus Gymnoscopelus; species Gymnoscopelus braueri. The sequence goes on along the minus strand of NC_137616.1, from coordinate 46,339,398 downwards.
TTAGCGTGTCATTTCAAAGCGACGGCAAATTCCGCGATCACTTATGACGTCTCACACAGCTGGATCACTGGAACACAGCCAACACAGCCAACCGAGCCGATCATATAGCTTGTCATTGCCATGAAAATAATATATATGCATAGAATAATATGCAGGTATAGAATAATACAGAATAGAATAGACAATTCATCAATGTGGATGGCCACATTGTTATCTTTATAGTTAACATTTTGTGCAAAGCCATTTATTCCTGAAATAGTGAACGAAGCGCCAGGATGAGCAAACTTACATTTATGAATTAAATCCTGACCCGTCCCTCTTTTTGCTCGTACAGTCCCCAGACCCCCCACCCCCCGCAGCAGTCCCGCACGGCACTGCTGCTTATAACAGCCACCATATATTACAGAGTATGTCTGACTCTGAATTACATCATTCATGCAGGGTGGCCATACGTCCTCTTTTACCCGGACATATCCTCTTTTGGGGGGCTGTCTGGGGGGGGGTTTATAAAATCCTTCAAATGTCCGGGGTTTTGAGAGTTTGGGTGATATCCTCCCCACTTCTGGGACGAAGAAAAAAGAAAAAAACTCAGACGATTTTGTGATTTTGCTTGATATTGTTTGATAGCGAAATAAATCATGACTGATAGACATGAAAGAAGACCCTTCACAGCTAATAGATAATTTAAAAATTTAAGAATCGGTTCAGAATTGAATGAGTACGGCTATAGTTAAATAGCGTAAAGTGTCCTCTTTTTGGGGAATTCAGAATATAGTCACCCTATATTCAGTCTATATATAAATACAATACATTATTTTAAACATAATCTTTGTCACAGTAATTTATAGTAGTCCATGCACTGCATTGAGGCATGCACGGAGAGAATTAACTATCAGCTTTTGAGACAGTATAAGTGTGCACAATATATTACAATGTAGGCTATATAATTGTATTATACTTTATATCATACAAAGCAATAAAGCCAGTGGCTTGTTGCGTCTTTTCAGTTAATTTACACTGTGTGTGTGTGTGTGTGTGTGTGTGTGTGTGTGTGTGTGTGTGTGTGTGTGTGTGTGTGTGTGTGTGTGTGTGTGTGTGTGTGTGTCAGATGGGCAACGAGTGATCGGCGGGGGCGAGGGGGAGGCAGCCGGTGTTTTCGGGGCATGGTTTCGGGTTTCAAGCATTGTTTGTGTGGCCACATGTGGAGGAGGACCATGTATATGTGATGGGAGAAGGGAAAAAACAAAAAAAACGTCTACACGTGATGCGGAAGTCTGCCGCGGAGGAGCTGTGGAGAGTGGTCGAGCCTACACTTGATGTACACTCGCTAAATGCGGAAGTAGAGAGCCTCCTCGGCTCCTCCACTCGACTCCACTCGCCTCCTCCAAGAAGCAACTGAGTAATTGGACCCTGAGCACATCCGGTTTGGAGTCGGAGTGACCGAGTGGGAGTGAGCGAGTGGCCGAGATTTTCGGGAATGGAATCTGGCTAAAGAGTCTCCTTTGTGTCTCCTACTGGAACCGCTGCCTACCGGTCCGATGGTCATCAAATTATTGTCTTAGTAATGCGACAAAAACAAAAAAATATCCATGAATTCAAGTCTCCATGGAGTGACTAATGGATAGAAAAAAAGTATTTTTTGGGGGGTGAACTATCCTTTTAAAGCAGTGCTTCTCAATCTTTTTCATGTTAAAGACCCCACATATGAAAATATGTTGTGCCAATGACCCCCCATACAGGATTTGTGTTGTGATCTTTTCCAAGATTCTTTTCAAAATAGCAGATCTACAAGCTCACCACGGGTCACATAGTGACCCGTGGTGAGCTTGTAGATCTGCTATTTTCAAATAGCCAACGACGCACTGTAAATGATATTGATGCTATATGAAGTCATGTTGCTGGGGACCCCCTAGAACCCCCTCAAGGACCCCCTAAGACCCTTGCTTTGAGAAGCACAGAGTTAAAGACGTACTGTACAACTACAAGAAGCAGGTAAAAAAGGTGTCTGTGTTGAAATACCTTCCTGAGAGAGACGGTCTGCACCCAGGCTGTGGTGTGGATGTCAAACACATCCACCCCGTACTCACTGTACACTGTGAGATAGGACGAGCTGGACGCTGCACACACACACACACACACACACACACACACACACACACACACACACACACACACACACACACACACACACACACACACACACACACACACACACACACACACACACACACACACACACACACACACACACACACACACACCAAACGGTCAGCATGTTTTAACTGTGAATTATTTATGAGTAAATCATTGACAGTATAGATCTGCCATTTTTTGGAAAAATCGTGGAAAATGTGTGCAAATCTCTAATATCACTAGTTCTCAAAAAAAATTATTTGGCCGTGGACAACCATCTCAAAATATGTTGTTCCAGGGACCCACCAGAAGTTGTAACAGAGTTAAAAATGTTCGCTTAAAAAAAAGACACATTCAAAGATTTGCAAAAAAAAACATGATCTAGCAGATATACAAGCTCGTAGCGCGGCACTCGGTGCCACGCTACGAGCTATTTTTGAATAGCCAAAGAAATCTTAAAAATGACACAGATGCGTCCTCGATCTTAAAGGGTTAACTCTCTCAGTGCCAGACCCCGAGTTATCCCGAGTTTTCGGGTTATACCCTCAGTGCCAGAACGAGAAATCCCGAATTTATAAAAAATAAATAAAATTATTATTATTATTATTTTATTTTTTTGAAAAAAAGTTTTCAGAACCCAAGATATCATTATCTGAAGATTTGCAGCTCCATCCACTCATTGTTTAACCTATAACTGAAAAAGGCTGTATCTCACTTCCTAAGCACTTTTTTTTTTCTCTGAAAAAACAAAAAACTAAATCTGGCAAAGTTCGCAACAATTTTTTTTTTTTATTGGCACTGAAAGAGTTAAAGTGGAAAAAAACATCATTATTATAATAATAAGTGTCACATACTACACGCTAGGGGCGTGGCGGGCCACATCAGCTCCTGCGTGCGCGACCTCCGACCCTGGGGGTCCACGTAGACGCCCAGCTGGCTGAAGCAGAGCAGCACCTCCTCGGTGCCCACCTCCAGGGCGTGGAGCGCGTCCAGGGGCTGCTGGGACAGGAAGGACAGCGACGCGTCGCCGGGACTCACCAGGCTGACCGGGGACGACTCCCCCTGCAGGCGGGGAGGGGCGGTGGTGGTCACAGTCATGATCCATTTTAAACCCATTAATACCTGGGACGCATCTGTGTCACTTTTAGATTTCTTTAGGCTATTCAAAAATAGCAGATATACAAGCTCGTAGCGCGGCACCGAGTGCCGCGCTACGAGCTTGTAGATCTGCTATTTTTGAAAAATCGTGAAAATTATTTTTAAAATATTTTTTTCCGATTTTTTTTTTTAGGATTTTGAAAATGTTTAGAAGCGGCCTCAGGTCTTAATGGGTTAAACCCAAGACAAAGTATCCCACAAGTTTCCTATAGGGCGTGTGTGGGCATCACTTCCTGTCCATTTGATTGGATCAAATCGACAGGAAGTAATGCCCACAACGACCCTAGGAAACTTGTGGATAGGAAAGCAAGACCCGCCATTAGGGGTGTGCCGATATATCGTCCCACGATATATCGCGATACGTTTTCGTGACGATATGTATCGATTTGGAAATAATTATTTTTACAATAATTATAATCAGGCATGCAAACAGCCCCGAGGTGAAAGGGGTGACAACATGTTGGTTTTTTTTTCGGGTCAGGTGTCACACTATTGCCCTATTTGGATTCAAAACGGCTAGTGTAGCTGAAAAGCTACAAGTTTGCATGTCTGAATAATGCAAAACAGAAACATTTGTTTGCATTTGCTTCCCCCCCCCCCCCATATATTTTCATAATTAAAAAGTGCCATATATCGTATCGTATCGATATCGTATCGATGTCGTGAGCCCAATATCGTATCTTATCGTTTCATGAAATGAGTGTATCGGCACACCCCTACCCGCCATCATCGGTTTTATTTACAGTTTTGGCGTGACGTAGGTGGCCGGGCTTAATCGCTGTGGTTTGTACGCAAAAATCAGTCATGGCGACTGAGAACTTTAATCCATGCGATACCAGCATTTTAGGCAGTATCGGCAGCTCTTCCTATACTGGTACATATGCATGTAACTATTCACTCAAATCACGATATTAGGTTCACGATTCTTTTTTTTTTTTAATGATTTCTCTTACACAAATCCAATATTTTCTTCCCTTTTTTTTTTCAAACTAAAATTATTTTCCAGACCGAAAACTTTTTTTAAAATTATTTCTCTTCCTGTATTTTCTTTGGCACATGTCTTTTCACATGTCAGTGACATCACTGACGAATCCTTGGTATCTTTATAACCAGCTTCGAACATAATGGCGTATGTCCGTGCTACTAATAGTGACATCACGGTCTAATCCTTGGTATCTTGATCCTAGCCTTTCAACGTGTGTTTACCAGCGGCGTCACTCCACGCTGTATTTTGTTTTTTTCACGCTCGCGCTAATGAAACACTAAACGGGATTATTATTTCATGTGAACATTCAAGTACAACTATCAGAAGATGTAACCCAGGTAAGTAAGTTTAACTAAAGTTTTCCACCTGTTCAAATGTTTCTTCTGGCTATTTTTCACATCGTGATTATTATTCTATGAAATCGATTTAAATCGTCACCCATTTGAATCGATTTAAATCAATTCACGATAAATCGTTACATGCTTTTAGTGGTATACGTATCGTTAACAACTCTACAAATAATAGACTCTGTTCATAACTATAGCTCTCTTTTCCAGAAGGAAACAAAGCATCACATTGCGTGATTGCGTCGCAGCGCGACACGCTGTGAGCTTGTAGATCTGCTGTTTTCGGTGCATGACATGCTTCCAATAGAAGGCATGCTGGCTTCAATGTAATCCACGTGACTGAAATCGGTCGTGGCGACTGAGAGCTTGAATCCATGAATAGTGTAATAGCAGTGGTGTAAAGTAGCTAAGTACATTTACTCAAGTACTGTACTTAAGTAAAATTTTGAGGTATTTTTTACTCTACTGGACTATTTCCAATTTTCAGTACTTTTACTTCTACTCCACTACATCTCAGAGGCAAATATTGTACTTTTACTCCACTACAATTATTTGAAAACTTGAGTTACTAGTTACTTTTCAGATATAAATTATGATATTATAAAACATACATTAACCACTTTAGCCCTATTTTATACATAGGCTATTTGAAAATAGCCGATCTACAAGCTCACAATGCGTCGCATTGCGACGCGTTGTGAGCTTGTAGATCTGCTATTTTCAAACATTTTAGTACTTTTACTTTTGGTACTTTAAGTACATTTTGATGCCAATACTTTTGCACTTTTACTCAAGTAAATATTTAATTCTAGACTTTTACTTGTAACAGAGTATTTTTGTATTGCAGTATTGGTACTTTTACTTAAGTAAAGAATGTGAGTACTTTTTCCACCACTGCCTACTGTACCTGCAGGGCGAGCAGGGCGAAGCCAGAGGGGTATCCTACACACAGCCGGTCCCGCACCATGCCCAGCCACTGAGCGATGCCCGGAGCCTGGACCTCCCACAGCTTACGGTAGTGAGGCTTAGACCTGGTGATCTCATAGCATTGCACCTGGAACACAAACACAACACAACGTGAGGTTATTTTAACCCATTGAGACCTGAAGCCGATTCTACATGTCTCCTAAATCCCAACAGTTTTCTGAAAAACGTATGTTTCTATATCAGTGGTGCTCAATCTTTTTCATGTCAAGGACCCCCAAAATTATATGTATTTGGCCGCAGACCCCAGTCAAAATATGTTGTTCCAGGGACCCCCCAGAAGCAAAGATTTGAGTTAAAAATGTTCGCTTTAAAAATATATATATATATTCAAAGATTTGCACACATTTTCACGATTTTTCAAAAATAGCAGATCTACAAGCTCGTAGCGCGGCACTCGGTGCCGCGCTATGAGCTTGTATATCTGCTATTTTTGAATAGCCAAAAGTGTAAAATAATGCTTTTTAGCTCAAATCAAAAAAATGACACAGTTCCAGGTCTTAATGGGTTAATTTAATTACATTTTTTCTAAATTTAGATTTAGCCAATTATAATTTTTACCCCCTTTTTCTCCCCAATTTACCGAGTTATGAGCTTGTAGATCTGATTTTTTTTGAAAAATCATGAAAATTTATGCAAATCTTTGAATATATATGTATTTTTTAAAGCGAACATTTGTAACTCAAATGTTCGCTTCTGGTGGATTCCACAAATTCACCAGTTTTCTGAAAAACGTATGTTTCTATATCAGTGGTCCTCAAACTGTTTCATGTTAAGGACCCCCAAAATTATATGTATTCGGCCGCGGACCCCCATCTGAAAATATGTTGTTCCAGGGACCCCCAGAAGCAAAGATTTGAGTTAAAAATGTTCTTTAAAAAATATATATATATATTCAAAGATTTGGACATCGATCTACAAGCTATGAGCTTGTAGATCTGCTATTTCTTAACCCATTGATACCTGGAACGCATCTGTGTCACTTTAGATGTCTTTGGCTATTCAAAAATAGCAGATATACAAGCTCATAGCGCGGCACCGAGTGCCGCGCTATGAACTTGTAGATCTGCTATTTTTGAAAAATCTTGAAAACATCTTTTTCTTTTTTTTTTTCAAAAAACTGTTAGGATTTAGAAAACATTTTTAAGAATCGCCTCAGGTCTTAATGGGTTAATAGATGCACAGATGCTTTCCCGGTCTTAAAGGGATAAAACTTGATAGTTGGCAGACAGACAGACAGACAGACAGACAGACAGACAGACAGGTACCTGTCTCTTGACGGCGGCCAGCAGACAGCTGGGCCCCCCGGGTCTGAGCTGTCCCGTGGTCATGGCCTGGCAGCCCTTGGTGTCGGTCAGCTTGGTGTCGTAGGACTCCGCCCCCTCCAGCACCACCCACGGGTGGAGGTGCACGTGGCGGCTCCGCCCACACAGCAGCGCCACCAGCCGCTCCCTGGGGATCAGGTCTATCTGGAAGACCTTCTTACAGTCTGCGGCGCGCACGATGACTGCACGCACACACACACACACACACACACACACAGAGCTCTGTATTAGTAAAGCTACTAGAAGTAGTGTCTTCGTGTGTGTGTGTGTGTGTGTGTGTGTGTGTGTGTGTGTGTGTGTGTGTCTGTGTCGGTGGAAAAAGTACTCCAATTCTTTACTTAGGAAAAAGTATCAATACTGCAATATAGAAATACTCTTACAAGTACAAGTCCAGAATTCAAAATTTACTTGAGTAAAAGTACAAAAGTATTGGTATTAAAATGTACTTAAAGTACCAAAAGTAAAATATTTGAAAACAGCAGATCTACAAGCTCACAACGATGCGACGCGTTGTGAGCTTGTAGATCGGCTATTTTGTGTGTGTGTGTGTGTGTGTGTGTGTCTCTTACCATCTCTGGTAACCTCTACAACAAACAGCCCCTCCTCTGTCCCGAGAGCGATACGCTCCCGATCTGTGTGTGAGAGAGAGAGGGAGAGGGAGAGAGAGAAATAAACAGAGAGAGAGAGACAGACAGAGAGACATGAATAGAGAGAGAGACAGAGACAGAGAGAGACAGAGACAGATACATGGATTAATGTGGTCCAGTTGGCTTTAACTCTTTCCCTGCCACCGACAACATTTCTCGTCAGATTCTGCTAAGGCGCAGCCTGCCATGGACGAGAAAGACACGTTTTTTTTTGTTTTGTTTTTCCTCACACAAAACCAGGAGATAACGCGATCCAAAGATGTACCTACCTACCTTCCTATTGGAAGTTGGCTGTACTTTTGATTCAAGTTTAGAGGAAGCTTTCCTTACTAAGCAAGTAAAATACCAGCCATTAGTACAAGCCATTATACATCTAGGCTACAAGTGTCAGCTCATTGTTTTTATATCTGGCAGCTTGGGCCGTGATGTCCACAGGCTGGTGGTCAGGGGCTTGAGGATTATGGGGTTGTCCAAGTGTAAGGCAAAGCAGCTTGCTCAATCTCCTCCATTATAGGCAGTGGATCTATTTGGAGGAGAAGGTGCTTCCTGTACCCATAATCTTTCTCTGGTGTTGGTAATATGGCAGACTGAAGTGTATGACCAATGTTAACTCATTGAGTGCCCGAATTATTTCTGGCTATTTCTGGCCAGTACGATTTTGTTTTTTTTTGTTTTCAAAGTAAAAAAAAAAGGGCTTAGGAAGCGAGATGCAGCCTTTTTCAGTTATAAGTTAAACAAGGAGTGGATGGAGCTGCAAATCTTCAGATAATGATATCTTGGGTTCTGAGTTTTTTTTCTATTTTTTTCAAAAACACGTGAAACACGTTAATGGCACTCAATGAGTTAACTGTGAATAAGTTCATGCGCATTTGTTGTTTATATTCTGAACTTGTTTGGATTGAAGCACTGGGACACATGTTGTTTCCAGTGTGCGGGACATCAAAAGCAACTGAAAATATTTGTGCCCCTGTAATGTATTTTATAAATGTGGACTCAAATAAAGACATTGAAGTGTGTGTGTGTGTGTGTGTGTGTGTGTGTGTGTGTGTGTGTGTGTGTGTACTAACCCAGTATAGCAGCAGACAGGGTGCTCTTGATAGCGGGCAGAGAGGAGTCGTAGGCCTCGTGCAGCACGTGCACGGCGGGGCTCTTCAGGCGGTTCTTGGTCAGGATGTTCTGCAGCCCCTCCAGGATGCCCACCCACTTCCTCTTCTCCGCCTCGCTCTCCGCCAGCACCAGCAGAGAGACCACCCGCACCGGAGAGCTGAGCAACAACGACGTCACCTGTACCATGAAATATGAATTACTATAACAGTGGGTTTTCAACCCTTTTCATATAAAAAAGGTCCCATTATGTATTCGCAGTGGTGGAAAAAGTACTCAGATTCTTTACTTAAGTAAAAGTATCGATATTGCGATATAGAAGTACTCTGTTACAAGTAAAAGTACAACAGTATTGGCATCAAAATGCGCTTAAAGTACCAAAAGTAAAAGCACTCATTATGCAGAAGAATTCAAATGTATAAAACTCTTTTGAAAATAGCAGATCTACAAGCTCACAATGCGGCTATTTGTGTTTTGTTTTTTTTGCTACATCAGTGGTGCGCTCCAACTTTTCCATGTCAAGGACCCCCAAAATGATATGTATTTGGCCGCGGACCCCCATCTCAAAATGTGTTGTTCCAGGGACCCCCAGAAGCACATATTGGAGATTTGCACACATTTTCAAGATTTTTCAAAAATAGCAGATCTGCAAGCTCATAGCGCGGCACTCGGTGCCGCGCTATGAGCTTGTAGATCTGCTATTTTTGAATAGCCCAAAGAAATCTTAAAATGACAATAGATGCGTTCCCGGGTCTTAAAGGTCAGTGTTAAGAGGTTAAAGGTCGGGTCATACCCTGAAGATACAGGGGACGTCCTTCCTGGTGGCGTGGATGACATCAGAGGCCAGGACAGAACTGACTGAGAACTCGTCATCTCTGCAAGACAAAGCACAACGTCAGCACACACACTCACACACACACGCACACGCACACGCACACACTAGGATTGCAACAGTTAATCAAAGTAATTGATTTAATAGATTATACAAACAATCTAATTAATGAAATAGTGGGTTTTCAAAAAAATAGCAAAACATAGCTAATTTAGCAGATCTACAAGCTCACGAACATGTCCCCATTGCAGCATGGTGTGAGCATAACACTGCTGTACTGTATATCCATACACGTCTGTATGAAACAGGGCTTAAGGGGTTAATCAGACTGATCAATTTAGGCAGATCAAATATGTATAAAATACAAATCAATTACCATTTCTGGCATGATTTTGACACTTGATTATTGGGGGGAAATATTGCTAGTTTTTTTGCTAGTTTTCTTTAACGTGAAAATCTGGTGCAAATCTTTGAATATATATTTTTTAAAGCAAACATTTTTAACTCGAATCTTTGCTTCTGGGGGGATTCTACAAATGTCTTCTAAATCCTAACAGTTTTTTGAAAAAACATGTCGTTATAATCAGTGGTTCCCAAACTTTTTCATGTGAAGGACCACCAAAATATGTTGTTCCAGGGACCCCCCAGAAGCAAAGATTTGAGTTAAAAATGGTCGCTTTAAAAAATATATACGGTATATTCAATGATTTGCACACATTTTCACGATTTAAAAAAAAATAGCAGATCTACAAGCTCATAGCGCGGCACTCGGTGCCGCGCTATGAGCTTGTATATCTGCTATTTTTGAATAGCCAAAGTATGAAATAATGGTTGAAGTGGTTACACAGATGCGTTCCCGGTCTTAATGGGTTAGAAGGATAATGGATAGCACACATACACACACACACAGTACCTGAGGTCTAGAACCTGGCTGGCCACGACTCCAGGTTGTGTGGACTTCCCCTCAGGAACCTCATACAGGAAGAGCTTGCAGTCACACACCACCGCATACGCACGCTGCCAGCCCTTCTTCACTCCTGTGGGTTTGGGAATCTGACACACACACACACACACACACACAGTGTTATCCACAAGTCTGATTCTGTTTTGGACACCCAACAATGATATGCTGCCCTCTGCTGGCTGGTTTCCGTGTTACTTGGCAGCTTGCTCATGTTTTGGTTCAGCACAGCCACCTCCTCATAGCCGCACAACTAAACACAGGAGGCGAGCACAGTGCTCCACATTCTCCTAGATGTTATTCTATGCTGCTCAATAGACCCTCCAGAAAAATGCCATTATGCGATCGCAGAATTTACCGCATAATCAGCAAAATGGCGCGTAATTATGCGGGGGTAACGTTTTTTCAAAAAGGCCGCATCGCATAATATGCGCTTCGCATTGCATATTTTGCAACTTTTCACATATTTTGCAACTTTTCGCATATTTCGCATATTGCCGCATATTGCCGCATATTTCGCATATTGCCGCATATTTTGCAACTTTCCGCATATTTTGCAACTTCCCGCAATTTCACCGCATAAAATTGCAAAAAACCCCGCATATTTCATCGCAAAATCAAGGATTTTAGCCCGCATAATCAAGAGTTTTAGCCCACATAATCAAGGATTTTTGCCCACGTTTTTCTTTAATCACTTGGGGCCGGGTCGGAATCGGCGCCATTACCTCGGAACTCGGGTCGGGTCCATCATTATGTGTAATACCTGAGTGGATCCGAGAAGACCCGTAGTATGCCTTCTGTGTGTGTGTGTGTGTGTGTGTGTGCACGGCTGCACTAATCAGGAGAGTTTAACTTGTGTGTGATGTTTTAGACTGACCTAGGATCAGGTTAGTGCAGCAGCGAAAATGAATGGCTGTGCATCTCGCGTGATGATTCTGCTGGTTTAGGATCAGATTACAGCAGCACAACAACAAAAATAGTTGAGCTACGCAATGCATGTGCAGCATTACTGCAAGCCAAGGCAAGCCCAGCTGCCAGGCTGATTTGAAAACACCGGCGTGCAATCATGGATTCCTCTGACACCGCTGTCCTCAACGAGGTGAAAGCAAGGCTTTAATCATTAAAATGGTCATTGGTCAATATAGGTCAGCTTGTATTTCATAAAGCCCACATTTACAAAGAAAACCTTTTGTCAGGCATATTAAATGAATACCTCCGCGCATATTTATTTATATATTTTTGTAGTTTCATATGCGCTTTTTTGAAGGGGTGTCTGTGTCGGGTCTGTCTTCCAAATCGGACCAAATTGTCACGGGTCCACTCGGGTTCGATTCAGTTATTTGAAAATAATCTCGGAGCGGCTAGGAATCTGACCACATTTTTCGGGGACCATTTATGTCCGGGTCTGTTTTTTGGACCTGTGAAGAGCTCTACTAGGGACCCCCCATGCAAAAATAATTGGGATTAGGCGATTATATAATAATTGGGACAGGCCCATATAGACGACACACCATTTTAGCCGAGCAACAGTTGATGTTCGACCGTTGATCGGTAAGAAGTTCTCCGGACAATACGGACATGATATCCAAAGTGCTCCTCTGCTCAAAACAGTGTTCTGTGAGTGTGGACACGTGTTCCAAGAAAGCAGACGTCCATGTCTCTATCAGTTCAGACTAGAGCATCTCACTCACCCTGACGTAGCCTTTGTAGGCCGTTCCGATGCCCCTCTGGACATCAATTCCCAGAGGCCTCTTGGCCTGCTCGGGGGGGATGGGACACACTAAGGGGGCGTGGTCTTTACAGGCGACGTGGCAGATAAACGAACACACTGTTGAGACAGAGAGAGAGAGGGAGAGAGAGAGAGAGAGAGAGAGAGAGAGGGAGAGAGAGGTTAACTTCAGAACTACAATGTCAGTGTGTTTGAGCAGAGTTTTATTATATTCACCTTTGGACAACCTGGCTTAACTCACTCACCCTTTCAAGTAAGCCAATTAATCAAATTATTACAAAATATTTTTTTATGGTCTAATGAAGTGGAGAGATGAATATCACCGTCAGTTGGTCCACAACCATGACTTTTCAGGGAATGAAAAAAGAACCTGTGTTCTAACTGATCCAATGTAGTTATTATTTAGCCACAGGCTCTTGTTAATAATAATAATCTTTCCATTGGTTAGGTATTTATAAAACCCACATAAGACACTTAATTACTTTCAATAATGTTCTTAACACATTTAGACCTGAGGCCCATTCTAAAAACACCTAAAGTTTTCTGACAAATATTTATTCACATTTAAAAAATATATATGTTGCTATATACTGTAATAATAATAATGATAATAATGAATTGCATTTTTTACAGCGCTTTTCCAAGTGCTCAAAACGCTTTACAATGGTTCATTCATTCATACAGGGGGGGGGGGGACACTGGGAGGTACTGTGCATGGCAACAACTACACCAAAAGGGGTTCCCGGATTGAAAGGTATAGTAACGTATTGGTGTGTTCCCGGTCTAAATGGGTTAAATAGCAAAGATACCCGATCTATCATCTACATACAAGGTCACAATGTGTCGCATTGTGACCTTGTGGATCGTCTATTTTCGCTACTTTAATATGACACTGTTGTAGTATGAACCAGGGCATTCATTCACAAAAAAACACAAACTGTTGAAATACGGAGAAGTAAGGTTTCTGCCTGACAGCGACGATAATATTCTCCCCAAGTTCACCTGAAGAATGAGGTCTTCATAAGGGACATAATAATATGTTCTTTGTGTTCATGATGCTCAGAAACAACCCTCTTTCATCTCTGCTGTGGAACTGGAATATGTTGTGAGGAGAGCTGCCTTCTGCCCTCTAGTGGTGCACCAATTCATAATAATAATAATATACTAATATAGTCCACGCTCCTTTGTGGTTTGTGTCACTGTACATTTAGCATACACAGTGAATGTGTTTTCTGCATCTAACCCATCCTAAGTAACAGGAGCAGTGGGCGCTATAGATGGGTTTCCTGTTTGTAAACATGAGAGGATGATGCGCGCGCAGTGGCGGGATGAGCCTGTAGAGGGCGCTATTACCCTAAAAATATCCTATACCCTATTACCCATAAAATAAATGGTCTTCACCAGGTTTAATGAAAGTAGATTAAATGATGCAGTTTGTAATATCTTCTTTACTCAATAAAAATGATTTGTCGGAAGTTGGATCTGTTTGTATATAATAGCAGCATTATGCCTATTATGCCTATAATAGCAGCATTATGCCTATCTAAATCCCGAAAATAACAATAGAGTGAATGGCGCTTCCGGTTCGTTCTCCCCCCGCGCATGCGCAGATTGCGCACTCTGCTCTGTGATGACGTCGCGCGGAAACCCATCTATGGGGAAGCAGCGCCTCGGGGAGTAGTTAGCGGTTAAGTGTCTTGCTAAGGGACACTTCAACACATTGCTGAAGCCTGGAATCAAACTATGGCCGCCCTATTCAGCTGAGCACTAATCGTAACACAGTAGAGCAAGAAATGACACAGTGTGTGTGTGTGTGTGTGTGTGTGTGTGTGTGTGTGTGTGTGTGTGTGTGTGTGTGTGTGTGTGTGTGTGTGTGTGTGTGTATATACCTTCACATGCGTATCCCTGTCGTATGAGTCCCACCATCAGAGAGGTGCAGTGGGAGCACTGGGTCGGACTGGAAAACGTCTTGATACTCAACTGGTGAGCTTTAGGCTGCGCGCACACACACACACACACACACACACACACACACACACACACACACAAATATTAACATCACATATACTTATGAGACGCGTATGTTGATGTGTGTGTGTGTGTGTGTGTGTGTGTGTGTGTGTGTGTGTGTGTGTGTGTGTGTGTGTGTGTGTTGTAGTGTATGTAGTGCAGTGGTTTCCAAGCTCGAAACCAAAAAGAGAAATTTGAAGTCTCCCCAAACTAGTGAAAATAGCAGATCTACAAGCCATGATTAAAAAAATAAGTTGCGAGCTGTTAGATGTGCTATTTCACTACTTTAAGTTTGTATTTATGGGAAAAAAACATTTTTTTAAAATGTATTCATTTATTTTGGTCTAAATTGTTGAAAATACCATAAAAATTGGTCTGTGACCCACAAATGGTCTCACACTGGGTCTCGTCCCAGTGTTTGTGAAACAGTGGTGCGGTGTACCTTTGGATGGGTCAAGTGTGACGTCTGGTAGGTAGAGGAGGGGGTGGGAGGGGCCACAGGAGATTTGACCGGTTCCTAGACAGACAGATATACAGAATTACAAACCTCATTACCAATGGTGCATATCGTGTGTGTGTGTGTGTGTGTGTGTGTGTGTGTGTGTGCACGTCACTCACTTCCAGTTCAGGGCTCTCGCAGGGGGAAGTGGGCGTGGAAACAGGTTTCTGGGAGGTGGGGGAGTCTATCTCTGTGACAGAGCTAGGCTGTGGGAGAGAGAGAGAGAGAGAGAGAGAGAGGGGGTTCAAAGGTCAAAGCGGTCAGTAGCCAATGTGTACCTGTGATATTTCAATGCTAAAATACCACACGTTAATGCTAACACACACACACACACACACACACACACACACACAGAGTCTGGAACTACACCTCCTGAATGTTACATAGAGTCTGGAACTACACCTCCTGAATGTTACATAGAGTCTGGAACTACACCTCCTGAATGTTACATAGAGTCTGGAACTACACCTCCTTAATTATTATATAGAGTCTGGAACTACACCTCCTGAATGTTATATAGAGTCTGGAACTACACCTCCTGAATGTTATATAGAGTCTGGAACTACACCTCCTTAATTATTATATAGAGTCTGGAACTACACCTCCTGAATGTCATATAGAGTCTGGTACTACACCTCCTGAATGTTATATAGAGTCTGGAACTACACCTCCTGAATGTTATATAGAGTCTGGAACTACACCTCCTGAATGTTATATAGAGTCTGGTACTACACCTCCTGAATGTTATATAGAGTCTGGAACTACACCTCCTGAATGTTATATAGAGTCTGGTACTACACCTCCTGAATGTTATATAGAGTCTGGAACTACACCTCCTGAATGTTATATAGAGTCTGGTACTACACCTCCTGAATGTTACATAGAGTCTGGAACTACACCTCCTGAATGTTACATAGAGTCTGGAACTACACCTCCTGAATGTTATATAGAGTCTGGTACTACACCTCCTGAATGTTATATAGAGCCACTGGTACGACCAAAACACAATATAGAAATATAGAAACACCCTTTGAGAGACACACTGACAGACAGACTCATCCTGAAGCTGAGGTCATTGGGGAGTAACCAGACAGACTTACTCTAAAGGTCAGATCATGGGCGAGTGGAGACGTGTTGAAATATTCAAAGATGGAGTCTTGGAAATCTGGAAGCTTCAAACCTGAGAGACAGAGATGAGAGAGAGAGAGTTAGGAGGAGTTTTAGTTCATTGTAGTTATGAGGGGAGATCGGGACGTATCTGATAAAAAATAACGGTCATACATTTTGATAGGCATTAATGACAAGCAGGTGCGTAAATGCATATTTTGTATTGAAAACTTGAAAAAGGCAGATGAGATGTGCCTGATTTGCGGTGATAATAATTCTAATAAACATTGCTTTGAGTTATGACAGGAGTTATGAACCTTTATCTGAACGGGAGCGACTCTCCTCCAACTCCATTCTCAGAATGTCCATCTGCTCCTCCATGTCATTGCTCCTCCTCTCCGACTCCTTTAATTTACTGTTAAAAGACAAGAACATCCATCCATAACAACTCAAACTCCCTCCTAATTACATTCAACATTATCTTATATCAAAATGGCCTAAAGGGTGGGTGGGTAGATTGTGGACCACAGACGTCACAGACGTTAACATGGGGACTTGTGAGGAGAACCTAGACCTGTCACAATTATTACATTATCGTCTAATCGCAATTATTTGAGATAATCACAATTATTTTAGCATAATCGTCATAGTTGTTTCCATTTTCAAATATAAAAACAGGAGAAATAGCACATCTACAGCTTGTAGATCAGCTATTTCTGCTATTTTCAAATGTATAAAATTATTAAACATGTCAATAATTTATTTGTATATGTGTTATTTGTCATATCTGGCCTGTGCAATTTTTTATTACGAAGCCTAAAAGGCAAACAAGAAACGTATTTTGTATTCATATGTTCAAAGGCCAAACACTTGTATACTTGAGCTTGTATATCTGCATTTTTTTTTTACAGCCAACATACAAACTATGGATAAAGTGGACACTATCATAGACATATAAAGGTAGACGCATTCCTAAGCCAATAACTTGATGACCGTCTCCTATTTTTTTCCCCTACATTTTTATCCCACGATTTTGTAACCCATTTTTTTTCACCCAGTGCCAATGCCTAAGCTTGTAATCCTGGGCGCTACTCTCCCTCTGCCAGCCTGGGGAGAGCCCCGAACTGAGCTCCTCTGGGCGACTGAAATTCCCCCGTAGCATCAATAAAAAGGTATCTATCTATCCGTCTAGTTTAAATATGACAAAACAACAAATTTAACAGGACTATGAATTAATGACCTTTCCAAGGCAATGTTGGCAGCTTTGATTTTGCGCAGCTCTTCGTGGATGAGTTGTTTGGCTCTGATCTCTGTCTCCAGTGCAGACTGCAGCTCCAGGCGAGCCGACATGTCCAGCTTCTGACTGCGACGCACCTTCCACAGAGGGTCCTGCACGCACACACACACACACGCACACACACAGTACCAGTGTTAATTTCGTAGACAAAAACAAAAATACCTTTTTTCATTGACAAAAAACTAAATAAAAACTAAGCTATAGTGACTAAAACTAAGACTAAATATATTGACAATTCCGTCAACAAATAAAAATGTTAGTGAGGGATCTAGTGGAGACGAGATCCGATAGAACTAAAACACAAGTCATTTTAGGTTTGGTTGCGCTCAGGTGTTGCGCTCTGAAAATAGCAGATCTACAAGCTCACAACGTGTCGCGCTGCGACGCGTTGTGAGCTTGTAGATCGGCTATTTTCAGTATGCAACCAAGTGTAAAATCGGCCATTATGACGCCATCAAGGCAAAATATTTTTTTGTCGACAAAATCAACTGTAAATTTAGTCGACTAAAACCTTATGATATTTAGTCGACTAAAACTAGACTAAAAGTTAGAAAAATCAGATGATTAAAATATGACTCAATCTAAATGAAATGTATTCAAAAGACTATAGTCTAAAACTACATCAGAATTTGCTGTAAAAAGTTACACCAACACATACATTATTAATTTATTTGTGTCCGCGTAAGAGATACAGTACAAGGGATGCATATATTTGCACGGTGCTGTAAAAAATAAGTACAGTCAGCAAATACTGGACAAATACCCTAACAGCCCTCACGGTTATACGTAACAGTTAGCTACCGATAATAGAAGAGACAGTACAGAATAGTGTAAGCCGTTTAGCTGCTTTTTTTTCGGCATCCCAAGTTGTTGGAAAGCCTTCATACGGCCAACCTATGAACATGTCCTAACATATAACATAGCTCTGTGATGGCATCAAGGAGCGGCTGGTATTTAATGACATAAAAGCTTCCTCTAAGCTACAGTGAAAAGGTGCAGCCAGGCCACTTCAAGGATAGAAACAGATTTTGACACATCTGCTGTATTAGCAGAAAGATGAGCATGGATTTCAGGATCATCAGTACAGAGGTGAAACATGGAAGGTTTGACACACGAATGTTTGTATATTCTCACTGACGGTGGAAAATGTTATAAAATGCTAAAATGTCCTTTGCTATGAGGTCAGGTATTCTGTCGTGACGCGCTGCTACAGTATGCAAAGTCCTTTATAGGCATAGCAGCCTATCAGAATGTGTGACATGGTTTATTATGGTGTATTACATGGCTTGGTTATTTTTGAGTAATGACCGCTGAACTCAATAACAGACCGCTGTCTAATCAACGAATCAGAGCACCTGGCTCATATCAATCTGTGTCGCTTGATTTTGTGCCATATCCAACATGGCAACCATGTAAACAAACACACAATGTCATTTACAGCCAAACATTGTGTGCTCTCTGTTTATGTTTATGAAGAAATAGACAATACAGTGACCAAATATTGATTCTATTTTATCAACAGTTCCCGTTGTTTTCCAAAGGGAACTGTTGATAAATGTTGATACAATATATGCAGTATGTTTCTATGTGTAGAATGCAGTTCTATGCAGTATGTTTCTATGTGTAGAATGCAGTTCTATGCAGTATGTTTCTATGTGTAGAATGCAGTTCTATGCAGTATGTTTCTATGTGTTGAATGTAGCTCTATGCAGTATGTTTCTATGTGTTGAATGCAGCTCTATGCAGTATGTTTCTATGTGTTGAATGTAGCTCTATGCAGTATGTTTCTATGTGTTGAATGTAGCTCTATGCAGTATGTTTCTATGTGTTGAATGCAGTTCTATGCAGTATGTTTCTATGTGTTGAATGCAGCTCTATGCAGTATGTTTCTATGTGTTGAATGTAGCTCTATGCAGTATGTTTCTATGTGTTGAATGTAGCTCTATGCAGTATGTTTCTATGTGTTGAATGCAGTTCTATGCAGTATGTTTCTATGTGTTGAATGCAGCTCTATGCAGTATGTTTCTATGTGTTGAATGTAGCTCTATGCAGTATGTTTCTATGTGTTGAATGTAGCTCTATGCAGTATGTTTCTATGTGTTGAATGTAGCTCTATGCAGTATGTTTCTATGTGTTGAATGTAGCTCTATGCAGTATGTTTCTATGTGTTGAATGCAGTTCTATGCAGTATGTTTCTATGTGTTGAATGCAGCTCTATGCAGTATGTTTCTATGTGTAGAATGCAGCTCTATGCAGTATGTTTCTATGTGTTGAATGTAGCTCTATGCAGTATGTTTCTATGTGTTGAATGTAGCTCTATGCAGTATGTTTCTATGTGTTGAATGCAGTTCTATGCAGTATGTTTCTATGTGTTGAATGCAGCTCTATGCAGTATGTTTCTATGTGTTGAATGTAGCTCTATGCAGTATGTTTCTATGTGTTGAATGCAGTTCTATGCAGTATGTTTCTATGTGTTGAATGCAGCTCTATGCAGTATGTTTCTATGTGTAGAATGCAGTTCTATGCAGTATGTTTCTATGTGTTGAATGCAGTTCTATGCAGTATGTTTCTATGTGTTGAATGCAGTTCTATGCAGTATGTTTCTATGTGTTGAATGCAGTTCTATGCAGTATGTTTCTATGTGTTGAATGCAGTTCTATGCAGTATGTTTCTATGTGTTGAATGCAGTTCTATGCAGTATGTTTCTATGTGTTGAATGCAGTTCTATGCAGTATGTTTCTATGTGTTGAATGCAGTTCTATGCAGTATGTTTCTATGTGTTTGAATGCAGTTCTATGCAGTATGTTTCTATGTGTTGAATGCAGCTCTATGCAGTATGTTTCTATGTGTTGAATGCAGCTCTATGCAGTATGTTTCTATGTGTTGAATGCAGCTCTATGCAGTATGTTTCTATGTGTAGAGCTGAATGAGGTCTGTCTCAGACCCAGTTCTGTTCTGGGGGGTGTGTTGGTCCACCGAGGGAGCCTTAACCCACTTCACTGATACGAATGAGAACACCTGGCTGTCTCACTGCCATGCCTGTCTCACTGCGCACTGTCTCTATCTGCACACATGCATGCATGTCACACATGCCGTGTTTCTCCTGTATGCACATTTGGTTTGGTGGCGCCGCTCCTTCATTTTTATGTAAATTATTGTTATCATTTTTAACGATGTAAGACGGCTCCGTCTTATGTCTTTATAAACTAAAGTTATATATTATGTGTGGACGTCTCATGTCCTGTTAAACACTTAAACCCTAAACGGTTGACAGGAGGTAACCTCAGGGCTCTATACGAGTGTCTTTTCCGTTTTCTGTTATTGTGGGGGAAGCTTTCAGCAGAAAAGAGCCGATCGACAAGCTCACAACTTGTGAGCTTGTGGATCTGCTATTTTCTGCCAAAGTCTTCCCTACAATAAGAATACTGGGGTTTAAGTGGCTAAGGGGAGGGGAGAGGGGGAGAGAGAGAGAGAGAGAACACTGATGATCGTGCTGTCAATGAAGTCTATGAAACTATCCATGAAAAAGTAATAATAACAATAATAAGTGGGAGTCCCTGCTTCATCTCTCTCTCAGCTAAGGGGTCCTTGGCCTGAACAACATTGAAGACCCGTGTTTTAGACAAAAAATAGTACATTTTTACAAGTTACATACAGCTAGACTGCTGACTGCATCGCCTCCCAAAAGGAACAAAATCTGCAAGTCATCCTCGGGTCGAGGTGTGTGGATAGCTTGTAGATTTGTTCGTTCAGTTTTTTGTATTATAAATTAAGCATTACAACAAACGTAATTATTTTGACTGGAATGTGGAAAGGAAACATCTGTGAAATAAACATTTGGAGATCCATCTTAATAAACAAAAAGAATCCTGGGTATTGGCCATAGTTACGGTGTGTAACTGGCCTGTGGCCATGCACCGTGACAGCTTTCAATCTCAAAGACCAACGCCTTCTTATTTTAACCCATTCAATCCGGAAACGCATCTGTGTCATTTTAGATTTCAGCTATAGCCATTATTTTATACTTTGGCTATTCAAAAATAGCAGATATACAAGCTCATAGTGCGACAGATCTGCTATTTTTGAAAAATCATGAGAATTTTAGCAAATCTTTGAATATATATTTTTTAAAGCGAACATTTGTAACTCAAATCTTTGCTTCTGGGGGGTCCCTGGAACAACATATTTTGAGATGGGGGTCCGCGACCAAATACATTTCATTTTGGGGGTCCTTGACATGAAAAAGTTTGATAGCAACATACGGATTTATGAAAACTGTTAGGATTTAGAAGACATTTGTAGATGCGTTCCCGAATTGAATGGGTTAATAAGGGCAACAAAAAAAGGCAACGTGCGCCAGATTATTATTCAGCGCCGATGTTACAGCTTCATCCTAAACACTGTGTGCCTACCTGCCTCAGTGTGTGTGTGAGTCTGTGTGTGTGTGTGTGTGTGTGTGTGTGTGTGTGTGTGTGTGTGTGTTACCATAGGTCTACTGAGTCCAGTGGATCGGAGAGAGTCCAGCTCTTCTGTCATCTTAGACGCCAAAGCTTGAAGATAACCCCGGGCATCCTTCTCATCACTGACCCTGTGAAATAGGATGCGACGCATTGTGAGCTTGTAGATCTGCTATTTTCAATAGATTTTTATGCATTTGAAAACTTGTGAAATGGGACATTCTGCATGATGAGTACAGTCACTCTTGTACTTTTACTCAAGTAAATTTTGACTTCCGAACTTTTACTTTTTTTATTAGCATTTCTAAATTGCAGTATTGATACTTTTACTCAAGTAAGAAATGTGATAACTTTTTCCACCACTGCTCACAAGTATAGTAATAAGAACCCCCACCCCACACACACACACACTAATGTAACTCATGTCATGTACATACTGTGAGTAAAATAAGTGTAAAGTAACTGACCACTGTATGATCTCAGCGATCTGAGCCTCCCAGTGAGCCACGCTCTCCTTTTTAGATGCCAGGTCCTGCAGTTCATCTTCCAACTGACGATTCTGAGCCGTCAACCGATCTACAAACACGCACAACTGGAGAGGACAACATGCATTATAGAAACGTGTACTGGATAGATCTACAAACACACACATACATACATACCGGTACCTACACCGCACAACACAACACATTACATCAATATATGGCAGTGGATGTGTTGGATGCAGCTCAAAGTGAACTTTAGGTATCTAGTTTGTCGCCATCCGACCTTCCTAGCCCGTGTTATTAAAGGGATTCTAGGTAACTTTAAGCCTAAATTAAAAAATATTTATATATATATATATTGCATTTTTTCCCCTCTATCAGCCACTATATAATGATGCTGGGGTGTTTTCCTGCATTGAAACACAGTCCTCTTTCTGAAATCCGTAGTTTCCCTACTGTTTATGTTTTGACATCCGGGTATCCGTCTCTGTCCGGGACGTAAATGAAACGCACGCATGTGCGCGTCCGGCGAGTTCGAGTGAAACCGAATGGAACCGAGTGCAGCCGACAAAAATGGAACGGCAGCCATTGTTTTCTCTGCAGTGTTTTTACTTTTGGTTTCAAAACTTTAAAATGCTCTCAAACTTATTTTTTTGCAGGTGGAGGAGTTATCTGGAGGGGCGGTGTTTGACAACGTTTTTTTCTTTTTTTGTTTATCTCTGAAGTTGCCTAGAATCCCTTTAAAGCAAAACGGGTGACAATGGCCAAAACTCAATCGAAAATCTGCTAAAGTGTCCGTTTTCAAGACGTTTTGGCCATTATCTCTGGAACGGAAGGTCCAACCTGCTCAGTTCAAAGCTTGTTGGATGCATGACTTTGAGGACATTAAGCACATAATGACACATTCTCGGGTTTTTGGGGCCTAAACGTATGGTAATTGTTCGGGCCGGGCCTTAATTGTCAGGCCCGTTGAGAACTCTACTCGGGGTGGTGCAGTGGTAAAGTGCCTGCCCACCACTGGCGGAGGTTGTGGGTTTCGAATCCACGCTATGGCTTTGTCAAGCGTCCATACGAACACAATTAGCCCGTGTTCTGGGGAGGGAAGCGAGGCGGGGGAGGAGGGTGATAATAGTCACTGCATGTAGGCAGGGAGCCTGTCAGCAGGGAGTGTTGGTCGGGAGGAGTAGGACGAAGGCCCTATGTCCTGCCGGTGGGGTCTCCTCACTGGCAGGTGAGTCAGTAGGATACGACAGCAGTGACAACACAGAAATGTGTGTGGGGAGGAATTGTCCCATTAAGACCTGAGGCCATTCTTAAAAATGTTTTCTAAATCCTAACAGTTTTTTGAAAAAAATAAAAATAAAAATGTTTTCAAGAATTTTCATAAAAATAGCAGATCTACAAGCTCATAGCGCGGCACTCGGTGCCGCGCTATGAGCTTGTATATCTGCTATTTTTGAATAGCCAAAGAAATCTTAAGTAACACAGATGCGTTCCAGGTCTTAATGGGTTAAATGGCATGACGACTAAATTGGGGAGGAAAAAAAAAAGAAAGAGCATACATAATAGGATCACAACGTGTCGTGAGCTTGTAGATCAGCTATTTTCAATACTTTTGCTCCACGCAGTTGTGCGATGGATGAAGTAAGGCTAATTAATGCCTTACAAAAAGATAACAAGCTGAAAGACGGAGATACAAGGTTTCTTCTGAGAGTCTCACCCGGTCTGTCTCTGCTGTTAACTTGCGGTTGTCGTCAGTCAGGTGGTTTCTCTCCCGCTCGTATTTCTCCTTCAGGACCGTTACTGCATCATCCAGCTCCGTTTGTCTGTACACACACACACACACACACACACACACACACACACACACACACACACACACACACACACACACACACACACACACACACACACACACACACACACACACACACACACACACACACACACACACACACACACACACACACGTAAGTATGGCTACAGGCATTGTAATAAAAAACAAGATATTATAAAAAATGGCGTAAGACTAAAGGTTATAAGCTGAGTTCTAAAGTACATTTACTCAAGTACTTTACTTAAAGGTAGGGTAAGTGATTTTCTTTGGTTAAAATAAGTGTTAAATAGCTCTATATCCTGATAGTACTCATGGCTATAGAGTGTTTGTTCAGTAAAAGGAGTCTCCTTGTCTCTCCAGCTCTTTATAAAACAGAAAATGCATTTTCGTTTCAGTTTCATTTCCAATTTTATCCAATCAGGACAGAGAACTCAATCAGGATATAGATTAAACAAGTGAAATTGGAAGTGATGACACTAAGAAATGAGCAGGCAAAATTGGAACTGGAACACTATAAAAATGAAGCTTAAAAATTGGTACTTTCTCCTGATTGGCTGAGATTTTGACACCTACCGGAAAATGTATTTTCTGTTTATTAAAGAGCTGGAGAGACAGGGAGACATCTGTGACTGAACAAACACTCTATAGCAATGATTACTATCAGAATATAGTGTTTTAACCTTTTAACAAAATACTTTTTGTTTTAACCCAAAAATATCACTTACCCTACCTTTAAGTACAATTTTGAGGTATTTTTACTTTACTTATTTTACAAGCTCATAATCTTGAAAATGTGTGCATATCTTTGAGAATCTTTGCTTCTGGGGGGTCCCTGGCACAAAATATTTTCAGATGGGGGGGTTCCGCGGCCAAATGTATATCAATTTAGGGGCCCTTGGCATGAAAAAAAGGCTGAAAACCACTGGGCCTAGAGTAGCGTCCTCCCCACCTGTCTCTGTTGGCTTTGTCCAGCTTGTCCTTGAGGACCAGCAGCTCCTTGTTGAGGGACAGCTGCTGGCCCTCGGCGTCGTGGAGCTCCTTCCTCAGGCCCTTCACCTCCGAGGAGTGAGACGTCTCCCTGCTGAGCAGCTCCTCCTCGTAGAACACCACCTTCTTGTCCAGCTCCGCCTTCAGCTTACACACCTCCTCCAGCCCCCCGCCTCCCCCCGAGACCCCTCCACCCTGTTTCACCTGCACACACGCACACACACACACACACGCACGTACACGCACGTCAAGGCACATCATAACTGGGACGTAAGTCGGGGGCTTGATCAACCCCGGCTGGGTCACCTGGGTGTATGTTGTTGCGAGACCCGAAACACCCTATGACCCCAGGCTACAACACTGATGATCAGTGGCGTAAAGTAACTAAGTAGATGTACTCAAGTACTGTACTTAAAGGGATACTTCACTTTAGGGCCGGGGACACATTTAAAAAAAATATTAAAAATAAATGAAAAAAGTTATGGAAAATTCATGGCCCCCTCACGCATTAGTAGGACACTCTAATGCGTGAGGGGGCCATGAATTTTCCATAACTTTTTTCATTTATTTTTAATATTTTTTTTAAATGTGTCCCCGGCCCGAAAGTGAAGTATCCCTTTAAGTACAAGTTTGAGGTATTTTTACTTTACTTGAGTATTTCCAATTTTCAGTACTTTTACTTCTACTCCACTACATCTCAGAGGCAAATATTGTACTTTTACTCCACTACAATTATTTGAAAACTTTAGTTACCATTTACTTTTCAGATATAAACTATGATATAATGAAACATACATTAACCACCCTTTAACCCTATTTTATACCTAGGCTATTTGAAAATAGCAGATCTACAAGCTCACAACGCGTGAGCATGTAGATCGGCTATTTTCAAATATTTAGTACTTTTACTTTTGGTACTTTAAGTACATTTTGATACCAATACTTCTGTACTTTTACTCAAGTAAATCTAGAATTCCAGACTTTTACTTGTAACAGAGTACTTCTACGTTGCAGTATTGATACTTTTACTTAAGTAAAACATTTGAGTACTTTTTGCACCAACACTGATGATACGTCCCAGGTGCATCCATGTGATGTTTTTTTTATTTATCAAACACATCAAAGTCAAAAACTACGGCTTGGAGACGATGTGGAATTGGGTATGGGACGTTCATCGTTATGGTTTATCGCAACAACAAAAAAACAGTCATAATAATTGTATCGCAGGGATTTTACATTTATGGTGAAATAGTCCTCCGTCACATGTTCCCTAATGTTCCCCCAAGAATATGCTGGGGGGTAAACAGTGGCATGTTTTCAGCATATTTTGATTATTGCGACAACACCGTTAATCACAATTATTTTTGCCACAATAATAGTGACATGACATTTTTATATACCGTAGTTTCATCTCTATGTTGAATTATGTAATTGATTAATGGAATGAACGGACTTAATGATAGTAGATGATGAGGAGAGGAGAGGAGAGGAGAGGAGAGGAGGGCATGAACTCTGACCTTCAGTGTTTGTAGTTCAGTTTCCAGCTGTTTAGAGAAGATCTCTGAATGTTCACGAAGCTTCTTCTCCTTAGAGGCCTCCGCCTTCAACTCCTCCACCTGCACCTCCAGCTGCACACACACACACACACACACACACACACACACACACACATACATGTCAATATTCTGTATAATACTGTATTAATATACAGTCGTTGTTGTGTATACCTGTCTGCACGTACACATGCATGTTAAAGGTTGTAAGAATGTCTAAAAATTATGTTGGAATATTCCAATAAACAACCCATTTGAACAAGTTTGAACCGTTTTACTATAAAATATTGTATGCAAGACAGCAGACCTTCCCAGAGAATATCAAACATGAAATGATAATCAAATCAATATCTATTCAGTCAAACTCAGTATAGCATACAGTTTTGTGAAAACTAAGGCATTCATTTATTCTAGATTGATTTATTCTCAAAATTACACGGAGACATTTTACTCATTTGCAGTGTCGTCGAGTAATATAATGCATTCAACAACATCGCTGTTGAAAATAAATGACAATTGAGGATGGGAAGAAATGAAAGACATGAACGGAAAAAATATAAAGTCGCACTGAGAAATGAATGAAGTTTTATCCTGGGGGACAATTCCAAACAGGGATTTTGCATCGCTCCTTTGGTCGAATCTGGTTGCAAATCATAATAATAACTATAGTTTGGTTTGAACTCCTCTGTGCTATGTGTTACTGTATATTTACATACACAGTGAAATGAGGTATCTGCATTTAACCCATTACATTTGAAACTCAAATCTTTGCTTCTGGGGATTCTACAAATGTCTTCTAAATCCTAACATTAAAAAACAAAAAAAACGTTGCTATAATCAGTGGTTCTCAAACTTTTTCATGTCAAGGACCCCCAAAATGATATGTATTTGGCTGCGGACCCCCGTCTCAAAATATGTTGTTTCAGGGACCACCCAGAGGCAAAGATTTGAGTTAAAAGTCTTCGCTTTAAAAAAATACATATTCAAAGATTTGCACAATTCTTGATCTACAAGCTCATAGCGCGGCACTTGAATAGCCAAAGTATAACATAATGGTGAAAGTTGTTACAAAGATGCGTTCCCGGTTTTAATGGGTCAAAAGCAGACTCGGGGTCTGTGTGTCTGCGCTGTGGACAGCAAGGGAGGTGTGTAACATGAGGCTATAACTTGCACTCTGCAAACAGATGGCTCTGTGATGTCTGTGAGACCAGCTGTTGTGTGAGGCTACAGGCGCCCAGATCCTCACGAGAACTGTCCAGAACACATTATATACTGTATTTTTATTTATTTATTTAAACCTTAAATGCAGTGCAACCTACAATTTGTACAGTGGAATCCTCATAAATGTTTAATATTTGAATATAATCGTTGACAGCACTGGTGCTTTACCTCCTTGTAGGGTTAGGGCGATATGACTTCAAACCAATATCACGTTTCTTTCAAACATTTGCCTCGGTTACAATTAACGAAAAAAAATTTTTTGTGTGAAGTGAAAACAGCCGATCTACGAGCTCACAACGCATCGAAGCGTTGTGAGCTTGTAGATCGGCTGTTCTCACTACATTTGTAACCCACCATTGTAAGCCACCATTGTACAACAAAGCATAATACAGAGTTAAGTGGTTAAATTAAAAAGATCTGTTAGAATGTTGTCATGTCAATGTGTTGATATATAAGATAGCCCAACCCACGCTTCGCCACTAGAGGTGAAACAGTAGACAAAATGGTCTCCTAAGTGGGCTATCTCACAAATGTCCTACTGGTGCTAGATCTTGAGAGAGTGTGTTGGTGAGACAGAGAGATTGTTTGGTTGGTCGCTTCTTTTGGGCTTATTTTCATAGATCTGGTTGCTTATTTCTATCGCAGAATCTGTCAACACTGGTTAACACTGTTTTTTGCATGTTTACACAGAGACGCGAGGTGGAGCGTTTTAACAGATTTCCACTCTGGAAGGTGGTTTCACTTTATTGCGTTTTCAACCCCCGATAACACCGTTGTCGTCTAAACGGACGGCACATCTGATACTTTATTTTGCCGTTTTCTCTGGAGACCGTTGTCGTCTAAACGGGGCCTAATATCACTGCCTATAGAGCATCGCAGTTCCCGCCCCTTCCGGGTTCCACCGCAAAATACTATGCATTTTTCCCATTGACATTTCCAAAATTATTTATATCAATTAATTTAAGCCTAGAATCAAGCCATCCAGGGTCCTGGTGAATCATGACCATAAAACGTTTGATTCTGTGATTTATTTATTTTTTAAACGGCAAAACAAAGGGTATTTATTAAATATAGTACATCATATAATTAAATATAAAATAAAATAAATCACAGAAAAAAACGTTTTATGGTCATGATTCACCAGGACCCTGGATGGCTTGATTCGAGGCTTAAATTAATTGATATAAATATTTTTGGAAATGTCAATGGGAAAAATGCATTGAGTTTTTCCTTCCGGCACCAGGAAAAACCAGGAAGTGGGCGGGAACTGCGATGCTCTATAACTTGTTTTGCAATGGCAGATCTGTCTGGTTTCCAGGCTAAAGAGGCGGGGCCACACCTACGTCACGCAGAAACGGGACTTTTTTTCTGTTTGTTGGTGTTGAGCGTTTACCTCCTTGCGGGCCCGGTCGGCCTTCCTGACCTCCTGTTTCATGGAGTCCATCTTGGTGGCGGTGGCGTCCGCCTCGTCGTCCTTGTCCCTCGCCTGTCGGGTCAGACGCTGCTTGGCGGAGCGCAGCTCGGCCATCTGCTCCGACAGGGAGCTGAACTCCTGCACGGCCAGACGCCTCTGGCTGTGCGCCTCCTTCAGCTCCTTGGACTGGACCTTCAGCCGCTCCAGAGACTCTGACAGTTGCTGCAGAGGAGAGGAGAGGAGAGAGGAGAGAGGAGGAGAGGAGAGAGAGAGAGAGGAGGAGACGAAGAGGAGAGGATATTAATGTTACCGTCTAGACCAGTGGGTTTTCAACCCTTTTCATATCAAGGTCCATTATTTATTCGGCATTTGAGCCACGGATTCATCACCGTTTGATGAGATTTAGACTCTCAGACCCAAGACTTACCACATGGGGTGCCAAAACCGTATATATACGGTTTTGCAAAAGGTGCAAAAAGTTACGCGGAGTGCCAAAACCGTATTTAAAGGGTTTTGGTGTCTTTTTGTTTTTTTTTCCACACGGGAGGGGCTGTAGCAGCTCTGGGAGTACCCATTGTGATCCTGAGAAGGATAGGCCAGATGGATCAGCGGAAAAAAAATACATGGCTCCCCATCCGCTTCCTGTCTATTTCCTTCTTTAAAACGTCTGTATCTCCGAATCTGTTTCCGGTGGGGAAAACCGGTCATGCGCGATGCGCGATCCCCCCCCCCCCCCGTTGTAACTCGCGAGTGAAATGTTATCGTTCCAGGATGTAGCCAGGGTCCTCGCGCTCCATGAATGGATGCTTTTTTTTAACGTGGATTCGCTCGTCGTGGAGCTTTAAACAGCAAAGCGCAGTCAATGGGGGGAATGCTGGCACCCACAGTAAGTTGTCATTAAAAAATCCAGGCACCCAATGTGTTAAGAATATCTTGTTATCGTTGGATAAGATTTTGTCCACATTTCCATCCATGCTGTATTGATGTTGGTACCAATAGGAGAGACAACAGGGAAACGTTGATCAAAATAACAATTCATTAATTAAGTAATGCAGATGTTTAACAATAATTTAACTCTTGAGAGCGTAAAATGAAACCAAATGGACCCGTAAGGGTCCATTTGGTTTCATTTTACACTCTCAAGAGTTAAAGATCTATAAGGGTCCATTTGGTTTCATTTTACACTCTCAAGAGTTAAAGATCTATAAGGGTCCATTTGGTTTCATTTTACACTCTCAAGAGTTAAAGATCTATAAGGGTCCATTTGGTTACTCCATCATTTAGCTGGGGACCACCTGGAACCCCCTCAAGTGGTTGAGAACCACTGGTCTCTAGAGTCAAAACAAATCTGGTAGATGACCTATGACCTAATTTCATGTCTGAAAAAGAAAAGAAAATGCTGCCTATTTTTTGCAATGATTCTTTCTTTTTTCTTTTCCTACCAATTATACCAACTTGTCACTGCTGACCCTTACAGGTTGGCCTGGGTATAGGGTGTAGTAGACCACGGTTTCTCAACATAGGGTCCAGGGACCACCAGGGGTCCAAATTGATGCTTGCAGTTTTGTAACTCTTTCCTCACAAGATTTTTTTTATTTTTTTATTTTTAAGAGATTCAGGTTGAGGGTTAGAGATAGTGTTATGCCTGATTTGCACTTTGCACCCATTTTGGGGCGGGAACCCCTATTTGTAACTATACCTTTCTGGACGGGAAGCCCTTTTGGGGTTCCTGTTGCTATGTACAGTAACAGTATATAGAAACATACATTTGTTGTAATTTTTTAATACATAATTGAAGTTTTTCAGAAAACTTAGGTCAGGATTTAGAAGGCGTTTTTTAGAATGGGCCTCAGGTCTAAATGTGTTAATAGTTGCGCGCTGGTGTTGTGCACCCTGAAATAGACGTTCTACAAGTGGATCTGTAGATCTACTATTTTTCAGCTTTAGGCTTACGGTTAAAAAAATATAATCGCCGTTATAGAATATTGATGTCCTCACAAGTATAGTAATACAAACCTGTGTGTGTGTGTCTGTGCGTGTGTGTGAGTGTGTTACCTTGTGTACATCGTCTTTGTCTTGTCTCAGGGTCTTCAGCTGTCTGTCCAGAGCTTTGATTTTGGAGGCGGAGCTCTCGTAGTCCTGGCGTAGTGTCACCGCCTCCTCCAGCTGATGTTCCAGCCTATCAGAGTCTAGGAACCGAGGAGAGGGGCGGGGCTTCATTCAGCTGTACATTTAATATTGTTTTTTTTTACACTGTATGTGTGTGTGTGTGTGTGTGTGGTTGCATCTCTGACCTGCTAGTTTCTTCTTCAGTCGTTCTATTTCCTCGTTGAGTTTCTTCATCTCTCGATCTCTGGACAGAGTCCCTCCCCCTCCCCTGGCAGGGGACTCTACACACACACACACACACACACACACACACACACACACACACACACACACAGACAAGCGGTTGAAAATTAACCACAACATCAGAGCTCCAATGTGTAGTATTACGTTTTAATTAGAGGTGTAACGATATAGTAAAAAATAAAAAAAAATCAACGATCTACTATATCGATATGCAAACAGCAACATATCGTATTGTTTGACTTTCTATCGTATCGAATCGTTTTGCAATGCAAATAATCAATTTTATCGATACTAAGTACTTGTGCGTTCTATTTAGCTATTTTAAGAAGAAAAAAAGAGAAAGAGGGGTTTCATTACTTTTCCATTCCATATCGCTACACTTGGTTTATGGATAAATGTGTGTAATCTCTGTGTTCATGTCAAGGTGCGGCTTTGTCCATATGTGTTCAAAATACAATGTCCATGTATTTGCCAGAGACTCATTTATATCCATAACGATATAATATATATATTTTTTTCCCATAAAAAAACCTGCACTCTCCACATGTTTCAAAAAGATTTATTTTTTTTGCTACATAGTTACTGTATCGATTTTAAATCATTGAATAGTATCGTATCGCCATGAATGAGCCAATATCGTCCGTGTATCGTATCGTCAGCCATGTATCGTGATGCCTATCGAATTGTTGTTAAAATTACACCTAGTTACACCCCTAGTTTTAATCATCGTTACATAATTGTTTGATTTCCAATAAAAATGTTGGTGGAGCAATTCCACCATTATTCATTAGTGTGTGGGGGGGGGGTCAATTATTTACCATCAATAATGTTTTTGTCGTCACCTTGCAGTTTGCGGTTGAGCTCCTGCTTCTCCTCCTCCAGGCGGCGGATCCTCTTCTGGAAGGCCTCCACCTCCTCCCCCCCCGCCTCCGGCCTCTCCAGCATGGAGGAGGACAGAGACACGGAGCCTCCGTCACAGAAGCAGCTGTCTGTGGTGTAGGTGAAGCCCACGAAGGGCAGGTGGTGTCCGGTGAAACCTGTGTGGCTGACCGGAGGCCCCACGTCCTGTAGAGACACACACACACACACACACACACACACACACAGAGGTGAGCTGGGAAGTAATCAGTGTACATTTTGAGAGCAGATTTTGATTTCGTCTTTTTGAATAAAATTCCATTTAGTTTTAGTCACATTAACCCATTAAGACGGGGAACGCATCTGTGTTATTTTCACGATTTTTCACAAATAGCAGATCTACAAGCTCATAGCACGGCACTATGGATGCACACTTAACTGGGACATCTGACTCACTGGGTTTTTGCTAAACATTGACTTAAAAAGGTGTGTACGTAATGTTTTTGTAGGGTTAAAACAAAAAGATGTGTGTGTGTGTGGAAAAAGTTGAAGCTCTATATTGTGATAGTTATCATTGTTATAGAGTGGAAACAGAAGATCAAAATCATTCTTCAGCTTCATTTTTATAGTGTTCCAGTTCCAATTATATCTGCTCACTTATAGTTTATCCTGTATTCCCTCTCCTGTTACTGAACAAACACTCTATAGCAATGATTACTATCACAATATATAGAACTATTTAACACTGTGTTTAACAAATACATATCACTTACACACCCTTTAAGTTTTCATGTACTGTAGGCCTATTGTCTATTTTATATATTCCATTTACAGCTTTGAGCAGGGCAGGCTATGTAAAAACAAACCAACTTTCTTATGGAAAACAACAGCAGACATGTGTCCATTGTAAATAGTGCATTTTCTCATGAATTGAAGATTAATTAAACGTTAAACGACTACAATTATCAATCATGAAAAATGCATTCCTGAAATGCAGTTCCTGTGGTCAGCCTTTGGATGGCAGTATAGCCCATAAAACAATATATATATAATAATTAAAATTCTATTTAGACACTCTGGAAATATTAATAGATTATTCTGACCCATCCCTAGAAAATAGCTGATCTACGATGCGTTGTGAGCTTGTAGATCTGCTATTTTCGATGACACCAGCACAAAACTACGTTCAAATCACGTTTACTGGATTGTTACTGAGCAGTGATGCCAGATTTTGTGAGAGTAATAAGCAACCAGGTCAAGGAAAACAAGCCCAAAAGAAGCGACTATGCCACACAAGCACTTTAAACCGATATACTGTATATATCGGCTATTTGAAAATGGCCGATCTACAAGCTCACAAGGCGTCGAGATGCCAGGCGTTGTGAGCTTGTAGATCTGCTATTTTCAAAAAATCTTGATATAAAATTAGGAATATTTGGAAGAATTCTGACATTCTAACAACACAAATCTGGTACGGGGCTCCCTGGCACAAAACATTTCCAGAGGGGGGTTATAGGGACAAATACAAAAAAAACATAATCTATGACATGAAAATATTTGAGAACCACTGGTTTAACTCATTCACTGCCACGGACGTAATTTACAAAAGTAAATTTTTCACGGATTTCTGTTGTTTTCTAAGTGTTTTTCAAAACACAAGCCACATTCAAACAGCCATAGCTCTGGAATGGAGGATCACGGCGGGCCATTTTTTCCCCCGACGCTACCAGACCCCCGTGCGTGCAACGAGCCCCTGTCCGTGAGGATCAGGTTCACAGAGAATATTCCATGATTTTTCAAAGGTACAATAAAATCGCCGTTTTCTCTGGCAAGGGTACAGTAGACGGATGAATTAATTCATTAATTCCTAGCAGTGAATGAGTTAATAAGTAATTTAAAAAAAGACATTGGAAGCAAGCCCAAATAAGCAACTACACTTTGAAAACAAGCCCAAAAAAATGCAACCCGCAACTATCAATATTTACAAGCGACTTTACATAAAAGGAGCTTAAAGGGATATTTCACTTTCAAAAAAACTTTTGGTGATTTTATCGTCTACTCAGGCTTTTGTGAGCCCCGCAGACAGTTTTTAAGTTGCTTGATTCATTATTTAGATATTAGATATTCATTTTATCAGACACGCCCCCTTCCTATACAAACCCATTGTAACTTCAAACTCCGTTTTTAACATGTTAGATTCATCAAAAACACCCGTCCTTGGTTCTGGTGACTCATACCGCCCCCCTAATACGCGAGGGGGCCGTGTTTTTCAATTACGTTTTTCATTTATTTTTTTAATATTTTTGGGAAAATGGAAAAAATAAAATACAATTAAAAAATAGAATAAAATGAATGAAAAAAAAATCGCGGAAAAACCCGGCCCCCTCACGGGTGTTTTTGATGAATCTAACATGGTTAAAATGGAGTTTGAAGTTACAATGGGTTTGTATAGGAAGGGGGCGTGTCTGATAAAATGAATATCAAATATCTAAATACTGAATCGAGCAACTTAAAAACTGTCTGGGGTGCTCACAAAGGCTTGAGTAGATGATAAAATCACCAAAGTTTTTTTGAAAGTGAAATATCCCTTTAAAGTCGCTTGTAATAAGCGGATATGGCAACGCTGCTACTGAGACGTGTTTTTGTTTGTTACTAACTGGGTTTTTGAGGACGTCCTCGTCCACGTCGAAGTTGGACGTGTCCGATGGAGAGGAGACGTCGGGGACGTAGGGAGCCTCCAGGGAGCGGATGTTGTCCCAGTCCACGCCTCTGAAGAACGGGTGGGACCTGAAGTCCTCGATGCCCTTCTGGCCCAGGCGGGTCTCCCGGGAGCAGATCAGACTGCGGATCAGGTCCTTGGCCTCCTCAGACACGTCAGACACGTGGGACGGGAACTGGAAACGCTCCTGGACGGACGGACGGACGGACAGCGAGGTTATTAAGAGTTTAGCATTTACTTTCATTTAGTTGTGGAAAAAGTACTCGATCTTTTTACTTAAGTAAAAGTATCAATACCGCAATGTAGAAATGCTCTGTAAGTCCGGAATTAAAAATTTACTTGAGTAAAATTACAAAAGTATTGGTATCGAAATATACTTAAAGAACCAAAAGTATAAGTACTCATTATGCAGAATGTCCAAAGTTTTCAAAAGTATAAATGTATGAAAATCTCTTGAAAATAGACGATCTACAAGCTCATAATGATCGTAGATCTGCTATTTTCAAATGGCCAAAATATACATAGGGCTGAAGTGGTGAATAGAGCACCGAAGTCTGACGTAATTTACACATCCTACCTGGGTCACGGTTTCCCCACCCCGTTCTGAATCCCCATAGACGTGTTTAATATCGCGTCAAATAAGAACTGTGTTCCAAAAATAAACACATGACCCCGGCGGTTTGACTCATATGGATATGAACCATAAACTGACGGTGAGAAAACACTAATGTTACTTCCGACGAATTAGTTACATTTTCGCCAAAATCAGACTGTTTCAAATATGAGTGACTGACTATCTATATAAACGATACAGAAGCTCCTCCCTGACAATATCACAGAGACAGTTTGTTTATTTTTGGACCACAATTCTTATATGAGACGATTCTAATGTGACCCAATGTTATTCTCCATAGCGAAATTACTTTACGAACCAGGGGATGAACGAGTGACGTCAGGACTTCTGTACTCTATGTATGTTTGGTAATAATAATCAAAATCTACAAAATAAATAGTAACTAAAGTTTTCAAATAATTGTAGTGGAGACTTGAATTCATGGATATTTTTTAGCTTTTGTCACCTAAGCCAATAATTTGATGACCTCCTACCGGAACTGCTGCCTACCAGTTCGCTGGTCATCAAATTATTGGCTTAGGAATGAGACAAAAACAAAAACATATCCATGCATTCAAGTCTCCATGGGGTGACTAATCGATAGGAAAAAAAAAATTGGGGCGAACTATCCCTTTAAAATTTGTTTCAGAGTTAGTTGCCCCTGACTTTATTGGGTTAGTTAGGGGCAAGATGCAACATTAGAAATTGCACAAAAAAAGCTCAAATAGCCCTCTATCTCACAATGACAACATGGAGCGTGCGTGCAGTAAGTATACCTCATGGTTCATGATCTTGCCGTACGTCTCCACCAGGCTCTCGGCGTAGAAGGGGGTCTCTCCAAACAGCATCTCGTAAACACACACTCCCAGGGACCACCAGTCACACTCGGGGCCGTAGCGGCCCATCCCGTCCTCCATGGCCTGCAAGATCTCTGGGGAAATGTAGTCCGGAGTCCCCACCGCCACCGATGACTGCACCTACACACACACACAGGTTTGTATTACTATACTTATGAGGACATCAACACTTTAGGACAGCCATTTTATGAATGCCATTTGAAAATATATACATTTTTAACCGTAAGCCTAAAGCCGGAAAACAGCAGATCTACAAGCCCACACTTATAGATCAGCTATTTTTTGGTGCATGACACTGGCGCGCAACTAAGTATAAATCATGTTTAACGCTAATTCCAATCCCTAAACCTAACCTCTAAATGTCTAATCCTAACCTGAATGTTTTTCTAATTGTAAACGTATCTCTAAAAAAGTTTTTTTAAACTATAAAACAGCCATTTGTCTTGTGAGGACCAGGAAAACTGTCCTCACAATGTAGATTTCTTCAAATTCTACTATACTTGGTCCTCGCAAGTATAGTAACACACACACACACAGACGCCATTACACTTGGAGTCCACATTATACTTGTAGTCTGTATCAATGGTTCTCAACCTTTTCAGGCCGTTGAGGGACCCCCCAAAATAATCATATTTGAACTCGGGAGTGGGGACCCCCCCAAAAATAATCATATTTGAACTGGGGACCCCGCCACCCCGAAAAAAAAGTCCTTAAAAATTGTCAATTCACTGTCATCGGACCGCCACAAAATCATGTGGGGACCACCCTGGGGGTCCTGACCCACAGGTTGAGAGCCACTGGTCTTTATCACATACTGCAGCAAAGATGCTAACCCAAACCATGCTGCGAACAGCCTTTTTGCATGTAGTTGAAGCGCAAGGGGGCGGGTGGGGAGAGAGCCTGGCGACGCGAGCTATGTTAGTGCAGTGAGTGGCAGTTGGGGCAAACGCAGTCCCCACAACATCATTTACGATTCTGTGCCTATCGGTACATAACTCGGACGGCGCTTAGTCGACTAGCAGACCATCGGCCGGTCGTCGCGGGCACTCGCGCCTGGAGGCGCTCGGGCGCGACTCCTCGGCCTCAAGGTCTGCTGAGTCGGCGCGCCTCCGTCATGGTCCAAAACTATACTTTATCGGTGAAAAAAAGTAGTCTGCGATTGTTTGAAAAAGTAACGTCCAAAGCGGGAGTCGAACCCAGACTCCCAGTTGAAGTGGAGGTAGAGTCTAATGATTAGCGAGGTGCGCCACTGAGGCCAGTGCTGAAATTGGGTATTCGGGCTGTATTAGAATGTGACATAGGGGTGTGCCGATACACTAATTTCACCAAACGATACGATACGATATTTGGCTCACAACTTCGATACGATTTCGATACGATACGATACGCACTTTTTTTATTATGAAAAATATATGGGGGAGAAAAAAAGCAAATGCAAACAAATAATTCTGTTTTTGCATTATTCAGATATGCGAACTTGTAGCTTTTCAGCTACAATAGCCGTTTTGAATCCAAATAGGGCAATAGTGGGACACCTGACCCGAAAAAAAAACAACATGTCACCCTTTTCACCTCGGGGCTGTTTGCATGCCTGATTATTTTGTAAAAAAAAACGAGGGGCGAGGTTTCCCAACTACATGCAAAAAGGCTGTTCGCAACCACGCTACGTCACGGAGATACAGGAAGTACTAAAGTACTAAAAGGCAGTTAGGCTGTCTTCCTTTCTTTTTGTCTTGGACTGCAGCTAACTGAGTTGGCTGAGTTGTGAATGCTAATAGGCTAAGTCAGCAGCAGCACTCAGCACTGTTAAAAAACACAACCCAAGCCAAAAATCGTGGTGTAGTCATGGACTCTGACCTGAATTTTAACAGCCATATTAACACAATTCTAAAGTCAGCAACAGCAATGTATGTCTCAGCAGGATTTAGAAAAAAAAACATGTCCATACATTACATTCATCTTCAGTAGACTTGTATGGAAGCGAATAGATGCAAGAGAAATGCTTTTTAATCTTCAGGATGTCAAGGGATTTGTTGTGACGTTATTGAAATGAAAATGCAACAGAATTTAAAGTTAATCTCCACGTATGCTCATTCTATGACAGATTTAAATTGCGTTCATTTCCTGAAGATTAAAAAGCATTTCTCTTATTTCACTTGAATTTTCGAATTTGCCATTTGAATTACACTAAGAATAACATAAGAATAACATTTGAATGCACTGTGTGTGTGTGTGTGTGTGTGTGTGTGTGTCTGTCTGTCTCTTACTGTTCCATCCTCCATCATCTTCAGACAGGACCCAAAGTCTGCCAGTCGGATGTGTCCGTTAACGTCCAACAACACATTGTCTGGTTTGAGGTCTCTGTCACACACACACACACACACACACACACACACACACACACACACACACACACACAATTAGATCACTGACAACAGATCATATTGTCATCGTCTCATCAACATCTCGTCTTTGTGATGGAGACAATATTGACATAGGGAAGGGCATTAGGACTTTCTTATTCGTAAAGGTGTAACCTTTGGAATGTGGGCGGTTAACCACAGTTAAACGTCTATGACTTCATATCAATAAATAAAGTTGCAGTCTTACGCGTGGGCAGTTCAAATAGGGCCTAAAACATGTATTAGTTGCATACATAGTTTTCTTCTCTTTTTTTTTTCTTAGGCATTGTAAATTACTAGATGTTCGGGCCGCGGCCTCACATATAGTAGCCTACAATATCGAGGTCGGACCCCCAGCGAATGCTTCACGGGGGTCCGCGAAGCATTCACTGGCACGCGGGTTTCCCACGCTCTGCTGCGTTGCGCTACCCCGGGATGTGCGCGCTCTCCCACAGCCATGAGAAGCTGTTTGAGCTAAGCTATGTGAGCTAATAACAACACAACCTGGACTCCACGCATGCGCAGTTTGATATCAACTGCGTTAATACTCCCAACCTGTGGGGTGCAGCAGAGTGCCGTAAGGCATCCAGTGTGGCGGAAAGTACATGAAGAAGGAGGAGGATAGAATAGTTCAATATGGTCGAAATAACTAATACAAATGTATACTGAACGATTAAAAGTACACTATCCAAAAGGCGACAGGCATGATCGATTTTTAGGTCGAAATGTGTGTAGGAAATTGGACACGTGGTCTGCTAGAACATGGCAGAAACAAAGGGTCTTACCACAATGACACGGAAGTCCAACCACTACGCGACTGTATATATAGATTGTATGAGGAACAATTCTAGATGTTATTTAGGTGACTTATTCCATTAACCTAAACTAAACTCCTTAACTGAATTCAATCCGAGACCGCATACTGTGTCATTTTAGATTTCTTTGGCTATTAAAAAATAGCAGATCTACAAGCTCATAGCGCGGCACTCGGTGCCGCGCTAAGAGCTTGTAGATCTGCTATTTTTCAGGGGGGAAAAAATCATGAAAATGTTTGCAAATCTTTGAATAAATATATATATACATATTACATATTAACTCAAATCTTTGCTTCTGGGGGTCCCTGGAACAAAATATTTTGAGATGGGGGTCCGTGGCCAAATACATTTCATTTTGGGGGTCCTTGACATGAAAGTTTGAGAACCACTGATACATATATAGCAACATATGTTTTGTTTTTTTTACTGTTAGGATTTAAAAGACATAAAATAATGGTTAAAGTGCGTTCCCGGTTTTAATGGGTTAATATCCTGTTAATATTTTATTAACACACATGCACGTCCGCACACACACACACCCCTACCTGTGGACGTAGTGCTGTTGATGGATGGAGTGCACAGCTAGGACCATCTCAGCCACATAGAACCTGGCCATGTCTTCAGGAAGACGATCTTCAAACTTACTGAGCAGCGTCAACAGATCTCCACCCACGTAGTAGTCCATCACTAGATACTAAAACACACACATACACATACCATGTCATATTGAGTACAGATAGAGTACAATAGTTCATATTGGAACTGTGGACCCCCCCACAATAAATCATATTTGAACTGGGGACCCCCCACCCAGACAAGCACTTGGAATTGTAGGATTTGAGGCATTACATTTCAGTCTGACATGGTTCCACAGATAAATATTGTGAAAATAGCTGATCTGCACGCCTTTTTTTCTTTTTTTTTTGGCACACATTTTCTTTCTTTTTTTCACTTTACTGTCATCTGGGGACTTTTAAGACCTTTTTAAGACCTCTAACATGAAAATACTAAAGTCATAATAAGAGCATTACTACGTCAAAAGTAACCAACAAACTATACTATAAACAATGGCCAAGTTGTCAAATATTACCAAAGAAAGAGGCAAACACTGTGAAATATAGACGATCTGCAAGCCAAACTACAAGCTCGCTTGTAGATCAGCTATGTTCACAATATTTATCTGAGGAACCGAGTCAAACTAAATGAGTCAACTCCTACAATTCCAAGTGCTTGATAGAGTGGGGGGTCCCTAGCAGTGTTGCCAGATTCTGTGAGAGAAACAAGCAACCAGGTCTAGGAAAACCAGCCCACAAGAAGCCACTATGGGCCACATGAGCACTTCAACATATACATCAGCTATTTGAAAATAGCAGATCTACAAGCTCACAACACGTCGCGATGCGACGCGTTGTGAGCTTGTAGATCGGCTATTTTCAAATAAAATCGTGCGGGGAAATTATAATAACCAGATCTGGCAACCCTGGTCCCTAGTCCAAATATGATTCTTTAGGGGGGGGGTGTAGGCTACCTGAGCCAACAATACCAGCTAGCGTTAGCTATTCATAATAGTCTCCTCATATCCGTTAATAATAACAAAACCACCACTGATTCAGAGGGCGAGCGATTGCATCCCCAGATGTCCTTCTGATGGATTTTGATCGGCCGTCAAATGTTTCTATTGTTCATGGAAATCGCTTTGAAATTGATCCAAAAACGACGTTGTTCACCACAAACTCTTCAGTCCGACAGAGGACGCCCTGACAATATAGGGCATTGGTTCTCAAAGTGGGGTCCGGGGACCCCCAGGGGTCCTTGAGGGGAGTGCCAGGGGGTTCCCAGCTAAATGAGTTAATTTAGCATTCAATTCAGTTTAACCACTTGAGCTCGATATACATTGGCTATTTTTCAGGCCGTGACCCC
The DNA here is from genome assembly GCF_963280865.1 of Gymnoscopelus braueri. Taxonomy (NCBI): domain Eukaryota; kingdom Metazoa; phylum Chordata; class Actinopteri; order Myctophiformes; family Myctophidae; genus Gymnoscopelus; species Gymnoscopelus braueri. Next base: position 46,297,790 of record NC_137616.1, on the reverse strand, counting down.
CAAAATAATCATATTTGAACTGGGGCGTTACATTTAGTTTGACTTGGTTCCACAGATAAATATTATGAAAATAGCCGATCTACAAGCTCACAACGCCTTGCAATTCGAGGAGTTGTGAGCTTGTAGATCGGCTATTTTCACAATTTCTGCATCTCATATTATTTGACAATTTGGCCAATGTTTGACCAGTTTTTAATAGTATAGTTTGTTGATTACTTTTGATGCAGTAATGGTCTTTTTTTCCAGGTATACTGTCATCCACTTATACAGTCATCTGGAGACCCCAACACCCCCCAAAAAAAGAATCATGTGGGGACCACCCTGGGGGTCCCGACCCGCAGGCTGAGAACCACTGTCATAGGGTACAGTCGGCGCTACTAACCAGGAAGTTGTCATCCTGGAAGGCGTAGTGCAGGGTAGTGATCCACTGACAGTCTCCATTCACCAGGACATTCCTCTCCTCTCTGAAGCACGCCGTCTGAACAACAATAATCATCATCACCACCAGGCTCATTACATTATTACACACATCACTTCATTATATATGACACACATCAGTTCATTATATATGACACACATCAGTTCATTATATATGAGACACATCAGTGGTTTAAACGGGTCAGTGAACATGTCTGTGTGCTGTGGGTGTGACTGTGTGGTGGGATCACTAAGGTGTGTCTGTGGGTTGGTGGCAGGGTATTTTAATGTTAATTGTAGGGGTGGGACGATATGAAAATTACATGTCACGATTATTGTGGCAACAATAATCGCGATTAACGATATTATCGGGATAATCAGAATATGCTTACAACTTAAAATGCTACAGCATCCCTATTATGCGGGGAACGTTTGCCAAAAATAGCCGATCTACAAGCTCGCAACGCGTTGTGAAATTGTAGATGTGTCATGTGTAGAGTATAATAAGTGTACACTAACTAACTGTGCTCTATAGTATAGAGGGTTTAAGTGGTACTTAATTTATTTGCAGCTCAACAAAAGCTAATTCATCCTAGTGTATGATGGAGGATAAATGAGAATCTCCACGATACGATTATTAGTTTTTTTATCACGATAAACGATAAAAATGATTATCGTCCATAATAGCGATTGGCGGTTTAATTGTGCTTTTCCATTGAGCATTGGAACATAAAAATGACATTTCTGTTTGGTTTTTGGGTTTGTAAACCGAAATTATGCAGGACAGATATGACAAATAACTTAACAATAACAATATACAAAGAAATAACTTACAATGATCGGTACCGATAATCAAAATGAATAATTTCCTATGCCAAATTTGGCAAAAGTTTATAAAAAAAATAGCTGATCTACAAGTACACACATATCGTCTATTTCCACTATTGATTTCTTTTGGAAAATGTATGTAAATGATTATGACGATATATGCAAAATAATTGTGATACGCCGATTATTTAATAGTTGTGACAGGCCTAGTCGGTGGGCGTGTCTGCAGATTAGTGTCTGTACTGTACCTCAGCTCTCTTCAACATCTCCCATTTGTTGAGGATCTTCATGGCATAAACACGCTCCGTGTTCTTCATCTTCACTACCGCAACCTATGACACACACACACACACACACACATTAATAAAACGACCACAACAAATCTCTGCGGTCGTGTTCTGACCTTTTTATATTGTCTTACTTTCGTTGTTTGTTTCATTAACCACTTAAGCCCTATGCTTAGTTCCCAAGGTGTGTTATTTCTGTATAATGACCGATGATGAGCTCGATAACAGACCGCTGTCCAATCAAAGGCTCAGAGCACCTGCTGCGCTGCTTGGTTTTATGACGTATCCCACACGGCAGCCATGTAAACCCAGTGGTTCTCAACCAGTGGTCCGGGGACCACCAGTGGTCCTTGAGGGGGTTCCAGGGTGAAAAGGGTTGAAAACCACTGATGTACACAAACGCACCACGTCAACGACAGATAAACAATGCTCTCAGGGATGTTTTTTGAAAACATCTGAAGCGAGAAATAGACGATGGCCGTAACCAAACATGTATTCTATTTGATCAACACTTCTTTGTATTCCAAGGCGACCGTCCGTGGCCTGTCCGTCCAGCGCAACACTTAAGGAATACTTTCATTAACCGTAAGCAAGGAAATACGTAGTTTTATGTTACTTCTGGGTAGGGGTGTTGGAAAAAATCGATTCGAATACGAATCGCGATTCTACTGTTGGACGATTCAGAATCGATTCTCTTTTTTTTTTTAATCAATTAAAAAAAAAAAAAAAAAAAAAAATTAGGATCTTGGATTTACTTTTGTGTTTACATTATTATCAGTTGATAAAACCTTTACAATTATAAAAGCTACATAAATGAATCAATAATCGTTTTGAATCGAGAATCGTTTGAATCGAAAAAACGCTTTTGAATCGGAAAAAAACGCTTTTGAATCAGGAATCGTTTGTCTTGAAAAAATTGATAAAAATCGGAATCGTCACCCCAAGAATCGGAATCGAATCGAATCGTGAGATAGCAGACGATTCACAGCCCTACTTCTGGGTCAATTTATTAATTTAGTAGCCGTGTAATAAGCGGGATAATTGACGGCACGCCGGTCGTTGTTGAGAAATAACGCCCTTCGGGATCATTAAACCCCGAGGCGAAGGCAACGACCGGCGCGGTGTCAATTATCCCTTGCATAGCCAACATACAAGCTCACAACGCGTCGGGGCGCGTTGTGAGCTTGTAGATCGTCTATTTTCGCCCGAATGTTAACTCCAGAATAGGGACACAAGGGTTCAAGAGGTTAAAATCCTTGTGTATATTGTATTGGTGTTGCTGCACAGTCTTGTGGACATGATGCCAGGCCGACATTTGGCTGCTTGTGCCTGTATGAGTGAGTAACGAATATACTCTACTTACAATTTACAATGTAGGCCTTTAGCAGACGCTCTTTATCCAGAGTGACTTACAAAGAGCAAGGTAAACACCCAGTGGGGGAAGAAGTATTCAGATATTTTACTTAAGTAAAAGTAGCAATACGAAAATACTCTTGTTACAAGTAAAAGGCCTGTTTTCAAAATGTTACTTGAGTAAAAGTATTGGCATCAAAATATACTTAAAGTACCAAAAGTAAAAGTACTAAAATGTTTGAAAATAGTAGATCTACAAGCTTACAACGCGTCGCACCACAACACGTTGTGAGCTTATCTGCTATTTTCAAATAGCCTATATATAAAATTAGGCTAAAGTGGTTAATGTATGTTTTATAATACAATAATTAATATTTATATCTGCAAGTAACTAGTAACTATAAAGTTTTCAAATAATTGTAGTGGAGTAAAATTACAATATTTGCCTCTTGAGATGTAGTGGAGTAGAAGTAAAAGTACTGAAAACTGGAAATACTCCAGTAAAGTAAAAATGCCTCAAAATTTAACTTAAGTACAGTACTTAAGTAAATGTACTTAGTTACTTTACACCACTGGTAAACACATGACATAGAATACAGAGAGACAGTGTAGTGCCTCAGTAAACTAGGATACCAGGTACAGTAAACAATGAACCTAGCATCAGTTTAAACAATATAATAATAATAATAATAATAATTGGTTGACTGGTTCTGTCATGCTGAAACATTTAGTCTGTTTTCCAGTCATAGAGCGTCTGATCAGCTGCTTTGGGCTCAGAGTACTTTAATCATCATTTTAATGTCAATTTGGACACAAGGGCTGCTGTCATTTATAAATCCCTTCTGCCCCGGTCAAAACAAGTCTGATCGTGTGTGTGCGCGCGTGTGTGCGTGTGTGTGTGTCATTTCTCTGCCAAAGAAGAGGTGTGTCACAACCACACCTGGTTGCCACAACAACACACACACACACACACACCCACCCCCTCTCTCTCTCTCTCTCTCTCTCTCTCTCTCTCTCTCTCTCTCTCTCTCTCTCTCTCTCTCTCTCTCTCTCTCTCTCTCTCTCCCTGTCTCTCGCTTGCTCCTTTTATAGACAAACATCAAGGCTGGCCTGATTCAGAGCCAACATGACTAAGCGCACACCACACACACACACACACACACACACACATGTTTGTATTACTATATTTGTGAGGACATCAACACTTTAGGACAGCCATGTTATGAATGCCATTTAAAAATAATAATTGCCATTTTAACCGTAAGCCTAAAAACAGCAGATCTACAAGCCCACAACGCGTCGCGCTGCGACGCGTTGTGAGCTTATAGATCAGCTATTTTTCGGTGCATGACACTGGCGCGCAACTAAGTATAAATCATGTTGAACTCCAATTCCTAAACCTAACCTCTAAGACACCTAAATGTCGAATCCTGACCTGAATGTTTTTCTAATTGTAAAAGTATCTCTATAAAACAACCATTTGTCTTGTCAGGACCGGGAAAACGGTCCTCATATTATATTTCTTCAAATTCTACTATACTTGGTCCTCGCAAGTATAGACACACACACACACACACACACACACACACACACACACACACACACACACACACACACACACACACACACACACAGTGTGTCTGTCAACAATAGTATTATGTATAATTTAGTACGTTTTGATAGAAACATAGTCGGTATGAAATGTCTCAACCGAATTATGACCAGTGAGCACAGTGTTCATTTTGTCAACTGAAACCAGGACGAAAAATGTTGGTCGACTACCTTTCTTTCACTGACGAAAACTAAACAAAAACTACATTAAAAACTAAGCTACGATGACTAAAACTATGACTAAATTAAAATATAGTGTCAATTTTGTCAAAAAGTAAAACTAGACTAACACTAGACTACAAAACTAGAAAAAGTGCTCCTCGGAGCACAGGTCTCCGCCAGGTCAGGTAGGTTATTGTGGCCACCTGGTAGCGCTATAATAGGCCAATGTGAAAAGGGTGCCATTTCTTCCTTGTGCTAGTGGGAATGTGCGTGCATGCATTATTTGAGGCATTTTGTTGCAAAAATGTGTTTTGGTAAATTAGACCTGCTGGTGGCGCTATAACAGGCCAGTGTGAAAAGGGTGGCATTTCTTCCTCGGCCTAGTGGGAATGTGCGTCAAGTTTTCACGGAAATCGCACACTGTGTTCAGGATTTCAGACATTTTGTTCAAAATGGACCAATCCTGCAAACTTTGGAAGCCAACCTTAGCCAATCTGGATGGAATATGAAATATCGGACAGATCCATCTTGATTACATGACTATAGAGATACTGTGTACCGATTTGCGTGATGTTTGGATAAAATCTATAGGAGTAAATGGGTTTTGCACAAATCGGCCTCCTGGTGGCGCTATAACAGGCCTATGTGAAAGATTTGGGGCAGAGATTCTGAATTGGCATCCAGGGAGTGTGTGTGCACAGTTTCGCAGCGACCGGGCCAACGGTGCCAGAGATTAGCTGGTAACACACGGACAGGACACACGGACGGACGGACACACGGACGGATGGACAGGGGGTAAAACATACTCTCTCGCCATGCCTTTCGGCCTGGCGGAGACAACCACACGAAAATAGCCGAGCATGTAGATCAGCTATTTTCGGCACAGGGCTATGTACAAATCAGGCATTACGACGCAATCAAGGCCCGCCATATAATACATTTTAGTCAACTAAATCATACATGGGCAACTGGCGGCCCGGGCGACAAATGCGGCCCCCACCTTCACTTAATGCGGCCCCCACCTTCACTTAATGCGGCCCCCACCTTCACTTAATGCGGCCCCCACCTTCACTTAATGCGGCCCCCACCTTCACTTAATGCGGCCCCCACCTTCACTTAATGCAGCCCCCACCTTCACTTAATGCGGCCCCCACCTTCACTTAATGCGGCCCCCACCTTCACTTAATGCGGCCCCCACCTTCACTTAATGCAGCCCCCACCTTCACTTAATGCGGCCCCCACCTTCACTTAATGCGGCCCCCACCTTCACTTAATGCGGTTAATATCGGAATACTGATATATTATTGATTTCAGCTGTTACCATTGCAAACATGCAAACATGACCCGCTTTAAAAACTTCAGTCTATGAGTAGCTTAATGACTAGTATTAACATTTTTTTATGTCCAAAGTATTTGTATTTAGGTTCATAAAGTTAACATAAGTATAAGTACATGCATTTGAAATTAAATAAAAATGTTACTTTTCAGGATTCCAATTCAAAAATGGCAAAAATAAAAATCAGGATTCCAATTCAAAAATAGCAAAAGTAGCCGATCTACAAGCTCAAAACGCGTCGCACTGCGACGCGTTTTGAGCTTGTAGATCGGCTACTTTTGCTACTTTCGTGTGACATAGAATGGCGAAGGACAGCATTCATTTATGAAAAACGTTACGGAGATAAGAGGTGTCTGCCCGACAGTATATATGCAATGTGGCCCCTCTGGAGTGAGTGTGGAAATATAGTGGCCCTCTCCATCATCACATCACCCCTGGACTAAATCAACTGTAGATTTAGTTGACTAGTCTAAAACTTTAACATTTCAGATGACTAAAACGTGACTAAATTGAATTTTATTCATTCAGATGACTAAAACGTGACTAAAACTAAATGGAATTTTATTCAAAAAAGACTAGACTCCATAGCGTCCCGCCCTGCTCTCACACACACACACACACACACAGAGGGCATGATGTCATAAACAGGAAATGCTACAAGCAACGCTTATCTGGAAAACACTTCCTGTCGCTCCACAGGAGACGCACGCCGTTTATGGAACTTCCTGTTTAGAAGTCAGGCCAGGAAGTCAACTTGACACTTAAACATCTCCACGCTCGTTAGGTGTGCGTTAAGCTAATTAACATTTTAACGTGGCATAAATAATTGTTTGTCTAAAGAGTGAATGACCACGTTCACCTTGGTGTCCCAAAATGTTTCCACAAAGCCTGATCTACAAGCTCACAACGACGGCTATCGATGCGACACGTTGGGAGCTTGTAGATCTATGTTCAAATAGGCCAAGTATAAATTTGGGATGACTGAAATATGTTGAGGTTCAATTTTCTGTATTAAAAAAATAAAATAAAAAGGGTTTGTTTATTAAAAAGTTAAAGCTCTATATAGTGATAGTAATCATTGTTATAGAGCAGTGGTTTTCAACCTTTTTCATGCCAGGGACCCCTAAATTGATATACATTTGGCCGCGGACCACCATCTGAAAATGCTTTGTGCCAGGGACCCCCAGAAGCAAAGATTTGAGTTGATTTTTCAAAAATAGCAGATCTACAAGCTCATAGCGCGGCACTCGGTGCCGCGCTATGAGCTTGTATATCTGCTATTTTTGAATAGCCAAAGCTAAGTGGTTAAAAAAATAAAATAGTGTTTCAATTGTTTTTTTTAATTTTTTGCCTATTTTTGTGTGTCATCACTTCCAATTTCACGCACTCATCCTGTATCCTGTATGAGAAGTTCTCTCTCCTGATTGGATGAAATGGGTATCCTGCCCTGAAAATGTCTTTTCTGTTTAGAGCTGGAGAGAGACATGGAGAGAGACCCCTGCTACCGAACAAACACTCTATAGCAATGATGTTCAATGGAGCCGAAGAATAGAAAGACTCCGTTTCTACTGTTGGTCGTGTGTGTGTGTGTGTGTGTGTGTGGGGGGGGGGTCTATTTTGGTCATTACTTCCTGTCTGGCTCAGGTATCAGGTATTTCCTGTTAAGCTTCCTGGAATCCAGCCTCTGTCCTGTGACAACTTCCTGTTCCTGTAACCAATGACACCACATGCTAGCCACACGGCTAGGAGCGCTATATTCACTCCACGATGCTACAACAACAGCATTCTCCAAGCACGCCGCTTACCAACTAGAACAGATCTACAAGCTGACGACGTGTCAAAGCTTGTAGATCCGCTTTACAATCCACACTGCCGAGTATAAAATGAACCACATGAACCCTAGCGTCCCTATTCCGGGGCGCGAACATTCTGCTAAAATAGCCGATCTACAAGCTCACAACGTGTCCTATAAAATGAAAGCTGATGAATGGGCTCCCTCTCCTGATTTGCTGTTACTGAACAAACACTCTGTAATGATTACTATCACAATATAGAGCTATTTAACACTGTTACTGAACAAACACTCTATAGTAATGATTACTATCACAATATAGAGCTATTTAACACTGTTACTGAACAAACACTCTATAGTAATGATTACTATCACAATATAGAGCTATTTAACACTGTAAATGCCTTTGCACACAGGGTGCTATTAGTCAATCAGTTTTTACCGCATGCGAAAAGACGCACGAATCGAACTGGGTTCAATTGAAAAAAATCACCGCACGGGGTGTGCATGAGGTCATTGAGAACCATGTGTTCATTTAAAAAATGATAGTCCGTTTTTTCCGCGCGGAAAATCGCACCCTGTCTGCAAAGGCCTTTACTGAACAGACACTCTATAGCAATGATTACTATCACAATATAGAGCTATTTAACACTGTTACTGAACAAACACTCTATAGCAATGATTACTATCACAATATGCTATTTAACACTGTTACTGAACAAACACTCTGTAACAATGATTACTATCACGATATAGATCTGTAACCAAACATATCACTTAAACTACCTTTAAAGTGATAGTTCAGGTTGAAATATTTGGCGTTAGTAAAGCGCATTTCAAAGGTTCTTGTCAAATAGTTGCTGTTTTTAAAATGCCACAATGATATGCATTGTGTGTGTGTGTGTGTGTGTGTGTGTGTGTGTGTGTGTGTGTGTGTGTGTGTGTGTGTGTGTGTGTGTGTGTGTGTGTGTGTGTGTGTGTGTGGCTGTTTTGTCAAAGCAAATACACAGCATATCTGTGTCCTGCTGAGTCAGGTCAACACACACACACACACACACACACACACACACACACATACATAGACAAACACACGTGCTGCAGTAATGCAAGGAAATGTTTGCTACATTCCAGACATAAACCAACACACAGAGGAGAGGAGAGGAGAGGAGAGGAGAGGAGAGGAGAGGAGAGGAGAGGAGAGGAGAGGAGAGGAGAGGAGAGGAGAGGAGATCAGGAGAGGCAGACCGAAAGAATTAGGAACAAACTGAGACACAGACAGACAGACAGACAGACAGACAGTCTTACCTCTCCGAAGGCTCCTCGACCAATCACCTTCAGCATCTCGAAATCGTCCCTATGGAGCCGCATCTCTTTCACCGTGTTGGTGAAGGGTTTGACTGGAACACAACATGCACAACAAACACATTAGAACAGTGTGCACCAAACTGGGGGTCCACAACTTATTGGAGGGGGGGGGGGGGGGGGCTGTGAGCTTGTTGTTCAGTTTCCGGTGCACAAAACCGGTACACGACCAAGTATAAATCGGGCATAAATCTAACCTGAACCATAATGTCTGCTTCTCAACTTCTACTATACTTGTGGGGACAGTTGGTCCTCACAAGCATAGCATCTCTCACACACACACACACACCTTCTATTCAACACCTCGTTAGTAACCACGGCAACCACAATTTCCCATTTTTTTCACTGTGGGAGTTGTGCCACTTCCTGAAGACAATATTCAGAGAGACAGACAGACAGACAGACGGACAGACAGACAATTTTCTGATCTAGGAGACTGACGTTTTACAACCAAAACAGACAGTGTTGTTTGTCTCTGTAGGACAGTGTCTGTGTTTGTCTGTGTGCATGCGTGTGTGTGTGTGTGTGTGTGTGTGTGTGTGTGTGTGTGTGTGTGTGTGTGTGTGTGTGTGTGTGTGTGTGTGTGTGTGTGTGTGTGTACATTCCTGGCAAAAGACAAGTCTAGTCTAGGGTAGAAGCCTGTGGCCTGTTTAACTAATATAAACATACCATCAATATCAGCAACGGGCAGAAAGCTCACATCTCTCCAATACTTAAACTAGTTTTTTTGGGGGGTAAATGAATGCCCTACTTCATCATAATACAGTGTCACACAAAAGTAGCATAAATGAGAGATCTACAAGCTCACAACGCGCCGCAATCGGGACACGTTCTGAGCTTGTAGCTCAGCTATTTTTTGCTATTTTAGATTTTTCTGTGTGTGTGGGTTTTATAAATATTGAACCAATGAAAAGTATTCTATTAACCCATTAAGACCTGAGGCCGATTAAAAAAATGTTTTCTAAATCGTGTTTAAAATGTTTTCAAGATTTTTCAAAAATAGCAGATCTACAAGCTCGTAGCACGGCACTCGGTGCCGCGCTATGAGCTTGTAGATCTGCTATTTTTGTCTAAGAAATCTAAAGTGACACAGATGCGTTCCAGGTCTTAACAAGAGCATGTGACTAAATAACAACTACATTGGATCCATTGGAACAGGTTTTTTTTTTTTACATTTCCTGAAAAGTCAGTTTTGGACATACAAGCTTTCCACCCGAGTGACCCGACACAGTGATGATATTATGTATACAGAATAGAATACTGAAACAATATTCATTGAACTATTCAGTGTTGGTCACTAATGTGACAGAGATCTCTATTCATGATTAATATGACAGACAGACAGACAGACAGACAGACCAGTATAACCAGTCACACTGACCAGTATCAGATTCAGTTGACATGTAAACATGAAAAGCATCATACAACACAGAAAAACCCAAAATACCACACTGTGATACAACGACACGCCCTAGAGAAAGCCTCCTAAAGATGAGACAGAGAACTACACTATAGCATAGCGGGCAGAGCACTGGTTCCCAAACTGGAGGTCGGGACGGGACCCCCAGGGGGGTCCCCCACAGGATTCAGTGGGGTCCCCAGATGATTAGCTTAAAGGGGAAGACCACTAATTTTCGACATTGAACTATGTCTTTAGTACACCTTAGAGCTGTTGTGTGGAAATAAGAAAAAAAGTCGCCCCCCTTCTATGTTGCCTAGAACTGGATAATTGATTGAGGTCATGTGATCAGTGACATACGCAGGGTGTACTTTGCGTATGTCACTGCTCTAAGGTGTATTAAAGACATAGTTCAATGTTGAAAATGAGTGGTCTTCCCCTTTAATGTGCAACATTGTTTTCTCACTCAACAGTAAAAAATAAAAATAAAAGTTACCAAAAAAAAGCATACAGTATAAGTGTATACAGGGTTTCTACATTTCTAAAGTGACAATTTAATGACTTTTTAGACACAATGTCAAATTACAAGGGCTGTGAGCTTGTAGAACGGCTATTTTCACAATATTTATCTGTGGAACCGAGTCAAACTGAATGTAATGCCTAGTTAATGAAAGCTGAATGTCCCTAATTTAAAAAAATATGATTATTTTTAGGGGTCGCGGCCTGAAAAGTTTGGGAACCCTTGGCCTAGGGTAGGTACTAGGTAAATGCACCGTTTGCCATAAAGTATAAAAAAATTTGAAATAACTCAAGTAAAGTAAAAGTACTTTGGAAAATGATCATACTTAAAATTACAGTACTTGGGTATAAATGTTCTTAATTACGTTGAACCAGTGCTGAAGGCTAAAGGTCAAGCCAGAAGTCTTGTAATGATTGATTGATTGATATGATGATGTAAATGTTAACAGCCATATGAAGCCAATAAAGAAGCCTGGCCTGTTATCGTCTGTACAATAATATTGCAGGAATTATTGCATTTCGTGTCCAAACAGGACTCTCTCTGCCTCGTCCTCCTGCAGGATTACGTTAGTGTAACGATCTCATTCTGAACATTCTGCGTTTACATTTTTAACCCATTCAACCCGGGAACTCATCGTGTCATTTTAGATTCCTTTGGGCTATATTCGAAAATAGCAGATATACAAGTTCATAGCCGCGCTATGAGCTTGTAGATCTGCTATTTTTTGGAAAAAAAACGTGAAAGTTTGTGCAAATCTTTGAATATATATATATTTTTAAAGTTTCTGGGAGGTCCCTGGAACAAAATATTTTGAAATGGGGGTCCTTGACATGAAAAAGTTTGAGAACCCACTGATATTATAACAACATACGTTTAAAAAGAAAAACTGTTAGGATTTAGAAGCAATTTTCACGATAAAAAAAAAAAAAAGCAGATCTACAAGCTCATAGCGTGGTACTCTGTGCCGTGCTATGAGCTTGTAGATCTGCTATTTTTTTAATAGCCAGAAAAAATGACACAGATGCGTTCCCGGTCTTAATGGGGTAATCCAGGTCCAGGATAATAAAATAAAAAACTTTATGATCATCTACAGCTTTCTGTTACATTTTCAACCTACCTCTAGGGCTGTCACCATCATGACATTTTAGTTGATGATAAAACAATAATGATTAAAGGTATAGGGTAAGTGATATTTTTTGGTTAAAACAAAAAGTATTTTGTTAAAAGGTTAAAACACTATATTCTGATAGTAATCATTGCTATAGAGTGTTTGTTCAGTAACAGATGTCTCCCTGTCGCTCCAGCTATTTAATAAACAGAAAATACATTTTCCGGTAGGTGTCAAAATCTCAGCCAATCAGAAGAAAGTATCAATTTTTAAGCTTCATTTTTATAGTGTTCCAGTTCCAATTTTGCCTGCTCATTTCTTAGTGTCATCACTTCCAATTTCACTTGTTTAATCATTATCCTGATTGAGTTCTCTGTCCTGATTGGATAAAATTGGAAATGACTGAAACGAAAACGCATTTTCTGTTTTATAAAGAGCTGGAGAGTCAAGGAGACTCCTTTTACTGAACAAACACTCTATAGCAATGAGTACTATCAGAATATAGAGCTATTTAACACTTATTTTAACCAAAGAAAATCACTTACCCTACCTTTAATGATTTGATTCCGTTTTAAAGGGCAAGAACACTTTGGTAGAGGGTTTGGGTTGTGTTACTTTGCTATGATGTACGTAGCTCTCAAGATAAAAAAAATATGACTTCATTGATTAGAAATTGGTCATTCAAAATATGCTCCTCATTGACTTTGTGCGGTGAAACAGCTCTCAAAGTCACTCTTTTAGACTTTGAGAGCTGTTTCACTGTACAATGTAAGTCAATGAGGAGCATATTTTATCATAATCAATGGAGCAATTATGTTAAGAGTTCTCGCCCACCTTTGGAGTTACATCATGGCAAATTAACAACACAACCCAAACCTCTACCAAAATGTCCTTTAAGCTTTGAACATTGAATTAATAAAAACGTTAAAAAAAAACATTTCAGAGGGCAGATATGACAAATAACTGAAATATACAAAGAAATGACTGACAGTCAGTTACCGGTAACCAATAATCAAAATAAATCATGTCGTTGGAAGTATAGTAATGAAGGCCAAAACAGGCCATATCCTTATTAAGGGATAGTTCACCTCAAAATAACTTTTTTTCTATCGATTAGTCACAGTGACGCTTTAAAAGAATATAAATATATTAATTTGCCCACATTTTCTCGATTTCTCAAAAATAGCAGATCTACAAGCTCATAGCGCGCTATGAGCTTGTAGATCTGCTATTTTTGAATAGCCAAAGTGTAAAATAATGCTTTTTTTTTTTTGCTCAAATCAAAAAGTGACACAGATGCTTCTCCAGGTCTTAAAGGGTTAAGTACAGTACTTGAGTAAATGTACTTAGTTACTTTACACCACCACACACACACACACACACACACACGTGTCTCTGTCCCTGTGATCACAGTGCAGGGCTGATAAGAGAGAGAGAGCTCTATACGCGGTGCGTTCACCTCTCTGCAGAAGGAACACTAAACTGGGACACAAAGCAAGGACACAGAACCACCAGGGAGGGTGGCTGCATTTAGGCTGTGTGACTGACTGCCTGCCTGGATCTCATGGCTCCTCCTTGGTCCATGTGATGTCCTACATGATGTCGGGACACCCGACAAAACCACTGACTCATGCTGTTGCCCCCCCCCCCCCTCAAAACCTAGCCCTGGCCTGCATGGCTTCAAATCGGTACCGCGACTGTCTGTGTCAAACTTTGGCCCGCCATTTACCATTATATGCACTAGTACTGTACTTAAGTACCGTACCATTTTTTTTTTTACTTTATTTCCAATTGTTAATACTTTTGCTTAGACTCCACTACATCTCAATTGTAGTTAAAGTGCAAATATTGCACTTTAACTACAATTATTTGAAAAATTCAGTTACTAGTTACTTTGCAGATTCAGATTATTATTACAAAACATACGCTAGCCACCTCAGCCCTATATACATTGGCCATTTGAAAATAGGCGATCTACAAGCTCACAACGCGTTGTGAGCTTGTAGATCTGCTATTTTCAAAAGATGTTTATACATTTGTAAACTTGTGAAATGGGGACATTCTGTATAATGAGTAAGTTTTTACTTTTGTTACTCCAAGTAAATTTAATGCCAATACTTTCGTACTTTTACTCAAGTAAATCTTGAATACCGGACTTTTACCTGTAACAGAGTATTTCATTTAGCAGACGCTTTTATCCAAAGCTACTTACAATATAAGTGACTTACAATAAAGTGCATTCAACATTTTATCAGACCATTGAACGGGCGTAGTAGGCGACATACTGACCTACCCGCGATTCATCGGACCATTCATTGGGCGTAATCAGGAGATACTGATGATTTACCATTCTGTGCCTATCGGTGCATAATTCGGACGGCACTGAGTAGGCTCAAGTCGCAACGTTCGGCACGGTCGGCTACTCACTCGCTTTTACACCCAATGAATGGTCTGATGAAACGCGGGTAGGTCAGTATGTTGCATAATGTCCCATTCAATGCATTGATAGCATCCGAATCAGGTGTAGAGAAGAAGGATGAGGGCTGGCAGGGCACTGCGTCATGGCACCCGGAACTAGAGGCAAGCAAACTAACACTATGGGAGCCAACCCAGGGCAAAGCCAGGAATGGCACGAAGCAGCACCTACATAGACACTGCGGCGCGACAGCTTAAGCTAACAACACTATAGAGCTCAAGACCCTGATGTTAGATAGGAGAGTTTGGGGGGCAGCGATTCAGGAGTACCGAGTTGGTGTTGGCTAGACCACACCATAGCATAAAACCAGTAGTTGAGGTCCTGGTAGGAGATAAAACCAGCAGTACTAGAGGTCCTGGTAGGATATAAAACCAGCAGTACTCTAGGTCCTGGTAGGATATAAAACCAGCAGTACTAGAGGACCTGGTAAGAGATAAAACCAACAGTACTAGAGGACCTGGTAGGAGATAAAACCAGCAGTACTAGAGGTCCTGGTAGGAGATAAAAACCAGCAGTACTAGAGGTCCTTGTAGGAGATAAAACCAGCAGTACTAGAGGTCCTGGTAGGAGATAAAACCAGCAGTACTAGAGGACCTGGTAGGAGATAAAACCAGCAGTACTAGAGGTCCTGGTAGGAGATAAAACCAGCAGTACTAGAGGTCCTGGTAGGAGATAAAACCAGCAGTACTAGAGGTCCTGGTAGGAGATAAAACCAGCAGTACTAGAGGTCCTGGTAGGAGATAAAACCAGCAGTACTAGAGGTCCTGGTAGGAGATAAAACCAGCAGTACTAGAGGTCCTGGTAGGAGATAAAAACCAGCAGTACTAGAGGTCCTTGTAGGAGATAAAACCAGCAGTACTAGAGGTCCTGGTAGGAGATAAAACCAGCAGTACTAGAGGACCTGGTAGGAGATAAAACCAGCAGTACTAGAGGTCCTGGTAGGAGATAAAACCAGCAGTACTAGAGGACCTGGTAGGAGATCAAACCAGCAGTACTAGAGGTCCTTGTAGGAGATAAAACCAGCAGTACTAGAGGTCCTGGTAGGAGATAAAAGCAGCAGTAATAGAGGACCTGGTAGGAGATAAAACCAGCAGTACTAGAGGTCCTGGTAGGATATAAAACCAGCAGTACTAGAGGACCTGGTAGGAGATCAAACCAGCAGTACTAGAGGTCCTGGTAGGAGATAATACCAGCAGTACTAGAGGTCCTGGTAGGATATAAAACCAGCAGTACTAGAGGTCCTGGTAGGAGATAAAAGCAGCAGTAATAGAGGACCTGGTAGGAGATAAAACCAGCAGTACTAGAGGTCCTGGTAGGATATAAAACCAGCAGTACTAGAGGACCTGGTAGGAGATCAAACCAGCAGTACTAGAGGTCCTGGTAGGAGATCAAACCAGCAGTACTAGAGGTCCTGGTAGGAGATCAAACCAGCAGTACTAGAGGTCCTGGTAGGAGATCAAACCAGCAGTACTAGAGGTCCTGGTAGGAGATCAAACCAGCAGTACTAGAGGTCCTGGTAGGAGATCAAACCAGCAGTACTAGAGGTCCTGGTAGGAGATCAAACCAGCAGTACTAGAGGTCCTGGTAGGAGATAAAAAAACAGCCAGTAGTACATATGCGTGAGATATCCATGGCTGTCAGTCTATAGTGTTTAGTTAAAAGGGAGTGACGTCTTCTGAAATTTGTGTTTGGTAGATTGTGTCTCTGTAAGAAAGATTGTTTATTTCCCTTTTAAATGGTCTTCCATTTGTAGGGAACATGCATATATGTGGGATGCAGCGTACCAGAGAACAGTAGAATAAAGTGTTTGGCGGAGGAGATTTGGCAAATTTTTCATGGTAGGCCTACCATGAAAAATGGTAGGGTTGGGACGTGGAACCGAACCGGAGGAACCGGATTAACCGGATCCAACATTGAGAAACCAGAAAATGGGTTCCATCACATTTGGAACCGTGAACCTGTTTATATCATCACAATGTCAGAACTGGTATGTGGACTTCCTGTCTAATTACAATACCTGTGGTTCTATAAACGTTTTAATTTCAAGGACCACCATTTGTACACTCTCAGAGTTACAGACCCTTAAGGGTCCATTTGGTTCCATTTGTACACTCAGAGTTACAGACCTGTAAGGGTGCATTTGGTTCCATTTGTTACACTCTCAGAGTTACAGACCCGTAAGGGTCCATTTGGTTACATTTGTACACTCTCAGAGTTACAGACCCGTAAGGGTCCATTTGGTTACATTTGTACACTCTCAGAGTTACAGACCTGTAAGGGTCCATTTGGAAACCCCTCAAGTGACCCAGATGGTCCCTGGACCTCACCTTGAAAACCACTACAATAATAAGTATGCAATACTGTATGTATGATTCAATTTGTGTTAAAAAAAGAGCCATAGATTTATATATGGGTTCGCGGGGCGGGTTGAGGTGGGTTGGGTTCCGTGGCGGGGCGGGGCGGGTCATGAAAAAACCCGACCCGCGCATCACTACAGACTCAGTCTGTGGGAAATAAACAAGCTTTTCAATGGTATAAAAGTTTTTGCTGAGAAGCATTACTACAGCAGAGACATAAACTACCAAACATAAAGTTCTGAACTTTTTGTTCGATGTTGATATAATCAAACACCTGACCGGCTCATGTGGGTTGAACTCATGGCTGCTTAATGAAAATCACCAGCACTTTATTACCATGTAGGCGTTCCACAGCAGGAATGTACCCACAATGCAACACAGAACAATACAACAACACGCAACGCATTTTACTGACAATGCATGGACATACACCACAAATACACCACACATACACCACACATACAACACACATACACCACACATACACCACACAGTGCACCGCAGAAGTATATATTAACCCATTAAGACCGGGAAAACATCCGTGTCATTTTAGATTTATTTGGCTATTAAAAGAAATAGCAGATCTACAAGCTCATAGCGCAGCACCGAGTGCAGCGCTTATGAGCTTGTAGATCTGCTATTCTTGAAAAATCTTGAAAATGTGTGCAAATCTTTGAATATATATATATTGTTTAAAGCAAACATTGTAACTCAAATCTTTGCTTCTGGGGGATTCTACAAATGTCTTCTAAATCCTAAACAGTGTGCTTTTTCCCATGTCAAGGTCAAAATGATATGCATTTGGCCGCAGACCCCCATCGGAAAATGTATTGTTCCAGGGACCCCCAGAAGCAAACATTTGAGTTAAAATGTTCGCTTAAAAAATATATATTCAAAGATTTGCACACATTTTCACGAAAAAAAAAAGAACATGTAGCAGATCTACAAGCTCATAGCTATGAGCTTGTATATCTGCTATTTTTTTAATGGACAATTAAACGTCTTCAACGTTTCTTAGGCCAAGGACCCCTTAGCTGAGAGAGAGATGAAGCAGGGACCCCTACTACATATTGTATAAAATTGTGTTGCAGATTAAGCTTTTTTTCATAGATAGCTTCATAGACTTGTTCGACGACAGCACTGTCATCAGTGTTGTGTGTTGGTTTGTTGACATGAATTATGTTGGACTCATGTTAATGTGTACTTTCAGACCGTTCACCACTTAAAGTTTAAGTGGTTGAAGGTCTTAATCCCCAATACTAAGTAAACTTGACCGTTGGCTCTGTACTTGGTCTGTTCTTTAATCCCTCTACTACACCAAACCTCTTTGAAAATAGCCGATCTACAAGCTCGAGATGTGCTATTTTTGGCTAAAGTTCTCCGCAGAACAGGGATGCTAGGGTTCAAGTGGTTAACGTAAAACAAAATGATCCTATCATTGGCCCCCCCTCTATTAACTCTGAGGACCCCCTAGGGGTCCCGGACCCCCTGTTTGAAGACCCCTGCATTAGACACTTACATCCATTCAGACAGTAGACTATTAGACACATCCATTCAGATATATTAAGAGCAGTGGGTTTTCAACCCTCTTCATACCAAGGTCCATTATTTATTCCGCATTTGAGCCACGTCTTCATCACCGTTTGATGAGATTTAGACTCTCAGACCCAAGACTATTGGACTACAGAATATTTTGTTATCGTTGGATAAGATTTTGTCCACAATTCCATCCATGCTGTATGTATTGATGTTGGTACCATAGGAGAGACGACAGGCAAACGTTCATTTTGGGGGTCCTTGACTCCTTGACATGAAAAAGTTTGAGAACCACTGATACATAGCAACATACGTTGTTTTTTAACTGTTAGGATTTAGAAGACATTTGTAGAATCCCCAGAAGCAAAGATTTGAGTTAAAAATGTTGTCTTTCAAAAACATTATATTCAAAGATTTGCCCACAATAAAACAAAATAAAAAAAGGCAGATCTACAGCGAGTGCCGCGCTATGAGCTTGTAGATCTGCTATTTTTTAATAGCCAAAGTATAAAGTAAATGGTTAAAGTGCGTTCCCCGGTTAACAATAATTTAACTCTTGAGGAGTGTCCATTTGGTTTCATTTTACACTCTCAAGAGAGTTAAAAGATCTATAAGGGTCCAGGCGGGTTACCAACTCTCCATCACTTTGCTGGGGACCACCTGGAGGAACCCCCTCAAGGACCACTGGTGGTCCCCGGACCATCGGTTTGAGAGAACCACTGCATTAGACTGCAGTTATTCTCAAACCCTTTCATATTGTCAAGGTCAAGCAAGGACCCCTAAAATGATACGAATTATGCCGAATTGGACCCCCGTGTGAAAATGGTCTGTCCAGGGACCTCTATTGGTGTTGTTAAGATTAAATTGAACACAGAATTCCCCAGCTGAGATAACTAGTGGAGACTGAGACCTCTCAATAGTCAATTCTTTATACATTCTCTCTTCTAACCCTTGAAATAATAGTGAACTGATATTAACCCATTAAGACCTTGAACGCATCTGTGTCACTTGAGCTAAAAAGCCTTATTTTACACTTTGGCTATTCAAAAATAGCAGATCTACAAGCTCATAGCGCGGCGAGCTTGTAGATCTGCTATTTTTGAAAAATCAAGAAAATGTGTGCAAATCTTTGAATATATCTTTTTTTAAAGCGAACATCTGTAACTGAAATCTTTGCTTCTGGGGGGGTCTCTGGAACAACATATTTTGATATGGGGGTCCGCGGCCGAATACATGTACATTTTGGGGTCCTTGACATGAAAATATTTGAGAACCACTGACATGATTTTTTTTTTTTTTTTTTGTAACTGTTAGGATTTAGAAGACATTTTGTAGAATCGGAACCTCAGGTCTTTAATGGGTTAAAAGGAAGCTTGTGGGGGGGGGGCCCTGGGGTGTCCCTGGGCCACAGGTTGAGGACCCCTGGGGTGTCCCTGGGCCACAGGTTGAGGACCACTGCACTAAACAGGTGGTGAGGAGGGGGTTCAATGAACCAGAAGTCATTATGAAACAGAAAGCTTGTAATAATGCAGAGCAACATTTTTGCTAACTTTTGTCATTTCAAGGAGCCACATATTAACTCAGAGAGTCAGTGTACAAATGGAACCAAATGAGGGGTCCATTTGGTTCCATTTGTACACTCTCAGAGGTATTAAGACCATTTGGAACCCCCCCCCCCCCAAGGAACCCAGGGGGTCCCTGCCTGGACCCCACTTTGAGAACCACTGTTGTAGAGTAAACTATAATAACAATAATATAAACTAAACAATATAAAATAAATGTGAAATTAAGACATGTTCAATTTATGTTATAATAAAACATTAAATAATAAGAATAAGAATAATACAATTTAATATAATAAAAAAAACAAATAATATTTTTTAAATAAGACAATATTTTTAAATAAAACATTAAATCATAATAAATGAATACAATATAATAATGCATTCATACAATATAATAATACATTCATACAATACAATAATACATTCATACAATATGATAATAACAAATAAATATAATAATAATTAATAAAATATAACAATAATAAATAAAATATATATAAAAAAACACTAATTATAAAAAATAAAAAATAAATAAAACATATGAATCTTACCCCATTCCAGGAAGTCCTGGACGTGCTTCTCCCTCTTCATGGGGGAGTTGGAGCACTCGTTGAACAGGCAGATGAGGAGGTCCAGCAGGGTCTCCACGCTCAGACAGCTGGGGTTCTCCTGGGTTCTCCCTGCCAGGAGCAGCTCCTCCAACTTCTTCAGGCGGACCTTGGCTGACATTTTGGGTCAACTTTATAATATTATATTCCCTTGAGAAAGTTTTCAGTGCAATCCAAGGGGCTTTTTCCCCAAAAAATAACCAACTAAAAAAAAAAAAAACTGTGATCACCACCACCAGATCCCACTAGATCACGTCCTACTGGCTTCCCCCAGTACACACACACACACACACAACTTCTACTGCTGTGGGTTAGCCTAGCCGCCTAGCCTGTGTTTGGAAGCTCGCTTCCCCCTAATCCATGAAAAACACAGCGATCCCTCCGATCATCCTCTAGAATCTAGCGGATCGGACTCATTTCTAGTATAATTATCTTAAAGTCAGCAAACCCCGAACTCTTGATTTCTCTCTTGGTTTTGATGTAATCCCGCGACACAAATCTGGACGTGGTTGGTTGTGGCTGATCCCAGGTTGTTGGACCCGGATTATCATTCTTCTCTCTCTCTCTCTCTCTCCCTCTCCCCCAACAACACCAGAGAGATCAGATGTCCTCCATCATCCTCCTCATCCTCATTGTCCTCCTCTTCTTCAAAGTGTCCAGATTGTCCCTGATCTTCGTCCCTAAACACAAAGAAAGCAGCAGCTATAAAGGAGGAATTTTCGGGAGTGGCTGCAGCTAGTACTACTGTGTGTGTGGTGGTGGTGTGTTTTTTTTTTTTTGCCGGTGTGGTTGGATCGGAGGAGCTAGGAATATGGAGGATCCTGATCCTGGACCATTGTTGCCAGGTTTTGTGCGAGAGAAACAAGCAATTCGGGGTATGTGAAAACAAGCCCAAGAGAAGTGAGCCCCTTCCTTCGCCCTTTAAACATATTATTACGTTGGCTGTTTGGAAATAGCCAACGTATTGTGAGCTTGTAGATCAGGGGCGTAGCCAGAAAGCTGGCAGCAGCTGGGCCTGGGCATTTGTGGCGCGTGCGTGAGTGCCATGCGCGAAGCGCGGGCGCGCGATTTTTTGGGCGGTTTTGTGCGGATTTGGGAGTTTTTGGGGCGGTTTTGTGCGGATTGGGTGAATATATTAGGGTGAATATATATATTCACCAACGGGTGGGCACAACAGCCAGGTGGGTGGGCCCAGGCCTACCTATGCCCACCCGTGGCTACGCCCCTGTTGTAGATCTGCTTATTTTCCAACAAAAAAAAATCCTGAAGAACATTTGAAAATGTGGAATATTTTTTGAAACATTTTAACAATACAAATCTATCCCACTCCCTGACATAAAATAATTTCAGATGGGGGTCCGCAGACAAATACATTGACTTGAAAATGTTTGCGAAACACTGGTTTAAACAACACTAGAAACGAAGCCCAAAAAATGCAACCCGCAACTAAACAATATTCTATTTACCATCAACTTCACAGAAAAACAAGCACAAAGTCGCTTATAACAAGCGGACATGGCAACACTGATCCTGACCTGCCGGGGAGTCAACACACGCTGCTTCCGCTGTGAGGTCTGGGGTTTAACAAAATAAAAGCATTTTTACCGACACATACATCGCGTCAGCAGCAGTGTTGCCAGATTCTGTGAGAGAGAATTCATCAAGCCAAAGAGGATTGTTTTATTTATTGTTTTATTTTCTGATGAATCTGCATAGGTCAATTCCACTATCTGACTAATGCCCCAGTGGTGTAAAGTAACTAAGTACAACAAGTACTGTACTTAAGTACAATTTTGAGGTATTTTTTACTTTACTGGAGTATTTCCAAAGTTCAGTACTTTTACGTCTACTCCACTAGTACATCTCAGAGGCAAATATTGTACTTTTCCTCCACTATAATTATTTGAAAACTTTAGTTACTAGTTACTTAGATTTTGATTATTATTACAAAACATATATTAACCACTTCAGCCTTATTTGAACTTTCGCTATTTGAAAATAGACGATCTACAAGCTCACAACGTGTCGCATCACGTTGTGAGCTTGTAGATCTAATATTTTCAAAAGATTGTAATACTTGTGAAATGGGACATTCTGCATGATGACTACTTTTACTTTTGGTACTTTAAGTATATTTTGACACCAATACTTTTGTACTTTTACTCAAGTAAATTTCGATTACCGGACT